>NC_080800.1:45848556-46185222 GCF_028018385.1 Neofelis nebulosa
CATCCAAATCAGCCAGGAGGAGGTCAAACTTTCCCTCTTCACAGATGACATGATACTGTATATGGAAAACCCAGAGATTCCACCAAAAAACTCAAACTGATTCATGAATTCAGCAAAGTCGCAGGATATAAAATGAATGCACAGAAATTGGTTGCATTCCTATACACCAACAATGAAGCGACAGAAAGAGAAATCAAGGAATCAATCCCATTTACAGTTGCACAAAAAGCCATAAAATACCTAGGAATAAATCTAACCAAAGAGGCGAAAAATCTATACACTGAAAACTATAGAAAGCTTATGAAAGAAATTGAAGAAGACACACAAAAAAATGGAAAAAGATTCCATGCTCCTGGATAGGAAGAACAAATATTGTTAAAATGTCGATACTACCCAAAGCAATCTACATATTCAATGCAATCCCTATCAAAAGAACACCAGCAGTCTTCACAGAGCTAGAACAAATAATCCTAAAATTTGTTTGGAACCAGAAAAGACCCCGAATAGCCAAAGCAATCTTGAAAAAGAAAACCAAAGTGGGAGGCATCACAATCCCAGACTTCAAGCTATACTACAAAGCTGTAATCATCAAGACAGTATGGAGCTGGCACAAGAACAGACACTCAGATCAATGGAATAGGATAGAGAACCCAGAAATGGACACACAAACGTATGGCCAACTAATCTTTGACAAAGCAGGAAAGAATACCCAATGGAATAAAGACAGTCTCTTCAGCAAGTGGTACTGGGAAAACTGGACAGCTACATGCAGAAGAATGAACCTGGACCACTTTCTTATGCCATACACAAAAATCAACTCGAAATGGGTGTTCCTGGGGAAGATGGCGGCTTAGGAAGACACTGGGCTCACCGTGCGTCCTGCTGATCACTTAGATTCCACCTAAACCTGCCTAACTAACCCAGAAAACCGCCAGAAGACTAGCAGAACGGAGTCTCCGGAGCCAAGCTCAGACAAGAGGCCCATGGAAGAGGGTAGGAAGGGCACAGAAGTGGTGCGCGCTCCACAGACTGGCAGGAGGGAGCTGGGGCTGAGGGGTAGCCCACAGGCCAAGCAGAGCCCCCGAGTCTGGCTTGCCAAAAGCAGAGGGGCGGGATGGAATGTGTTCTGACAGCAAGCAGGACTTGACATCTGGAAGGTTATAAGCTAACAGCTCTGCTCGGAGAACGGGAGGGCTGAAGGACAACGGGAGGGAGAGTTGTTGCGCCCCAGATGACAGAGCTCAGCTTGGCGGGGAACAAAGGCGCTCGCCAGTGCCATCTCCCTCGCCCATCCCCCAGCCAAAATCCCAAAGGGAACCAGTTGCTGCCAGGGAACTTGCTTGCACTGCGCAAACACCCAAAGCTGTGCTTCTGCGGATCTATCCCTCCAGCGGGTCTGACTCCTTCCCGGTGTCACAGGGCCCCTCCCGAAGCGGATCTCCAAAGGAAAGCGAGCTGAGCCTGCCCCTCCTGCCACTGTGCACCTTGCCGATCCACCCCAGCTAATACGCCAGATTCCAGGCAGCTGGAAGTGTGCAAGTAGCCCAGATGGGCCATGCCACCCCACAGTGAATCCCGCCCCTAGGAGAGGGGAAGAAAAGGCACACACCAGTCTGACTGTGACCCCAGCGGTGGGCTGGGGGCAGACATCAGGTCTGACTGTGGCCCTGCCCAACAATGCAAGTTATTCAAGACAGCAGAGTGGAAGTTCCCCGCAGTCCGGCACCACTCCAGGGACTATCCAAAATGGCGAAACGGAAGAATTCCCCTCAGAAAAAAGTCCAGGAAATAACAACAGCTAATGAACTGATCAAAAATGATTTAAACAATATAACATAAAGTGAATTTAGAATAATAGTCATAAAATTAATCACTGGGCTTGAAAACAGTATAAAGGACAGCAGAGAATCTCTTCCTACAGAGATCAAGGGACTAAGGAACAGCCAGGAGGAGCTAAAAAATGCTATCAATAAACTGCAAAATAAAATGGAGACAACTACGCCTCGGATTGAAGAGGCAGAGGAGAGAATAGGTGAAGTAGAAGATAAAATTATGGAAAAAGAAGAAGCTGAGAAAAAGAGAGACAAAAAAAATCCAGGAGTATGAGGGGAAAATTAGAGAACTAAGTGATGCACTAAAGAGAAATAATCTACGCATAATTGGTACTCCAGAGGAGGAACAGACAGGGAAAGTTGCTGAAAGTGTACTTGAAGAAATAATAGCTGAGAACTTTGCAGATCTGGGGAAGGAAAAAGGCATTGAAATACAAGAGGCACAGAGAAATCCCTTCAGACTTAACTTGAATCGATCTTCTAAACGACATATCATAGTGAAACTGGCAAAATACAAGGATAAAGAGAAATTTCTGAAAGCAGCTAGAGATAAACGTGCTCTAACATATAAAGGGAGACCTATAAGACTCGTGACTGATCTCTCTTTTGAAACTTGGCAGGCCGGAAAGGCATGGCAGGAGATCTTCAAAGTGATGAACAGAAAAAATATGCAGCTGAGAATCCTTTATCCAGCAAGTCTGTCATTTAGAATAGAAGGAGAGATAAAGATCTTCCCAAACAAACAAAAACTGAAGGAATTCGTCACCACTATACCAGCCCTACAGGAGATCCTAAGGGGGATCCTGTGGGACAAAGTACCAGAGACATCACTACAAGCATGAAACCTGTGGACATCACAATGAATCTAAACCCATATCTTTCTATAATAACACTGAATGTAAATGGACTAATGTACTAACCAAAACACATAGGGTATCAGTTGGATAAAAAAAAAAACAAACCCATCTATTTTCTGTCTACAAGAGACTCATTTTAGACCTGAGGGCACCTTCAGATTGAGAGCGAGGGGATTGAGAACATTTATCATGCCACTGGAGTCAAAAGAACGCTGGAGTAGCCATACTGATATCAGACAAACTAGACTTTCAATTAAAGGTTGTAACAAGAGATGAAGAAGGGCATTATACAATAATCACAGGGTCTCTCCATGAGGAAGAGCTAACAATTATAAATATCTATGTGCTGAATACAGGAGCCCCCAAATATATAAAACAATTACTCACAAACATAAGCAAACTTATTGATAAGAATGTGGTAATTTCAGGGCACTTTAATACTCCAATTACAGAAATGGATGGATCATCTGGACACACGGTCAATAAAGAAACAAGGGCCCCGAATGATACATTGGATCAGATGGACTTGACAGATCTATTTAGAACTCTGCATCCCAAAGCAACAGAATATACTTTCTTCTCGAGTGCACATGGAACATTCTCCAAGATAGATCACATACTGGGTCACAAAACAGCCCTTCATAAGTATACAAGAATTGAAATCATACCATGCATACTTTCAGACCACAACGCTATGAAGCTTGAAATCAACCACAGGAAAAAGTCTGGAAAACCTCCAAAAGCATGGAGGTTAAAGAACACCCTACTAAAGAATGAGTGGGTCAACCAGGCAATTAGAGAATAAATTAAAAATATATATTGAAACAAACAAAAATGAAAAGAAAAGAAACCAAACGCTTTGGGATGCAGCGAAGGCAGTCCTGAGAGGAAAATACATTGCAATCCAGGCCTATCTCAAGAAACAAGAAAAATCCCAAATACAAAATCTAACAGCACACCTAAAGGAAATAGAAGCAGAACAGCAAAGACAGCCTAAATCCAGCAGAAGAAGAGAAATAATAAAGATCAGAGCAGAAATAAACAGTATAGAATCTAAAAAAACTGTAGAGCAGATCAACGAAACCAAGAGTTGGTTTTTTGAGACAATACACAAAATTGACAAACCTCTAGCCAGGCTTCTCAAAAAGAAAAGGGAGATGACCCAAATAGATAAAATCATGAATGAAAATTTAATTATTACAACCAATCCCTCAGAGATACAAACAATTATCAGGGAATACTATGAAAAATTATATGTCAACAGACTGGACAACCTGGAAGAAAAGACAAATTCCTAAACACCCACAAGCTTCCAAAACTCAACCAGGAGGCAATAGAAAGCTTTAACAGACCCATAACCAGCGAAGACATTGAATCAGTCATCAACTCTCCCAACAAATAAGAGTCCAGGACCAGATGGCTTCTTCAGGGAATTCTACCAGACATTTAAAGAAGAGATAATACCGATCCTTCTCAAGCTGTTCCAAAAAATAGAAAGGGAAGGAAAACTTCCAAACTCATTCTATGAAGCCAGTATTACTTTGATTCCTAAACCAGACAGAGACCCAGTAAAAAAAGAGAACTACAGGCCAATGTCTCTGATGAATATGGATGCAAAAATTCTCAGGAAGATACTACCAAATCGAATTCAACGGCATATAAAAAGAATTATTCTCCATGATCAAGTGGGATTCATTCCTGGGATGCAGGACTGGTTCAACATTCGCAAATCAATCAGTGTGATACATCACATTAATAAAAGAAAAGATAAGAACCATATGATCCTGTCAATCGATGCAGAAAAGGCCTTTGACAACATTCAGCACCCTTTCTTAATAAAAACACTCGAGAAATTCGGGATAGAAGGAACATACTTAAAGATCATAAAAGCCATTTATGAAAAGCCCACAGCTAACATCATCCTCAATGGGGAAAAACTGAGAGCTTTTTCCCTGAGATCAGGAACACGAAGGGATGCCCACTCTCACCGCTGTTGTTTAACATAGTGCTGGAAGTTCTAGCATCAGCAATCAGACAACAAAAGGAAATCAAAGGCATCAAAATTGGCAAAGATGAAGTCAAGCTTTCGCTTTTTGCAGATGACATGATATTATACATGGAAAATCCGATAGACTCCACCAAAAGTCTGCTAGAACTGATACATGAATTCAGCAAAGTTGCAGGATACAAAATCAATGTACAGAAATCCGTTGCATTCTTATACACTAACAATGAAGCAACAGAAAGACAAATAAAGAAACTGATCCCATTCACAATTGCACCAAGAAGCATAAAATACCTAGGAATAAATCTAACCAAAGATGTAAAAGATCTGTATGCTGAAAACTATAGAAAGCTTATGAAGGAAATTGAAGAAGATTTAAAGAAATGGAAAGACATTCCCTGCTCATGGATTGGAAGAATAAATATTGTCAAAATGTCAATACTACCCAAAGCTATCTACACATTCAATGCAATCCCAATCAAAATTGCACCAGCATTCTTCTCAAAACTAGAACAAGCAACCCTAAAATTCATATGGAACCACAAAAGGCCCCGAATAGCCAAAGTAATTTTGAAGAAGAAGACCAAAGCAGGAGGCATCACAATCCCAGACTTTAGCCTCTAGTACAAAGCTGTCATCATCAAGACAGCATGGTATTGGCACAAAAACAGACACATAGACCAATGGAATAGAATAGAAACCCCAGAACTAGACCCACAAACGTATGGCCAAGTCATCTTTGACAAAGCAGGAAAGAATATCCAATGGAAAAAAGACAGTCTCTTTAACAAATGGTGCTGGGAGAACTGGACAGCAACATGCAGAAGGTTGAAACTAGACCACTTTCTCACACCATTCACAAAAATAAACTCAAAATGGATAAACGACCTGAATGTGAGACAGGAAACCATCAAAACCCTAGAGGAGAAAGCAGGAAAAGACCTCTCTGACTTCAGCCGTAGCAATTTCTTACTTGACACATCCCCAAAGGCGAGGGAATTAAAAGCAAAAATGAACTATTGGGACCTCGTGAAGATAAAAAGCTTCTGCACAGCAAAGGAAACAACCAACAAAACTAAAAGGCAAGCAACGGAATGGGAAAAGATATTTGCAAACGACATATCGGACAAAGGGCTAGTATCCAAAATCTATAAAGAGCTCACCAAACTCCACACCCGAAAAACAAAGAACCCAGTGAAGAAATGGGCAGAAAACACGAATAGACACTTCTCTAAAGAAGACATCCGGATGGCCAACAGGCACATGAAAAGATGCTCAACGTCACTCCTCATCAGGGAAATACAAATCAAAACCACACTCAGATATCACCTCATGCCAGTCAGAGTGGCCAAAATGAACAAATCAGGAGACTATAGATGCTGGAGAGGATGTGGAGAAATGGGAACCCTCTTGCACTGTTGGTGAGAATGCTAATTGGTGCAGCCACTCTAGAAAACAGTGTGGAGGTTTCTCAGAAAATTAAAAATAGACCTACCCTATGACCCAGCAATAACACAGCTAGGAATTTACCCAAGGGATAAAGGATTATTGATGTATAGGGGCACTTATACCCCAATGTCTATAGCAGCACTCTCAACAATAGCCAAATTATGGAAAGAGCCTAAATGTCCATCAACTGATGAATGGATAAAGAAGATGTGGTTTATATACACAATAGAGTACTACGTGGCAATGAGAAAGAACGAAATATGGCCCTTTGTAGCAACATGGATGGAACTGGAGAGCGTGATGCTAAGTGAAATAAGCCATACAGAGAAAGACAGATACCATATGTGTTCACTCTTATGTGGATCCTGAGAAACTTAACAGAAACCCATGGGGGAGGGGAAGGAGAAAAAAAGAGTTTAGAGTGGAAGAGAGCCAAAGCATAAGAGACTCTTAAAAACTGAGAACAAACTGAGGGTGGATGGGGGGTGGGAGGGAGGGGAGGGTGGGTGATGGGTATTGAGGAGGGCACCTTTTGGGATGGGCACTGGGTGTTGTATGGAAACGAATTTGACACTAAAGTTCATATATTGAAAAAAAATAAACTCAAAATGGATGAAAGACCTCAATGTAAGACAGGAAGCCATCAAATTCCTCAAGGAGAAAGCAGGGAAAATCCTCTTTGATCCTGCCTGCAGCAACTTCTTACTCAACACGTCTCCAGAGGCAAGAGAAACAAAGGCAAAAATGAACTACTGGGAGCTCATCAATATAAAAGCTTCTGCACAGCAAAGGAAACAAACAGCAAAAGTAAAAGGCAACCTACAGAATGGGAGAAGATATTTGTAAATGACATCAGATAAAGGGTTAGTATCCAAAATCTATAAAGAACTTATCAAACTCAACACCCAAAAAACAAATAATCCAGTGAGGAAATGGGCAAAAGACATGAATAGACACTTCTCCAAGGAAGACATCCAGATGGGCAAGCGACACATGACCAAATGCTCAACATCACTCATCACCCGGGAATTATTAATGGAAACCACAATGTGATACCAGCTTACACCTGTCAGAATGGCTAACATTAACAACCTAGGCAACAACAGATGTTGGCGAGGATAGGGAAAAACAGGTTCTCTTTTGCATTGTTTGTGGGAGGAGGTTGGAGGGAAGATGGCGGCGTAGGAGGAGGCTGGGCTCACCGCGCGTCCTGCTGATCACTTAGATTCCACCTACACCTGCCTAAAGAACCCAGAAAACCGCCAGAGGATTAGCAGAGCGGAGTCTCCAGAGCCAGTGCAGACAAGAGGCCCATGGAAGAGGGTAGGAAGGGCGGTGAAGCTGTGCGCGCTCCACAGACTGGCGGGAGGGAGCCGGGGCGGAGGGGCGGCTCGCCGGCCAAGCAGAGCCCCCGAGTCTGGCTGGCAAAAGCTGAGGGGCCTGACAGACTGTGTTCCAACAGCAAGCGTGACTTAGCCTCTGGGAGGTCATAAGTAAACAGCTCTGCTCAGAAAGCGGGAAGGCTGGAGGACAAAGGGAGGGAGAGCTGCTGAGCCCCCAGACGGCAGAGCTCAGCTTGGCGCGGAACAAAGGCGCTCGCCAGCGCCATCTCCCCCGCCCATCCCCCAGCCAAAATCCCAAAGAGAACCAGTTCCTGCCAGGGAACTTGCTCGCTCCGCGCAAACACCCAACTCTGTGCTTCTGCAGAGCCAAACCTCTGGCAGCGGATCTGACTCCCTCCCGCTGCCACAGGGCCCCTCCTGAAGTGGATCACCTAAGGAGAAGCGAGCTAAGCCTGCCCCTCCAGCCCCCGTGCACCTTGCCTACCCACCCCAGCTAATATGCCAGATCCCCAGCACCACAAGCCTGGCAGTGTGCAAGTAGCCCTGACGGGCCACACCACCCCACAGTGAATGCCACCCCTAGGAGAGGGGAAGAGAAGGCACACACCAGTCTGACTGTGGCCCCAGCAGTGGGCTGGGGGCAGACATCAGGTCGGACTGCGGCCCCGCCCACCAACTCCAGTTATACACCACAGCACAGGAGAAGTGCCCTGCTGGTGCTCAGCACTCCAGGGACTATCCAAAATGACCAAACGGAAGAATTCCCCTCAGAAGAATCTCCAGGAAATAACAACAGCTAATGAACTGATCAAAAAGGATTTAAATAATATAACAGAAAGTGAATTTAGAATAATAGTCATAAAATTAATTGTTGGGCTTGAAAACAGTATACAGGACAGCAGAGAATCTCTTGCCACAGAGATCAAGGGACTAAGGAACAGTCACGAGGAGCTGAAAAGCGCTTTAAACGAAATGCAAAACAAAATGGAAATGACGACGGCTCGGATTGAAGAGGCAGAGGAGAGAATAGGTGAACTAGAAGATAAAGTTATGGAAAAAGAGGAAGCTAAGAGAAAGAGAGATAAAAAAAATCCAGGAGTATGAGGGAAAAATTAGAGAACTAAGTGATACACTAAAAAGGAATAATATACGCATAATTGCTATCCCAGAGGAGGAAGAGAGAGGGAAAGGTGCTGAAGGGGTACTTGAAGAAATTATTGCTGAGAACTTCCCTGAACTGGGGAAGGAAAAAGGCATTGAAATCCAAGAGGCACAGAGAACTCCCTTCAGACGTAACTTGAATCGATCTTCTGCACGACATATCATAGTGAAACTGGCAAAATACAAGGATAAAGAGAAAATTCTGAAAGCAGCAAGGGATAAACGTGCCCTCACATATAAAGGGAGACCTATAAGACTCGTGACTGATCTCTCCTTTGAAACTTGGCAGGCCAGAAAGGCTTGGCACGATATCTTCAGTGTGCTAAACAGAAAAAATATGCAGCCGAGAATACTTTATCCAGTAAGTCTGTCATTTAGAATAGAAGGAGAGATAAAGGTCTTCCCAAACAAACAAAAACTGAAGGAATTTGTCACCACGAAACCAGCCCTACAAGAGATCCTAAGGGGGATCCTGTGAGACAAAGTACCAGAGACATCACTACAAGCATAAAACATACAGACATCACAATGACTCTAAACCCGTATCTTTCTATAATAACACTGAGTGTAAATGGATTAAATGCGCCAACGAAAAGACATAGGGTATCAGAATGGATATAAAAACAAGACCCATCTATTTGCTGTCTACAAGAGACTCATTTTGGATCTGAGGACACCTTTAGATTGAGAGTGAGGGGATGGAGAACTATTTATCATGCTACTGGAAGCCAAAAGAAAGCTGGAGTAGCCATACTTCTATCAGACAAACTAGACTTTAAATTAAAGTCTGTAACAAGAGATGAAGAAGGGCATTATATAATAATTACACGGTCTATCCATCAGGAAGAGCTAACAATTATAAATGTCTATGCGCCGAATACTGGAGCCCCCAGATATATAAAACAATTACTCATAGACATAAGCAACCTTATTGATAAGAATGTGGTCATTGCGGGGGACTGTAACACCACACTTACAGAAATGGATAGATCATCTAGACACACGGTCAATAAAGAAACAAGGGCCCTGAATGATACATTGGATCAGATGGACTTGACAGATCTATTTAGAACTCTGCATCCCAAAGCAACAGAATATACTTTCTTCTCGAGTGCACATGGAACATTCTCCAAGATAGATCACATACTGGGTCACAAAACAGCCCTTCATAAGTTTACAAGAATTGAAATTATACCATGCATACTTTCAGACCACAATGCTATGAAGCTTGAAATCAACCACAGGAAACAGTCTGGAAAACCTCCAAAAGCATGGAGGTTAAAGAACACCCTACTAAAGAATGAGTGGGTCAACCAGGCAATTAGAGAAGAAATTAAAAAATATATGGAAACAAACAAAAATGAAAATACAACAATCCAAACGCTTTGGGACGCAGCGAAGGCAGTCCTGAGAGGAAAATACATTGCAATCCAGGCCTATCTCAAGAAACAAGAAAAATCGCAAATACAAAATCTAACAGCACACCTAAAGGAAATAGAAGCAGAACAGCAAAGGCAGCCTAAACCCAGCAGAAGAAGAGAAATAATAAAGATCAGAGCAGAAATAAACAATATAGAATCTAAAAAAATGGTAGAGCAGATCAACGAAACCAAGAGTTGGTTTTTTGAAAAAATAAACAAAATTGACAAACCTCTAGCCAGGCTTCTCAAAAAGAAAAGGGAGATGACCCAAATAGATAAAATCATGAATGAAAATGGGATTATTACAACCAATCCCTCAGAGATACAAACAATTATCAGGGAATACTATGAAAAATTATATGCCAACAAATTGGACAACCTGGAAGAAATGGACAAATTCCTAAGCACCCACACTCTTCCAAAACTCAATCAGGAGGAAATAGAAAGCTTGAACAGACCCATAACTAGCGAAGAAATTGAATCGGTTATCAAAAATCTCCCAACAAATAAGAGTCCAGGACCAGATGGCTTCCCAGGGGAGTTCTACCAGACGTTTAAAGCAGAGATAATACCTATCCTTCTCAAGCTATTCCAAGAAATAGAAAGGGAAGGAAAACTTCCAGACTCATTCTATGAAGCCAGTATTACTTTGATTCCTAAACCAGACAGAGACCCAGTAAAAAAAGAGAACTACAGGCCAATATCTCTGATGAATATGGATGCAAAAATTCTCAATAAGATACTAGCAAATCGAATTCAACAGCATATAAAAAGAATTATTCACCATGATCAAGTGGGATTCATTCCTGGGATGCAGGGCTGGTTCAACATTTGCAAATTGATCAACATGATACATCACATTAACAAAAAAAAGAGAGGAACCATATGATCCTGTCAATCGATGCAGAAACGGCCTTTGACAAAATCCAGCACCCTTTCTTAATAAAAACCCTCGAGAAAGTCGGGATAGAAGGAACATACTTAAAGATCATAAAAGCCATTTATGAAAAGCCCACAGCTAACATCATCCTTAACGGGGAAAAACTGAGAGCTTTTTCCCTGAGATCAGGAACACAACAGGGATGCCCACTCTCACCGCTGTTGTTTAACATAGTGCTGGAAGTTCTAGCATCAGCAATCAGACAACGAAAGGAAATCAAAGGCATCAAAATTGGCAAAGATGAAGTCAAGCTTTTGCTTTTTGCAGATTACATGATATTATACATGGAAAATCCGACAGACTCCACCAAAAGTCTGCTAGAACTGATACATGAATTCAGCAAAGTTGCAGGATGCATTGTTGGTGGGAATGCAAGCTGGTGCACCCCCTCTTGAAAACATTATGAAGATTCCTCAAATCTCTAAAAATAGAACTACCCTATGACCCAGCAATTGCACTACTAGGCATTTATCCAAGTTATACAGGTGTGCTGTTTTGAAGTGACACATGCACCCCTATGTTTATAGCAGCACTATCAACAATAGCCAAAGTATGGAAAGAGCCCAAATGTCCCTCGATGGATGAATGGATAAAGAAAATGTTATGTATTATATATATATATATATATATATATATATATATATATACAGACACACACACACAAACACACAATGAAGTATTACTTGGCAATCAAAAAGATTGAAATCTTGCCATTTGCAACTACATGGATGGAACTTCAAGGTATTATACTAAGTGAAATTAGTCAGAAAAAGACAAAAATCATATGACTTCACTCCTATGAGGACTTTTAGAGACAAAACAGATGAACATAAGGGAAGGGAAACAGAAATAATATAAAAACAGGGAGGGGGACAAAACAGAAGAGACTCATAAATACGGAGAACAATCTGAGGGTTTCTGGGGGGGGATGGGCTAAATGGGTAAGGGGCATTAAGGAATCTACTCCTGAAATCATTGTTTCGCTATATGCTAACTAATTTGGATAAATTTTAAAAAATAAAAAATTAAATTATAAAAAATTAAAACAAACAAACAAACAAACAAACATTAAAAGAAAGAACAAAAAAAAAAATCTGAGCCCTTAGTTTTGGTCTTGCGTACTATGTCAGACCGGACTTACCGAGGTCTTGGCATAAGTGCCATTTATATGGCTGTTCAGAGCACTAAAAATGAGAGTGTCCTCAGAGGAGACAACCAAAATGAAAACTCCATAAGACATGCCCCTTATGTGGAGACAATCACTGGAAATCTGAATGCCCTCAGTGACCTCAATCTGTGAGGGCTCAGATAACCAATGTCTCTGGAAGGGACTAACTGCGGCCTGGGGCTCTTCACGGTGGCTCCCCTAAACCAACTTTCTATCAGAAACCCAAAGCCTAAGGTAACTATAAATATAGAAGGAAAACTGGTTGATTTCCTTCTTGACACCCGGGCTACCTTTTCTGTCTTCTTTTCCGCTCCAGGCCAATTATACAATTGCAGCATGTCGATTAGAGGCATCTCCAAAAAACTTCTGACTAAATTTTTCTCTCAGCCCCTGGGATACATATGAGTAAAACTATTTTTTTCTCATTCTGTATTGATAATGCCAGATAGCCTTACTCCCTTGCTAGGAAGGGACAGTATAATTGAATTAGAAACTATGGTACTACTAACTCCAGAATAAGCAATTGTGTAAGTTTTGAGGGATTACTGGATATTGTAGGCTGTAGATACCAGGGTTCAGGAAAATAGTTCACCTGGTATATCAATTATTAAAGGAGACTCAATCCCACCTACTCTCCCCCCCCCAAAAAAAAATAATAATAAATTAGGGTGTGATTCATAGACACTGACTCTAGTCCTTGGAATGGTTACAAACAGAACAGGGCAATTACTATTACTGAGCTCACAGAGCTAAAAGATCATTAAAACACAGCATTAGGCCTTTCGTTTAGGGAAGGACAAAACTTATCAAATGGCCCAAAGATGTTTACTGAAAAACATTTGTCAAGGAAAGTTTAGCAACTAGTATCAGCCTATGAAGTATGTCTTAGAAGCAATCCTTCCAACCACAAACTTGCTGTCTCGGGCAATCAAGAAACTGGATGCTACCCAGGAAAGACTGACAATTAGGTTTCACTCATATGCCAAGGTCAAAGGAATTCCAACATCTGTTGGTATGGGTTGATACTTTTACTAACTGAGTAAAGGCCTTCCCCTAGAAGACAGAAAAGGCACAAAAAGCAATAAAAGTTCTGCTTTATAAAATAATACCCATGTTTGGCTTACCTAAAAATTTGCAAATTAATAATGGTACATGGTTGCCTTGACTCTTTCTCCAGTAGAACTCCTGGCTCTTGGAAAAGTTTCACATCTCAAAATAAAGCAAACTGTCTGCTTATACTCAGCAAAACTGTAGATAAAACCTCATAAGCATTAAGTCCTTTAATTTTTTTTTTAAATTAAGTTAGGGCCAAACTCTTGGAAATAGAGCCACCATTGATTACTTTCTGCTCTTGCGTCTCCACCACCTGGGTTATGAGAGATTCCCTGATATATGTTGTTTACAAAGTCAGGGTCTCTCCTAGATTGTTTGACAGGTTTGGGAACTAGGGACATTATCTTAAGATGCCATCTTGTTGGTCAATATAATCTTTACTTTGTATTTTTCTCTTTGTGTCTGCTAATGTTTATGCCATTTCATGCCTGCCAGCCTTTCTGTAGAACCATACTTTGGGCTTTGTCCACCCGTACTGCAGTAAAGGTGACTGAAGTGGGTCCCTGGATTCACTACAGCAGAATGAAGCTGGCATTTTGAAATTGGGAGTGCATTCATGATCCATCAATGCTGTGCAAGCTGACCATACAGAAGAAGTAATCTGCAACTCCAGAGGCTCCAGGTGACTGCAGCCTTGCTTTAGTCACTCTGGAAGCTGACTAATCTACATACATACAGCAGAAGCTTGAGGAATTGATGGTCTGGTGAAACAAAAGACTGTCCTTATTTTCTATATCTGTTTCCTTACTGTGATGCACGTCATGCTTTGTTTCTCACTATCATTGTGATTCTTGCTCTACTCTTTGCCATAGGATTGGCTGAGGCCACCCTGGCTGGCTGGAAATGTGGTGAGAGGTTTCTGTTACCACTCACCTTCCTTTTATGGATAGGATACTTCGTTGGTACCAACATGGGGAAGCAATGGCCATAAGAGACTATAAAATTAATAAATCTTATAGTAGAACAAAATACCATCATCCTACTCCTGGTTTTTGGCTCCTCAAAAGCTCAATTACTGGGAAAAACTGTCTTGCTTGTTGGGAAAAAAGTTCATCATCTCTGTTAAAAACTTAACATGCCTAGGCCAAAGATGTTACATCTCAACTGCCCAGAAAACCCCATTGTGGGGGATCCCAGATCACCTTGAGCAAGATCCCCACCCCTTGTCTAACTTCTCTCATCTCTGAGAGGCCTGGAACAATTTGAACACAGCCATCAAATGGCAGGCCCCAGGTGCACTATACTAGATATGTGAATGGTCAGCCTATATAGTACTTCCCTCAGTCTGATCAGGGTCATGTGTACTGGAAAGTATTTGTCCATCTTTCTTCCTGCTCCCACTTGCCAGAAGGAAACATTTGGAAGTACAAGTGTATGGGGACAGAGGGACTCAAAGAAAGTGGCATGCCTTATAAATTGTAGATTAGAAAGATGATAAATGGCCTCCCGAGCATATTATCAAATATTATGGCCCTGCCACCTGGACAGAGGATGGGTCCTGGGGCTATCACACTCCCATTTACATGCTAAACTGCATAATCAGACTACAAGCAGTTATAAAAATTATAACCAATAAAACTGCCAGAGCTTTTAACTTACTTGACAAGCAGCAAAACAAAATGTGCAATGCTATCTATCAAAATTAGTTGCCTTTAGATTACCTGCTTGCTTCTGAGTGAAAAGTTTGTAAAAATTTTAGCTTGAACAACTGCTGCTTACAGGTGGATAATGAGGAAAAAGTCAGAGGAGATCACAAATTTCAATGAGAAGGATGGCTAATGTCCTCATCCAGACCTGAAATGGTTGAAACCCCAGGGAGTTATTTGGAAAATGTTTTCAACTTTCAGGGGATTCAAAACTCTCATAAAAATTATCCTCCTAATTCTGGGAGGTTATTTAATCCTACTTTGCTTAGCTCCCCTGATTGTATGGTCTGTCTCCAGTCTCATTGAGGCCATGATTTAAAAGAAAGAAAGAAAGAAAGAAAGAAAGAAAGAAAGAAAGAAAGAAAGAAAGAAAGAAAGAAAGAAAGAAAGATGGCCACTCATGTAATGATCTTATAGAAATATAAACCTCTAAACCAAGATGATGCTCTTTGACCCAAAATAGAGTGGTACAAGCATCAAAGGGAAGAATGTGGTAGAGTCCCCTCCTTAAGGAAAGAAAAAAACCCTCAAGGTAACTTGGCTATGTGTGTATGTGACAACATCCCTCATGAGACCACTTAATCAGAATGCATGTTTATGTGTGTTACCATATGTGGGAGACAAAGTAGAAAACATATTTAAAAAAACTACACCACATGGTGTTTGGGGGCTCGGTTTTTTGGGTACTAACCCAACTGAGCAGTGCCAGCACAAATAAAGTTGCTTCCTGGAAAGAAAAGCCTTGGTGTCATGACTCTCTGTGCAAGAATCCTGCTACACTCACACATGGACTCACTTGTTTTAGGACTCAGCTCAAAGTCAACAATTTGAGAAATCACTGGATTGCATATAAAGGAGATTCACTTGAAATCCCAAAGCATCTGCCAGAGGGACAGGAACAAGTTGGGACTTTCTACAGGGACAGAGGCAGTGGCAAGTGCCATTTTTGCACATGCTCTTACCTTGCTAGTGCTTGCAGATCCACATGGACACAGCCTCACTAATGCCACTGGTGTGATCTTCTCACAATGCTCTTCTCTCACATTGACAAAGCCATAAGCATATCCCACCCCTAGAACCCTTTTCTGGCTTCAGTAAAGCCCCAGAGATGTAAGGATGATTCAACATCTACAAAGTAATGAACATGATACACCATATTCACAAAATAAAAGACAAATTCATATATATGATAATCTCAATACATGCAGAAAAACATTTGACAAACATCCATTTATGATAAAAACTCCCAACAAAGTTATGGGATAACTATAACAAAGTTATAGATGGAACTTATGTCGACATAATAAAGGCCTTATATGACAAACCCACAGCTAGTACTCAATGGTGAAAAGCTGAAAGAAGGCGTCCACATTGGTAAAGAAGAAGTAAAATTGTCACTGTTTGCAGATGACATGATACTATATATAGAAAACCCTAAAGATTCCACACACAGACACACACACAAAAGCCCTGTTAGTCCTCATAAATTCAGTAAAGTTGCAGGATACAAAAACAGTATAAGGAATTCTGTTGCATTTCTATACACTAATAATGAAATATAAGAAAGAGAAATTAAGAAAACAATTTTGTTTACAATTGCACCAAAAATAAAATACCTAGGAATAAATTTAACCACGGAGGTGAAATACCTGTACACTAAAAACAATAAGGAATTTGAAGAAGTCAAAATAAATGGAAAGATGTACCATGCTCATGCATTAGAAGAACTAATATTGTTAAAATGTCCATACTACCCAAAGTATCTATAGATCCAAAGCAATCCCTATCAAAATGCCAATGAAATTTTTCACAGAACTAAAATAAACAATTCCAAAGTTTGTCTGGAACCACAAAAAACTGAATACCCAAAACAACCTCGAAAAGAAGAACAAAGGTGGAATTATCATGTTCCCTGATTCAAACTATATTACAAAGCTATAGTAATCAAAACAGTATGGTTGGCATAAAAACAGACACAAAGGTCAATAGAGCAAAATAGACAGCCAGAAATAAACCCACTTATATATGGTCAATTTTCAATTAAAAAAACCCAAAACTTATAGGTAGATAAGAGATTGGAGGTTATCAAAAGGGAAGAGGGTTGAGGGATAGGCAAAATTGATGAAGACTGTCGATTGTATTGTGAAATCAGGGAGTATGAGCCTCCAGATTTGTTATTCTTTAGGATTTGCTATATAAAGTTATGTCATCCACAAATAGTGACAGTTTTTACTTCTTCCTTTCCAATTTGGATGCCTTTTTTTTCCTTGTCCAATTGCTCTGCTTAGAACTTACAATACTATGATGAATAAATCAACTTAAATTTTAAAATAATTTGAGCTGAATGAAAATAAAAATATATCAACATTTAGGTAATATAGCTAAGTCAGTGCTTACAGGGAGATTTAAAATCTTTTAACTATATACAATAAAAAGAAGGAGTATCTAAAACCAGTAATCTAAGTTTCCACCCCAAAACTGTAGAGAAAGAAGAACAAATTAGACCTAAAAGAAGCAGAAGTAAAGAAATAATAAAGATTAAAGTAGAAATCAATGAAATGGAAAACAGAAAAACAGAGAAAGTCAACAGAGATGATAAACCTCTAATGAGGTTAAACAAAAAAATGGCTCAAATTCCAATATGAGGTAAGAAAGAGGAAGAATTACTACTGATTCCACAGGATATTAAGGAGATACTGTCAACTTTCCTATACCAATAAGTTCAAATAACTCTATGAAAAATCTTGACTTTTCAGTTAAATACTTTCTGAAAAATATTTCTTTAAGTCCAGATTATTTTACTGGGTAATTCACCCAAACTTTTAATGGAGAAATAATACTAATTTTATGCTTTATTTTCCAGAAAGTAAAAGAAAAAGGAACACTTTCCAAAGTTTCTTTGTACCTACTATTACAATAATAAAAAGCTAGACATAATATTGCCCAAGAATAAAAAAGTATAGAATAGTATTTGTCTTGAACATACACAAAAATATCTTCAACAACATATCTGGAAGTCAAATCTTAGAATATACAAAAAGATAATATACCACAATCAAATATGATTTATCAGAGGAATTCAAAGCTGGTTCAACATTTGAAAATAACAAATATAATTCATCCAATTAAGAGACTAAAAAGAAAAAAAACTGTTATTTCAATAAAAAACACAGAAAAAACAATTATCAAAGTTAAATATCAATTTATGATGAAAATTCCCAACAAACTAGGAAAATATTGGAAGTTTCTCAACATAATGAAAAGTACCTATGTAAAATCTAAAGCCAAAATCATAGTTTTGAGGGAATAAATACATTCCCATTAAGATCAGGAACAATGAAGGATGTTGTCTCTCATCATCCTTATTAAACATTCTACTGGAAATCCTAGCGATTGTAATAATAAGAATAATTGAAATATAATCATTGGAAAGGAAGAAATGAAACCGTTCTTATTAAGAAGTAAAACTACAGAAAGAGGAGGATGGCAATGGAGTAGGAGGACTCTAGG
Organism: Neofelis nebulosa; assembly: GCF_028018385.1. Classification (NCBI taxonomy): domain Eukaryota; kingdom Metazoa; phylum Chordata; class Mammalia; order Carnivora; family Felidae; genus Neofelis; species Neofelis nebulosa. The sequence continues at coordinate 45,867,002 of NC_080800.1, forward strand.
CTCACCTCCTCCCATGAACACAACTAAAATAACTATCAAATCATCCTAAATACCACAGAAATCAACCGGAACACTAACAGAACAAAATCCATAATGAAAGGGAGAGAAGAGAACACATTTAAGAAGATACGAAGTGCAAAGACATGGTTTTGGGGGAAACAGATCTTGGTGCTTTGGAGAGGAGGGAGTCATAGTCGTGGAGAGCGACAGGAGAGAGAGGAGCACAAAGAGAATATTTCCCCAAAGCCATTGGCTTTACAAGAGAGTGTGGCTGAATTTTGTGAGTTCTTGCAACAGGCAGGGCTTAAAGCCTGGAGTTTGTTTGTTTGTTTTTTATTTATTTTTCTATTTTTTTAATATATGAAATTTATTGTCAAATTGGTTTCCATACAACACCCAGTGCTCATCCCAAAAGGTGCCCTCCTCAATACCCATCACCCACCCTCCCCTCCCTCCCACCCCCCATCCACCCTCAGTTTGTTCTCAGTTTTTAAGAGTCTCATATGCTTTGGCTCTCTTCCACTCTAACCTCTTTTTTTTTCCTTCCCCTCCCCCATGGGTTTCTGTTAAGTTTCTCAGGATCCACATAAGAGTGAACACATATGGTATCTGTCTTTCTCTGTATGGCTTATTTCACTTAGCATAACGCTCTCCAGTTCCATCCATGTTGCTACAAAGGGCCATATTTCGTTCTTTCTCATTGCCACGTAGTACTCTATTGTGTATATAAACCACATCTTCTTTATCCATTCATCAGTTGATGGACATTTAGGCTCTTTCCATAATTTGGCTATTGTTGAGAGTGCTGCTATAAACATTGGGGTATAAGTGCCCCTATACATCAATAATCCTTTATCCCTTGGGTAAATTCCTAGCCGTGTTATTGCTGGGTCATAGGGTAGGTCTATTTTTAATTTTCTGAGGAACCTCCACACTGCTTTCCAGAGTGGCTGCACCAATTAGCATTCTCACCAACAGTGCAAGAGGGTTCCCATTTCTCCACATCCTCTCCAGCATCTATAGTCTCCTGATTTGTTCATTTTGGCCACTCTGACTGGCGTGAGGTGATATCTGAGTGTGGTTTTGATTTGTATTTCCCTGATGAGGAGTGACGTTGAGCATCTTTTCATGTGCCTGTTGGCCATCCGGATGTCTTCTTTAGACAAGTGTCTATTCGTGTTTTCTGCCCATTTCTTCACTGGGTTCTTTGTTTTTTGGGTGTGGAGTTTGGTGAGCTCTTTATAGATTTTGGATACTAGCCCTTTGTCCGATATGTCATTTGCAAATATCTTTTCCCATTCTGTTGGTTGCCTTTTAGTTTTGTTGGTTGTTTCCTTTGCTGTGCAGAAGCTTTTTATCTTCACAAGGTCCCAATAGTTCTTTTTTGCTTTTAATTCCCTTGCCTTTGGGGATGTGTCAAGTAAGAAATTGCTACGGCTGAGGTCAGAGAGGTCTTTTCCTGCTTTCTCCTCTAGGGTTTTGATGGTTTCCTGTCTCACATTCAAGTCGTTTATCCATTTTGAGTTTATTTTTGTGAATGGTGTGAGAAAGTGGTCTAGTTTCAACCCTCTGCATGTTGCTGTCCAGTTCTCCCAGCACCATTTGTTAAAGAGACTGTCTTTTTTCCATTGGATATTCTTTCCTGCTTTGTCAAAGATGACTTGGCCATACGTTTGTGGGTCTAGTTCTGGGGTTTCTATTCTATTCCATTGGTCTATGTGTCTGTTTTTGTGCCAATACCATGCTGTCTTGATGATTACAGCTTTGTAGTCGAGGCTAAAGTCTGGGATTGTGATGCCTCCTGCTTTGGTCTTCTTCTTCAAAATTACTTTGGCTATTCGGGGCCTTTTGTGGTTCCATATGAATTTTAGGGTTGCTTGTTCTAGTTTTGAGAAGAATGCTGGTGCAATTTTGATTGGGATTGCATTGAATGTGTAGATAGCTTTGGGTAGTATTGACATTTTGACAATATTTATTCTTCCAATCCATGAGCACGGAATGTTTTTCCATTTCTTTATATCTTCTTCAATTTCCTTCATAAGCTTTCTATAGTTTTCAGCATACAGATCTTTTACATCTTTGGTTAGATTTATTCCTAGGTATTTTATGCTTCTTGGTGCAGTTGTGAATGGGATCAGTTTCTTTATTTGTCTTTCTGTTGCTTCATTGTTAGTGTATAAGAATGCAATGGATTTCTGTACATTAATTTTGTATCCTGCAACTTGGCTAAATTCATGTATCAGTTCTAGCAGACTTCTGGTGGAGTCTATCGGATTTTCCATGTATAATATCATGTCATCTGCAAAAACTGAAAGCTTAACTTCATCTTTGCCAATTTTGATGCCTTTGATTTCCTTTTGTTGTCTGATTGCTGATGCTAGCACTTCCAACACTATGTGAAACAACAGCTGTGAGAGTGGACATCCCCGTCGTGTTCCTGATCTCAGGGAAAAAGCTCTCAGATTTTCCCCATTGAGGATGATGTTAGCTGTGAGCTTTTCATAAATGGCTTTTATGATCTTTAAGTATGTTCCTTCTATCCCGACTTTCTCGAGGGTTTTTATTAAGAAAGGGTGCTGAATGTTGTCAAAGGCCTTTTCTGCATCGATTGACAGGATCATATGGTTCTTCTCTCTTTTTTTTTTTGTCAATGTGATGTATCACGTTGATTGATTTGCGAATGTTGAACCAGCCCTGCATCCCAGGAATGAATCCCACTTGATCACAGTGAATAATTCTTTTTGTATGCTGTTGAATTCGATTTGCTAGTAAGACAAACTAGACTTTAAAACAAAGTCTGTAACAAGAGACAATGAAGGGTACTATATCATAATAAAGGTGGACAATCCAACAACAACAAAAATATAACAGTTGTAAATATGTGTTTAGCCAACACGAAGTACCCAAATATATAAAATAATTGATAAGAAACATGAGGGAACTAATTGATAATAATACAACAAAAGTAAAGGACTTTAACACCCCACTTATATCAATGGGCATATGGTCTAAGCAGAAAACTAACAAGAAACAATGGCTTTGAATGACAGACTCCTCTCTCCAATCAAATGGTATTTAGCCTTTCTCCTACTGATGTGGTGAATCATGTTGAATGATTTGTGAATATTGAAGCACATTTGCGTCTGAGAAATAAATAAATCCCAGGTGATTATGGTGAATGATTTTTTAAATGTATTGTTGGATTCAATTAGCTAATATTTTTTGGAGATTTTTGCATCTACGTTTATTAGAGATGTTGGTCTGTAGTTATCTTTTTTATGTGTATGTTTTCTTTATCTGGTTTTAGTAGCAAGGTAATGCAAGCCTCATGCAATGAATTCAGAAGTATCCCTGGGATAAAGGAGATTTTTGATGACTGATTCAATCTCCTTACTAGTTATTGGTCTTTGTAGATTTTCTATTCTTCATGATTCAGTTTTTAAGTAGCTTGTTTCCAGAAATTGAACTATTTCTTTTAAGTTATTCAATTTGTTGTTGTACAATTATTCATAATAATCTCATAATCTTTTTTACTTCTGTGGCATTGGTTGCAATGTCCTTTATTTTATTTCTGATTGAGTCTTCTTTCTTTTAGGCAATCTAACTTAAGATTTGTCAAATTGCAGATCTTTTCAAAGATTCTACTCTATCATTGATTTTTTCTGTTGCTTTAATTTTCTATTTTATTTATCTCTTCTCTAATCTTTATTATTTCTTTCTTTCTGCTAGCTTGAGTTTAGTTTTTTTTTCTTGAGTTATAAATTTAGGTTGTTTATTTGAGATCTCTCTTCTTCTTTAATGCATGCTTTTATAGCTGTAAACTTCCCACTTAGTACTGTTTTCACTGTATCCCCTAAGTTTTGATATGTTGTGTTTTCATTTTCATTTGCCTCAAAGTACTTTCTAATTTCTCTCTGACTTCTTCTTTAATTCATTTGTTGTTGAAGACTTCTTCCACATATTTGTGGATTTTTCAGTTTGCCTTCTGCTATTAGTTTCTGGTTCCATTCCATTGTGATCAGGAAAGAAACTGTTTAATTTCAATATTTTAAAATTTTAAGCTTTTAAGACTTGTCTTGTGGGCTAAATGTTGTCTCTCCTGGAGTATGGTTCTCATATACTTTTTCTGTATTTTATCTATTATGTATGTATGTATGTATGTATGTATGTATGTATGTATTTTTGAGAGAGAGAGGCAGATGGTAAGAGAGAGTCTGACATGGGGCTTGATCCCACAATCCTGGGATCATGACCTGAGCTGAAATCAAGAGTCAGATGGTTAACTGACTGAGACACCCAGGCACTCCTCATACACTTTAGAAGAATATATATTATGCTATTGTTGGGTGTATTGTTTATGTCTCTTAAACTTACAACTCTGTCTTATCACACATCCCATTCCCAACTTCCAAACATTCACTCAGACCAAATAGTGCATGATATTTTGTGAAACTTAGCAAAGTTCATGGAGTTGAATGGAATGAGTTACATCAAGCTCCTAGACAGCTTTCTACCATTTCCTTGGTTTCTAGTTTATTTACTTTTTATCCCTCATCAACTCTCTACGTTTATGGAGCAACAAAATGTACTTTCCTTTGTCTTATTCCCACTCAGGCTCACTAGTGTTTCACTAGTTCTGGCCTAGGGACTGAATGACCCTCCTTTCTCCAGCTTGAGTGACAGATCCACCCCCCAGCTCCCCTGCTCTGCCAACACCTGTCCCAAACAAGCAAAGTTTGTGCTTTCTGAGACCCAAGCTCATCCTCTGCATCCAGGACACAGGTAGAGACCCCCAGTCTCCACCCCTCATTTACTCTATGTCATTCCATCCAGGTGTGAGAATTGCTCCTTGGGATCCTCTCCCTGTACCAATTGTCATGCCCTTTTGCTATGAGTGGCACAGACATGCTGTCCTTAAGGCCTTCCTTGTGTCCACTGGAGTGGCCAGGATGGTCAGGCACTTGTGTGTCTGAGCCATGGCAAGGCTTGATTCAGAGTAAATGTTTGCCCAGGTTCTTTCCGGGGAAGGGACCTGGAGCAGCTGTAGTTTTTGCAAAAGGAAGCTGGGCCAGCCTTTGGCTTTCCAGGGATTGAGTGCCAGGCCAGACTATTGCTAGATGTGTGAGCCTGCTCAGGTCACTGGACATCTCTGAGCCCGGTTCCTTAATATGCAAAAGAGAAAGTGCAAGACATACTTACTGGGGTCTTACTAAAGGACAAACATGCTGTTAATCATATACAAATGTAAGTTTACCCAAACTGAACTGATACATTTCCAAAATCCAAGGTAAATCTTTATACATTTCACTTTTTTTCTAGCATCAGCTCCTACCAGGAATCTGCGTATGAAAGAAAACTAATGTTAAGAAGTACAGCAGCATTTGGCCCCCAAAATCAACATCAATTCTGTCTGCCTGAATGACTGTCCTCATCTGTTGCATAGCAACCTCCTCTGTTAGCTGCCTGTTTTTCCTCAGCACATCCTCTTATAATGTCCGTAGTGGAATGTAAACAAACTCAGAAAAAAAAAAAAAAAAAAGGTCTGAAACACCATTTTATATGCCATTTTCTCCCAAATCTGTATCCGCAATTCTAATTTGGCCTATAACTTTCATATCCATAATTCAACTGCATATCTTACTTCTCTAATTGGATATCTCTTGGTATTCTCAAAATTAACATGTCCCAAACTGACATCTTGACATCCTTCTCACAATCATCATGTATTCCTTCACTTGACTTCTTCATCTCAGTGAATACCATCATGCATTCAGATTTTCAATCCAGAAACTCTTGAGTCTTCACGACTTCCTTTCCTTTTCTATATTCAAACAACCACGAAATCTTGAATATTCTACCTTAAATATATACCAACTTCTCTCCTTTTCTACCATCCTACACTATGCCACTAGTATCTCTCTAACCTGGCCTACTGAGCAAACTCTTAATTGGCCTTCCTACTTCTAATCATTTTCCAACTACAATCAGTTCTCTACACAGTAAGTAGAATAATCTTAAAATGTAAATCATATTATACCACTTATTATTTCCACTTAAATCTGCCACTATTTTCTCACTGCAAATAGAATAAAAGTTAAATTCCCTACCCTGGACAAGCAGTGCCTTGGACAGGACTCGAACCTTTCCCAACCTTCTATTTTCTTTATCTTCATTCCCCAGTCACTTCACCCAAATACTAACAACATCTACTTCAACAAAAATTCATGCTTGTCTCATGCAATTTTTGATTAAAAGCATTGTTAGGAAAACCGTGCTATTTTTAAAAATATTTATTTGTTTATTTTGAGAGACAGAGAAAACGTGAGTGGGGGAGGGACAGAGAGAGGGGGAGAGAGAGAATCCCAAGAAGGCTCTGCGCTCAGCACCGGGCCTGACAGGGAGTTTGATCTCACGACCAAGAGATCATGACCTGAGCTGAAATAAAAAGTTGGACGCTTAACCGGCTAAGCCACACAGGCAACCCCAAAAGTGTTTTTTATTGACCTGTAATATGCAATTCTAAATAAAATCCCAATGCCGGCTATAAAAATGCAGTTCTGTGACAAGTAGTCCTCACTCCAACCAGAAAGCTCCACTGAAACCCCCAACAAATGGAGAAATTCTAGAAATTTCTTTGTTCAATTCTACAGCCTCAGTCCATGTTACTATTTTATCTTTTCTATTCTCCAACTACTCTGAACTTCATTATTACCTAAGGGCCTCTGCATTCCTATTTGACTTGTCAGAACATACTTATCCTCACTCTTTGCCTTGCTAACTCTTATGCATCCTACAGAAATTGACTTAATATTATTTTCTCATAATAGCCTTCCCTGACCATCTTGATCTATCTAAATTGAGACTTTGTTACAGATAGTATGACCATTCATCCCAATTCTCCTAAGACAGTACTGGTTTATGCTTATTGCATTAGCAAAATTATAAATGGTACCCTCATTTACTCTCAAAAGTGACTTTATCAACTTTATCAACTTGATTGATAAAGTCAACTCTATGTAGAGATTCAATATGCCCCCAAGGAGGGGTCAAAATAAAGCAAGAAAGAGGAAGGAAGAGTATGATAGGAGAACTGAATGTAAGTTTAAGAATAAGAAGAGTAGAAGGATATACTAAAAGAGAGAATAAGAGGTTATGAAGGATAATAAAGATTTAGAAGGGGTGGATGAAGGACTAAATACAAGGGAAAAATGAGCAAACTGAGGAACAGAGACAGGAAAAGGAATAGTGGCTAAGATAAAGTCACATCTCAACTCTAGGTATAGTAAGGGTTCTCAACTGACTGGGGCGCAAACATGAAATAATTTTATTTTTTGCAGTACCAACTCTCCATATAGCAAAGTTGAAAACATTCTGTTCATGTTTGTGTGGATTGGCCAGATTCTGTAACTTGTTGGTGATATTAAATCTTTAGAATGATTTCATATTGATATTTCTGACATTATCCCATTTTAAAATTTTATTTTGAACTTAATGTAAATCTTGGATCTCTTTGCATACCCCAGGTCATGATAGGCCAGACTATGACTTTAACTGCATATATAATATTTAGGAGGAGGAGAAGAAGCCAACGATGGTACATTCTCTCCCCTTGTGTCATTGTCCTTCCAAGGCACTTACTTTCTCTTCCCTGATGTGGTAGAATACAAAAAGGAGAGAAAAAATATAACTCTTTACTAGCTGAGTTTTAAAGTCCCACTCTGTGATTGACATAACTCCTTTCAAGAGCTTAATGAGAATAGGTCATAACTATATCAATGCCCTAGGCTTGCTCCAGTGCATCTTTCCTAAATCATTGAAATTCCTTGGAAAATTTGGTTATCATTCCCTATTGACCTCCAACTTGTGGCTTTTATATAGCACCCTTCTATTATATATGCCTCTTGTCTCCTCACACATATATTATGGCAGCACTAGAAAAGCTATATTCCTGTCTCAGCTTCTCTCAGTCACTGATGCTGTGAAAGTCCTAAATTCCTCTTACCAGGCAACTCCCACAGTGCCATATTCCCCTAAATTTCTTTCCTACTATTTGGGTAACATGGGATCAGATCAGTAAGTACATAAGCTAATCAGACATAAAACTGAGGAAGAAAATATGTCTCCCACTCAGAATAAATACCAATTATTACTAATAATATTGATTTCAAATTTAATTTTGTTTGGGCAGTGTTCATTTTCTTGCTAAATTCTTAATATTTATATAATATGTAACGATGTACACTTTTATCCATTATAGTGGTACTTTGAGTTTTCTCTTTTTATTTCTTGATCAATCTCACTAGGAATTTATAAATTCTTTTTTTTTAATGAAATATATTGTCAAAATGGTTTCCATACCACACCCAGTGCTTATCCCAACAGGTGCCCTCGTCAATGCCCATCACCCACTTTCCCCTCCCTCCCATCCCCATCAACCCTCAGTTTATTCTCAGTTTTTAAGAGTCTCTTATGGTTTGGCTCCCTCCCTCTCTATTTTTTCCTTCCCCTCCTCCATGGTCTTCTGTTAAGTTTCTCAGGATCCACATAAGAGCGAAAACATATAGTAGCTGTATAAATTCTATTAATATTTTCAAAGAACAAAGTTCTGGCTTTATTAATTTTGTATATTTTGGTCTGTTTTGTATTCTTTTAGTTCAAATTTTTATTTAAGTTCCAGTCAGTTAACATATAGTGTAATACTGGTTTCAAGAGTAGAATTTAGTGATTCATCACTTACATACAACACCAAGTGCTCAGCACAAGTATCCTCCTTATTACCCATCAAACATTTAGCCCATCTTTTGCCCACCTCCCCTTAATCAACCCTCAGTTTCTTTTCTATAGTTAAAAGTCTTTTATGGTTTGCTTCCTTCTATTTTTTTCCCTTCCCTTACCTGTTTTGTTTCTTAAATTCCATATATCAGTTAAATCATATGGTATTTGCCTTTTTCTGACTGACTTATTTCACTTAGCGTAATACACTCTAGCTCCATCCATGTCATTATAAATGGAAAGGTTTCATTCTTTTCGATGGCCATTGTATATATACACCACTTCTTTTTCATCCATTCATCAGTCAAGGGACATTTGGGCTCTTTCCATACTTTAGCTCTTGATAATTTTGCTGTAAGCATTGGGGTGGATGTGCCCCTTTGAATCAGTATTTTTGTATCCTTTGGGTAAATACCTAGTAGTGCAATTGCTGGTTGTAGGATAGTTCTATTTTTAACTTTTTGAGGAACCTCCATACTGTTTTCCAGAGTGGCTGCACCAGTTTGCATTTGGGGATGACTTAGAAGCACTGTAACTTTTTCTTCCCCCTTCTCCTGCCCCATGGTCTGTCAAGTTTCTCAGCATACACATAAGAGGGAAAACATATGGTATCTGTCTTTCTCTGCCTGACTTATTTCACTTAGCGTAACACTCCAGTTCCATCCACATTGCTACAAATGGCCAGATTTCATTATCATTGCCAAGTGGTATTCCATTGTATATATAAGCCACATCTTCTTTATCCATTGATCAGTTGATGGACATTTAGGCTCTTTCCATAATTTGGCTATTGTTGAGAGTGCTGCTATAAACATTGGGGTACAAGTGCCCCTCTGCATCAGCACTCCTGTATCCCTTGGGTAAATTCCTAGCAGTGCTATTGCTGGGTCATAGGGTAGATCTATTTTTAATTTCTTGAGGAACTTCCACACTGTTTTCCAGAGTGGCTGCACCAGTTTGCATTCCCACCAACAGTGTAAGAGGGTTCCCCTTTCTCCACATCTTTGCCAACATCTGTTGTTGTTCCTGTGTGGTTAATTTTAGCCATTCTGATAGGTGTGAGGTGGTATCTCATCGTGGTTTTGATTTGAATTTCCCTAATGATGAGTGATATTGAGCATCTTTTCATGTGTCTGTTAACCATCTAGATGTCTTCTTTGGAAAAGTGTCTATTCATGTCTTCTGCCCATTTCTTAATTAGATTATTTGGGGTTTTTTGGGTGTTGAGTTTGATAAGTTCTTTATAGATTTTGGATACTACCCATTTTTTGGATGTATCGTTTTTTTATATTAGAATGTGTTTGTTTTTTTTTTTACTTTTTCAGATGTCATCATTAATAGTAACCAATAAATAGTACTCTGTACAGTACTGTGGATAATTTTTTAAGAAGATGACATGAAATATAGTTCTTGTTCATTATGTTGCTTTTTTTGGACATATGATTTGTAAATATCTTCTTGCATTCTGTAGGCTGCCTTTTAGTTTTGTATTTGTTCACTGTATAGCAGCTTTTTATCTTGATGAAGTCAAAATAGCTCATTTTTGCTTTTGTTTCCCTTGCCGCTGGTGACGTGTCTAGTAAGAACTTACTATGGCTGAGGTCAAAATGGTTCCTGCCTGTGTTCCCCTCTAGGATTTTCATGGTTTCCTGTCTCACATTTAGGTCTTTATTCCATTTTAAATTTATTTTTGCATATGGTGTAAGAAAGTGGTCCAGTTTCATTCTCTTATGTTGCTGCCAAGTTTTCCCAACACTATTTGTTGAAGAATTGGATATTCTTTTCTGCTTTGTTGCATTCTGCTTTGTTGCAAGATTAGTTGAACCATATAATTGGGAGTTCATTTATGGATTTTCTATTCTGTTCCATTGATCTATGTGTCTGTTTTTGTGCCAGTACCATACTGTCTTAATGACTACAGCTATGTAATGTAGCTTGAGGTCCAGAAATGTGATGCCTCCAGCTTTGCTTTTCTTTTTCAGAATTTCCTTGGCTACTTGGGGCCCATATCCCTGATAAACATGGATGCAAAATCCTCAACAAAATATTAACAAATTGAGTCCAACTGTACATTAAAAGAATTATTCACCACGATCAGGTGGGATTTCTTCCTGGACTGCAGAGGTGGTTCAATATTCGCAAATCAATCAATGTGATATACCACATTAATAAAAGAAAGGACAAGAACCATACAATTCTGTCTATAGATGCAAAAAAAGCGCATTTGACAAGAGAAGATGGCGGTGTAGGAGGATGCTGGGCTCACCTCGTCCTGCTGATCACTTAGATAGCATGCACACCAGCCTAAATAACCCAGAAAACCGCCAGAAGACTAGCAGAATGGACTCTCCAGAGCCAAGAATAGACAAAAAGCCCACGCAAGGGTAGGAAGGGCAGAGAGGCAGTGCGCCCTACGCAGACTGGTGGGAGGGAGCTGGGCAGTGGAGGGGCAGCCTGCCCGACAAGGTGGAATCCCTGAAGTCTGGTTTGCAAAAGCAGAGGGGCCAGACTCCATGGGTTCTGACAGTCAGTGTGACTTAACATCTGGAATGTTATAAGTCAACAACTCTGCTCCGAGAGTGGGAGGGCGGGATGACACTGGGAGGGAGGGGTGTTGAGCCCCAGAAGACAGAGCTCAGCTCAGTGGGGAACAAAGGCACTGGTAAGCACCATCTCCCTCTCCCATCCCCCCGCCAAAACCCCAAAGGGAGCCAGTTCACCAAACTTGCTTGGACCGTGGAAACACCCAACGTTGTGCTTCTGTGGATCCATCCCTCCTATGGTTCTGCCTCCCTCCCGGTGCTGCAGGGCCCTTCCCACAGGGGTCCACCAGCAGCAGACCTAGCTGAACCTGCCCCTCCTGCCCCTGTGCAACTTGCAGATCCACCCTGGCTAATATGCCAGATCCCGTAGTAGCAGCACCACAAGCCTGGCAGGGTGCAAGTAGCCCAGACAGGGGCCACACCACTCCACAGTGAGTCCTGCCCCTGGGAGGGGGGAAGATAAGCTACACACTAGTCTGACTGTGGCCCCAGTGGTGGGCTGGGGAAAGACAATGGGTCTGACTGCTTCCCCGCCCACCAACACAAGTTACTCCAGACAGCACAGGGGAAGTGCCCTGCAGTTCCTCACCACCCCAGGGACAATCCAAAATTACAAAACGGAAAAATTCTCCTCAAAAGAAACTCTAGGAAGTAGCGACAGCTAACCATTTGATCAAAAATGATTTAAGCAATATAACAGAACAAGAATTTAGAATAATAGTCATAAAATCAATCCCTGGGCTTGAAAAAAGCATAGAGGGCTGCAAAGAATCTTCTGCTACAGAGATTAAGGGACTAAGAAATAGTCATGAGGAGCTAAAAAATGCTATAAATGAGGTGCAAAATAAAATGGAGGTGACCACTTCTCGGATTGAAGAGGCAGAGGGAAGAATAGGTGAATTAGAAGATGAAATTATGGAAAAAGAGGAAGCTGAGAAAAAGAGAGATTTAAAAAACCAGGAGTATGAGGGGAGATTAGAGAACTAAGTGATGCAATAAAACACAACAATATCCATATAATAGGAATTATAGAAGAGGAAGAGAGAGAGAGCAAGGGGTTGAAGGTGTACTTGAGCAAATCATAGCTGAGAACTTTCCTGATCTGGGGAAGGTAAAAGGCATTGAAATCCAAGAGGCACAGAGAACTCCCTTCAGACGTCACTTGAATCGATCTTCTGCATGACATATAGTGAAACTGGCAAAATACAAGAATAAAGAGAAAATTCTGAAAGCAGCTAGGGATAAACATGTTCTAACGTATAAAGGGAGACCAATAAGACTAGTGACAGATCTATCTACTGAAACATGGCAGGCCAGAAAGGAATGGCAGGAAATCTTCAATGTGATGAACAGAAAAAAATATGCAGCCGAGAATCCTTTATCCAGCAAGTCTGTCATTCAGAATAGAAGGAGAGATAAAGGTCTGAATAGACATGAATAGACACTTCTCTAAAGAAGACATCCAGATGGCCAACAGGCACATGAAAAGATGCTCAATGTCGCTCCTCATCAGGGAAATACAAATCAAAACCACACTCAGATACCACCTCACGCCAGTCAGAGTGGCTAAAATGAACAAATCAGGAGACTATAGGTGCTGGCGTGGATGTAGAGAAACAGGAACCCTCTTGCACTGTTGGTGGGAATGCAAACTGGTGCAGCCACTCTGGAAAACAGCGTGGAGGTTCCTCAAAAGATTAAAAATAGATGTACACTATGACCCAGTAATAGCACTGCTAGGAATTTGCCCAAGGGATACAGGAGTGCTGATGCAGAGGGGCACTTGTACCCCAATGTTTATAGCAGCACTTTCAACAATAGCCAAATTATGGAAAGAGCCTAAATGTCCATCAACTGTTGAATGGATAAAGAAATTGTGGTTTACATACAGAATGGAATACTATGTGGCAATGAGAAAGAATGAAATATGGCCTTTTGTAGCAACGTGGATGGAACTGGAGAGTGTGATGCTAAGTGAAATAGTCATACAGAGAAAGACAGATACCATATGTTTTCACTCTTATGTGGATCCTGAGGAACTTACCAGGAGACCATGGGGGAGGGGAAGGGAAAAAAAAGTTGGAAGGAGCCAAAGCATAAGAGACCCTTAAAAACTGAGAATAAACTGAGGGTTGATGGGGGGGTGGGAGGGATGGGAGGGTGGGTGATGAGTATTGAGGAGGGCACCTTTTGGGATGAACGCTGGATGTTGTATGGAAACCAATTTGACAATAAATTTCATATTTAAAAAGTAATTAAAAATAATTTTAAAAAACGCATTTGATAAATTACAGCATCCATTCTTGATAAATATCCTCAACAAAGTGGGGATACAGGGAACATACCTCAAGATCATTAGGTATCCTCAACTGAGAGCTTCTCCTGCACAGTCAGGAAGAATGCAGCCATATGCACTCTCACCATTGTTATTTAACATAGTACTGGACATCCTAGCTTTAGCAATCAGACAATAAAAAGAACTAAAAGGCACCCAATCAGAGAGAAAGAAATCAAACTTTCACTATTTGCAGATGACTTGGTACTCTATGTAGAAAACCTGGAAGGCTCCACCAAAAAATTGCTAGAACTGATATACAAATTCAACAAAGTGGCAGTATATAAAATCAATGTACAGAAATGTGTTGCATTTCTATACAGCAATAATGAAGCAGAAAAAAGAGAAATCAAGGAATTGACCCCATGTACAATTGTACCAAAAATCATAAGATACCTAGAAATAAACCTAACTAAAGAGGTAGGAGATCTGTATGCTGAAAACTATAGAACACTTATGAAAGAAATTGAAGAGGACTCAAAGAAATAAAACAATATTCCATGCTCATGGATTGGAAGAGACATGTTGTTAAAATGTCTATGCTACCCAAAGCAATCTACACATTCAATGTAATCCCTATCAAAATACCATCAGCATTTTTCACAGAGCTAGAACAAACAATTCTAAAATTTGTATGGAACCACAAAAGACTCTGTTTTGTATTCTAATTGTTTCTATTCTCCTCATTATTTACTTCCTTCTACTTCGTATTTAATTTGCTCTTTTTTGGCCAGCATTTAAAGATGGAAATTTAGGTGAATGATTTTTAAGAGTCTTTGCTTCTCCAGTATAAGCATTTAAAATTATACATTTTCCTGTTTTCTCCTGTAGGATTTTAATGGTTTCCTGTCTCACATTTAGGTCTTTCATCCATTTTGAATTTGTTTTTGTGTATGGTGCAAGGAAGTGGTCCAGGTTCATTCTTCTGCATGTCACTGTTCACTTTTCCCAACACCATTTGCTGAAGAGACTTTTTTCCATTGGATACTCTTTCCTGCTTTGTCGAAGATTTTTTGCCCATACATTTGTGGGTCCATTTCTGGGTTCTCTATTCTGTTCCATTGACCTATGTGTCTTTTTTTGTGCCAGTACCATACTGTCTTGATGACTACAGCTTTGTAATACAGTTTAAAGTCCAGAATTGTGATGCCTTCACTTTTGCTTTTCTTTTTCAACATTACCTTGGCTTTTTGGGGTCTTTTCTGGTTCCATACGAATTTTAGGATTCTTTGTTCTAGCTCTGTGAAGAAGGCTGGTGGTGTTTTGATAGAAATTGTATTGAATGTGTAGATTGGTTTTGGTAGTATAGACTTTTTAACAATATTTGTTCTTCAAAACCATGAGCATAGAATGTTTTTCTATTACTTTGTGTCTTCAATTTCTTTCATAAGCTTTCCATAGTTTTCAGTGTACAGATCTTTTACCTCTTTGGTTAGGTTTATTCCTAGGTATCTTATGAGTTTTGGTGGAATTGTGAATGGGATCAATTCTTTCATTTCTGCTGTTTCATTATTGATGTATAGAAATGCAACCTGTTTCTGTACATAGATTTTATATCCTGTGACTTTGCTGAATTCACATATCAGTTCTAGCAATATTTTGGTGGAGTCTTTCGGGTTTTCCATGTCATCAATGAAAAGTGAAAATTTGACTTTTCTTTGCCAATTTGTGTGCTTTTTATTTCCTTTTGTTGTCTGATTGCTGAGGCTAGGTCTTCCAGTACTATGTTGAACAATAATGGTGAGAGTAGACATCCTTGTCATGTTCCTGACCTTAGGAGAAAACCTCTGTTTTTCTTCATTGAGGATGATATTAGCTGTGGGCCTTTAGTATATGGCTTTTATGATGTTGAGATCTGTTCCTGCTATCCCTACTTTACTTAAGGTTTTCATCAAGAAAAGTTGTTGTATTTTGTCAAATGCTTTTTCTGCATTTATTGAAAGGATCATATGGTTCTTATCCTTTCTTTTATTAATGTGGTGTCACATTGATTTTTTTGCGAATATGGAACCAGCCCTACAGCCTTGGAAAGAGCACAAATGTCCATTGACATTTGTGGTATATATAGTTGTGGTATATATATATATATATTTTTTTTTTTGTATATATATACATATACATATACATATATATGTATATATATATACATATCCATATGTATATATATATACATATATATACATATATACATATGTACATATGTACATATATAACACTGTATGTTAGCTAACTTAAATTTAAATAAATAAATTTAAAATTTTTTAAAGTGACAAACTGGGGCATCTGGGTGGCTCAGTCGGTTAAGCGTCCGACTTCAGCTCAGGTCGTGATCTCATGGTTTGTGGGTTTGAGCCCCACATCAGGCTCTGTGCTGACAGCTCAGAGCCTGGAGCCTGCTTTGGACTCTGTGTTTTCCTCTCTCTCTGCCCCTCCCCGTTCATGCACTGTCTCTCTCCTGTCTCTCAAAAATAAATAAATGTTAATTTTTTTTAAGTGACAAACTATCTACATATGTTTTATCTGGAAATACAAAGTTTGGCTATCGTAGTTCAGTCAAGATGACCAGAACGGTCTCCGAGAAGCAGAAATAGAATTCAATTTGAACTAAGAAAATTCAAACTTGATTATACTCAAAAGCCTCTTATTTCCCTTCCTTTTTTAAAAAAATAAATTTTAATGAGGTATAGTTTATACAAAACCAGTTGTAAGAATTTTAATATATCAGTGTAACCACCACTACAAGATATAGAACATTTTCCAAAAGAAAAAAAAAATAAAGAAAATTTTCATTACCTGCAAAATTCCCAAAATCTAGGTCAGTATCCCCCACCCCTAGGCAACCCCTTATCTGTTTTCTGTCACTGTGGGTCTGATTTATGTTTTCTAAGGTTTCATAAAAATGTAATCATACAGTATGTATAATACCCTTGTGTAAGACTTCTTTTGTTTTAAGATTTAAATGTGTTGTTTCAGGTATGACTAGTTCATTTAGATTTCCCATGTATGGATATACCACATTTGTTTATATACCACAAATTTTGATGGATATTTTAGATTGTTTCTATTTTTTTCCTATTATAAATAAAGTCATTATGAAGATCCAAAAAATAAAAATAAAAAACATAAAATTATAAATTTTCCTTTATGCACTGTGTGCTGTATCTCACACAGTGATATGTTGTGATTTCATAAAATCTAATTCACAATATCTTCCAATTTCCCTTGTGATAAAATCTCTGATTAATAGTTTATTTAGGAGTGTGTCATTTTATTTATAAATATTTGGGACACATTTCTAGATAGCTTTTAGCTATTTCATGGTTATTGATTTCTAACAATTTTGTTGTTGCCAGAAAACATGCTCTAAAATTTCAAGCTTTTGGCATTTATGGACAAATATGAATATAAGTATGTATCTGAAATATATATATGGATATGTTATAGCCCAGAATATAGTCAACTTTGGTGAGCATTATATGTGCTCTTAAAAATGATGTGAATTCTGCAGGTATTATATACAATGTTTTATAAAAATGTCAACTACATTAACTTGTATAACACTATTATTGAATTCCTCTAAATCTTTACTGATTTTTTTGTGTAGTTATCCTATCAATTACTGACTGTGGTTGTGTCTCTTTCTACCTTTAGATCTCTCTGCATTTGTCTCATGAAGATTTGAAGCTATGTCTGTAGGTGCATACATAGTTAACATTATTATGTATTAAGCGACTATCTTTATCAAATCTCACTTCATTACATGTTACATTATTTTTCTTAATGTCCTCTTCATCTGATATTTATGTAGGTACAACAATGTTCTTAGATTTACATTTTGCATGATATACCACTTTTCATCCTTTTATTTTCAACCTATTTGAGTATTTTTAAGTACATCTCTTTCTGTCAGCAAATAAGTCTTGCTTTCTTGACCTATCTAATAATCTCTGTCTTTTTATTAAAGTATTTAGTATATTTCTATTTACTGTAATTATGTATGTGATTGAGTTTATTGTTTGCTATTTGTTTTCTCTTTCTCCTATTTGTTTATTATTTCTCTATTCCACATTCCTTAATTCATTGAAGATAATCAAAAATTTTTGTATTTTATTTTAAAATCTGTATTTTATTTTTAGCTATAAATTTTGTATAACTTTTAGTAGTTGCTTAAGGGTTATAATATGAATCTTTAACTTGCCACAGTCCGTTAAAATTAACACTTATTGCTTCACATAAACATAATAGATTTAAAATAGTATAATTCTATTTATCCCTCTACTGTGTGGCTGTGGTCATATATTTTATTTCAGCATTTATTATACATCTCATAATAATTTTTGCCTTAAATAGTTTCTTTTTTATAATTAAGGGAAAAGAAAATATAGTCTTGCTGGGATTAAAAACTGAAGCATTAGTGGTTTCCAGATGCAGAATAATAGGTCACCAAAAAGAAGGGACTCTATTAACCCTGAGATAGCCCTGGCACCTCTCCTGTCATCTAATTATAAGATTAAAAAGTAGTTTAGATTATCCAGGAACCAAGGGGCATTGAAAGTGGAAAGGGATGAGGAAGTGAACTTAGCCTTCATCTATTACACACATTGTTCTGCAGGGAACTGATGACAGCTGCCTGGTACCTTAACTTATTTTTATTTACTCCTTTACACTCTAACACCTTTCATGGAATATTTAAGAGCCTCACAGAAACACAAGAGATTAGAAACACAGCAAGGCCAGAATAAGTTCACATTAGAACAGAAGGATCAGACTGGGAAGGTTTTAGCTTGGAAAGTTCCTAATAAAGGCTTTCGTGATTAGGGAGTTGCAAGTTTCCCCAAGGCAAGAATATTTAAGGCCAGAGATATAATGTTTCTGAAGAGAAAGCCCACACAATAAAGTAAGGGAAAGTTCTATTGATTAACTCCCATCCTTGCCCAGAGAAGCACTACTTAGAAGCCTGCCTTTTCTTCCTGACCCAAATACATCATCATTCTCCACAGGTTTTAGGGCAAAAAATAAAGGAGCATCAACAATCTAGCACAGAGAAGCAACAAGCTGTAGCAGCTGCAAGGAAGACAGAGCCATCAAAAACAAGGCATGGCCCAGAACCCTTAGAGGAGAATGCATCAGTTACTTTAAAAAGACCAGAGAGTCTGTGAGTGCCAAGTAAGGGGGGGGGGGGTGATTCAGGAGAATAAGGAAAGGTGGGGCTTCTAGGGCTGTTTGCTCAAAACATAAGAAGTCTTTAAAAGTTACATGCAGAGAACAAACTGGTAGTTACTAGAGGGAAAATGGGTGGGGGAATGGATGAAATAAAGGGGATCAAAAAGTACAGACTTCCAGTTATAAAATAAATAAGTCATACGGGGCGCCTGGGTGGCGCAGTCGGTTAAGCGTCCGACTTCAGCCAGGTCACGATCTCGCGGTCCGTGAGTTCGAGCCCCGCGTCAGGCTCTGGGCTGATGGCTCGGAGCCTGGAGCCTGTTTCCGATTCTGTGTCTCCCTCTCTCTCTGCCCCTCCCCCGTTCATGCTCTGTCTCTCTCTGTCCCAAAAATAAATAAAAAATGTTGAAAAAAAAAATTTAAAAAAAAAATAAAATAAATAAGTCATAGAGATAGATGAAAAGCACAGCACAGAAAATATAGTCAATAATATTGTAATAACATTGTATGGTGACAGATGGTGACTACACATACCATGGTGAGCACTGAATAATGTATGGAATTGTTAAGTCAATAATGTGTGGAATTGTACACCTGAAACTAATATAACATTGTATGTATGTTAATTACACTTTAATAAAAAATAAAAATAAACAATAAATAAAAGTCACATGCCAAGTTTTTCCATATAAATCTTAAAAGTCTGTTGTGATTTTGTTTTAAAGTCACATGCCAAGGAGTTTTATCTTTATCCTGTAAAGAAAGAATAGTTGAAAAAATAGCTGAAATAATTCGAACAGGGGTGTTAAACAGGGTTTACAAAACTCATGACAGCATTAATTGCAGGGAATGGGCAAGAGTGATGGATGCCTCCCCCTCACATAGTGAATGACATTAACTGCTGCCTTTGTTATTGCTAAAATGATACTCTAGAGAATATTTTGAATATTTCAGTATAAAATATCCATGCTCCTCTCTGGGACACTGGGATATTATCAAATCTTTTCTTTTAGCAAAATACACTATTATTTTTAATTCATTAGACAAAAATAAATCTACTAAATAGGGAACTTACATTCATGAGCTATGAAAATGTGTGTTCTCTGATACATATAAACATTATTCACTATGACAAACACCAATGTAAACTTCGTGCAAAGCTGTAAGATGGTGTTATATATTTCTTAAGTTATATGTTGTGTTACAATTCACTATGGGCCAGTATTGTTAATACTGAATGATAAGTAGTCTTTTAGCCAAGATATTCAAAATTCAGATGAACTAAAATGGAAAATTGCTTCCCATTCTGAAACCATTTTATTGAATCAAACTTAGCTTTGTCATGACATCATTTATTGCCTTTTCCTAGCATGTATTAGGGAATACTTAGTGTATGACCATTCAACTAGGGCTCAATTTGAGTGATAGCACCATGTGAAAGGGGTGTGATCTCAGTAGTGGATTTATTTTGGGATGGCAGAGGAATGCAACTTTACCAGAGCCTATGGGAACACAGAATCAATTTTCCAGCAGTGGAGAAACTGTTGCATAACAGGCAGTTTAGGATGGATTATAGGAACTATATAGCTGACTCCACCTGCTTATATGGAGGCATATTTGGCAACTGATCACCAAAGAGAAATTTATCTCATCTCATTTTAACTATGCTTATATTAGTAGTTGATATGAGCCTGTAAGTATGAGGTTTTTGTGCAAGAAAACTATGCATTGGAAAGTGATAGCTTTGCTTCAAAATATAAAACAATGATTGCTAAAAGGAATTTCTCAATATGTATTGTTTATTTCAAGAAAACTGTACATAAGGGTACATAAAATAACGTTGTGTATAAGGAAAGACAGTAATTAGTTACATCTGAAGAATTAGTTATTAAAGATAAACTGATGTGTCCAATTCAATTATAATTGAGACAACTGAGAAAGAGCAAAAATCATTAAGTTGGCCTGGGATATGTTTGCCAATTTGGGCAATCTAAATATCAAGGTCAAACTTCTGAGAGACAAAATGATGTCTAAATGAGGACAATACGCTTATTATGAGAACACATTAAGAAATTTAGGAGGCCTTGATCAGTCCTCTGATCAATGAGTCCTCTCATTCAAATTACCAATAAACATGTTTTTGAACCACCATAAGCCCTAAGAAGGCACAAAGGCACTGAAGATATACTAATATGAACCCAGAAAATGAGACCAGGTGACAAAAAGACTAAGTGGGATAGAATCTTCTAAGGAATAACGGGGAAGAGCAGAAAGGAGAACAGGAGGGAATGATGACCGTGCAAATGGTTGAAACATCTAAGAACTGCAGAAACTTACCTTCTCTTTTCATACATGTAGTCCACCAACCATGCCTGCAAACACCAATGTTGACCTCTGGATGAGAGCATGGCAATACCTGAGGGAAAGTCTATTTGAATAGGTACATGTGACATTTCAAGGTAGGTTGACATTTGGGTGGGTATGCTTATCATCTACAGTAGAATGTGAGGTTCCTGGTAAGAATCTGAAAATATGAGGCTAGTATTTGTCCAGGGGATAAAAGAATACCTCATTCCTACTCTAAATTGCCATTCTGCTTCCTCCCAGGGCTTTCCTTAAAGGACACATCCACTGAACAATCTGTAATATCATTCACTGGGCCAGCTCCCAGTACCCTTCAATGTAAGGCCTTCAGCACAAATAGAAGATTGTTAACTCAGAACTCAAACCACATGATCTTTGCACTAAATCACATTTTCTAATACGTTATAGGATAATGTGTGGTATTTTAAAAAATAGCCACCAATACAAAATACAATATAATACATTAAACACTAAGAAAATCTGGTAAAGTACAGCAAAGATGAAATGCATGAATATAATTATGTGCTAATTGCATCTCCTAGACATAAATGCTGGAGCTAATTAGAAAAGGTAGGGATCATAGAGGGTAGAATCCAGAAAAGCAGTGAAAGAAAGGGTAACCTCCAAGGGAAGGGAACATCATGTGCAGATAGGAAACTGAGCATGGCCCTTTCATTAGGCAAAAAAAATGTACAGTTTTCTGGTCGAGTTGGGTTGAATCACGGGCTTGGACTCAAGAATGAAGCAGAATTTCTTTGACTACTTCTGCATCTTACCACCACTGACCCCTAATGTGCAAGGATGATGACTCAGCCCCAAATTTCCAGTGAGAAGAAAGGAAGAGAGAGTGATGTGGCAGCACCCCAGCCTACACAGGTCAGCACTGGCTCAGTTTACCGCTTAGTATTGTAAGAGAGAGAGCATGCACATGCCCTACATGCATGGGTGTTGCCTCACAGCATGCAGTGGTACTGCACTCAGTGCTCCGGAATCTGAACTATCACATCAGTCTTCCCTCTAAGAGAGGAGTGAAGAAATGGTGGAAGAGGGGGCTTTCCCTGGGGTAGGGAGGAGTTGTAGGAGAACTCTCCCCAACCCAGAGACATAGATCATTACTGCTTTGACAGAAACAGATCTGATCATAGACAAATTACACTATGCATAAAAATTGACTTTGATGTTAAAATCTGGATCCATTTAAGCATTTTTCACAGAACTAAAACAAATAATGCTAAAATTGATATGTGTTGAAGATAGAGGAAAGAGTGAACATGTTAATAGGAGACATAAAGTTATTTTTAAAAGACTCAAACTGAACTGCTAGAGATCAAAAGTACATAGTCTGAGGGGCATCTGGGTGGCACAGTCAGTTAAGTATGCAACTCTTGCTTTCAGCTCAGGTCATGACCTCACAGTTTGTGGGTTTGAGCCCCACATTGGGCTCTGTGCTGACAGCACAGAGCCTACTTGGGATTGTCTCTCTCCCTCTCCCTCTGCCCTTCTTCCATTTGTGTGATCTCTCTCAAAATAAATAAACTTTAAAAATGTTTAATAAACAAGAATAAACAAAGCAATCTTGAAAAAAGAACAGATCTGGAGGTATCACAATCCCAGATTTCAAGATATACTACAAAACGGTAGTGATCAAAACAGTATGGTACTGGCACAAAAAATAGACACATAGATCAGTGGATCAGAATAGAGAACCCAGAAATAAATCCATGCTTATATGCTCAATTAACCTACAACAAAGGAAGCAAGAATGTGGAATGGGAAAGTCTCTTCAACAAATGGTGTTGGGAAAACTGGACAACAACATGCAGAAGAATGAAACTGGACCACTTTCTTATACCATATACAAAAATAAATCCAAAATAGATGAAAGAACTAAATGTGAGACAGGAAACCATCAAAATCCTAGAGGAGAACACAAGCAGCAACCTCTTAGTCCTCAACCATAGCAACTTCTTACTAGACACATCACTGGAGGCAAGGGAAACAAAAGCAAAAATGAACAATTGGGACTTGATCAAGACAAAAATCTTCTGCACAGCAAAGGAAACAATCAATAAAACTAAAAGACAGCCTACAGAATTAGAGAAGATATTTGCAAATGACATATCCAAAAAAATGGGTAGTAATGGGGCGCCTGGGTGGCTCAGTCATTTCAGCGTCCGACTTCGGCTCAGGTCATGATATCATGGTTCGTGAGTTTGAGCCCCACATTGGGGTCTGTGCTGACAGCTCAGAGCCTGGAGCCTGCCTCAGATTCTGTGTCTCCCTCTCTTTCTACCCTTCCCCTGCTCACGTTATGTCTCTCTCTCTCTCTCTCTCAAAAATAAAATAAACATTAAAAAATGGGTAGTATCCAAAATCTATAAAGAACTTGTCAAAGTCAACACCCAAAAAATAAATAATCCAGTTAAGAAATGGGCAGAAGAATGAATGAAGAGTCAAAGAAGAATTTAAAAAAAATTAATGTTTATTACTTTTGAGAGAGAGAGCAAGCAGGAAAGGGGGAGAGAAGGAGACACAGAATCAGAAATAGGCTCCAGGCTCTGAGCGCTCAACACAGAGCCCAATGCAGGGCTCAAACTCAAAGACTGCGAGATCATGACCTGAGCCAAAGTTGTCCGCCCAACTGACTGAGCCACCCAGGGGCCCCAAGAGTCAAAGAATAGTCACTTTTCCAAAGAAGACGTACTGATGGCCAACAGACACATGAAAAGATGTTCAACATCACTCATCATCAGGGAAGTACAAATCAGAACCACAATGAGATATCACCTCACACATGTCAGAATGGCTAAAATTAACACAGGAAACAACAGATGTTGGTGAGGATGTGGAGAGGGGGGAGCCTTCTTACACTGTTGGTGGGAATGCAAACTGGTGTGGCCACTCTGGAAAACAGTATGGAGGTTCATCAAAAAGTTAAAAATAGAATTACTCTATGACTCAGAAATTGCACTACTTACCCAAAGGATACAAAAAAACAGATTCAAGTGTGCATGTGCACCTTGATGTTTATAGCATCATCATCAACAACAACCAAACTATGGAAAGAGTCCAAATATCCATCGACTGATGCATGGAGAAAGAGTATTCGTGTGTGTACACACACACACAGCCATAAAAAGAATTAAATCTTCCCATTTGCAACAACGTAGATAGAGCTAGAGTATATTATGTTAAGTGAAATAAGTCAGATAAAGACAAATACCATATGATTTCACTGATGTATGGAATTTAGGAAACACACTTGATCTTAGCCAAAAGGCCGAGAACGATGGAATTTAGGAAACAAAACAGATGAACATATTGGACGGAAAAAAGAAAAAGAGAGAGGAAAGCAAACCATGAGAGACTCTTAAGTATAGAGAACAAACTGAATTTTGATTGAGAGAGGTGGATAGGGCATTGACTAAATGGGTGATGGGTATTTAGCAGGGCACTTGTGATGAGCACTGAGTGTTATGTGTAAGGAATGAATCACCAAATTCTACACACGAAAACAATTTTACCATATATGTTTACTAACTGGAATGAAAACTTGAAAAAAAAGAATTACTATAAAGCTACAGTAATTAAAATAATGTGCCACAGTGAAAAAAATAAAAATAAAAGTGATCATACATCTGATATGGGATTAATATATTCAGAATATATAGAGAACCTCTAATACTCAATAACAAAATTAAACAACCCTATTCAAAGATGAGCAAATGACTTGAATAAATAATTCTCCAAATAAAATATGCAAATGAGCAATATGCATACAAAAACATGCAAAGATGCTCAACTTCACTAATTTTAGAGAAATGCAAAATTTCGGGTATTTTTTTTCATTTACTCTGAGTTGTATTTTCATCTTTCTTTAGTAACCAAAAGCTTTTTTTTTCATTTTTTAAAAAAATTTTTAAGGGTGCCTGGGTGGCTCAGTCGGTTAAGCGGCCGACTTCGGCTCAGGTCATGATCTCGTGGTCCGTGAGTTCGAGCCCCACGTCGGGCTCTGTGCTGACAGCTCAGAGCCTGGGGTCTGTTTCAGATTCTGTGTCTCCCTCTCTCTGACCCTCCCCTGTTCATGCTCTCTCTCTGTCTCAAAAACAAATAAACGTTAAAAAAAATTAAAAAAAATTTTTTTAATGTTTATTTTTGAGAGAGGGAAAGACAGAGTGTGAGCAAGGGAAGAGCAGAAGGAGAGGAAGACACAGAATCTGAAGCAGGCTCCAGGCTCTGAGCTGTCAGCACAGAGCCTGATGCAGGGCTCAAACCCACAAACCGTGAGATCATGACCCAAGCTGAAGTCAGATGCTCAACTGACTGAGCCACCCAGGTGCCCCCAAAAGTTTTTATTTTTGATAAATTCCAATTCATCTATTTTTATTTTTGCTGTCTGCTTTTGTTGTCATATCCAATAGTAAAATTGTTCAGCCCCTTTGGAAAACAGTTTGTTATTTCCTCAAAAAGTTAAACATGTAATTACCATATGATCCAGCAGTTACACTTCTAGGTACATACACAAAAGAATTCAAAGCAGAGACTCAAAGAGACATTTGATATCAGTATTCATAACAAAATTATTACCAATAGTCAATGTGGAGACACCCGAGATTTCCATCAATAGATAAACAGATAAAGAAATGTGGTATACACATACAACAAAATATTATTTAGTTATAAAAAGGAATGAAGTACTGTTACATACTACAACATGGATAAATTTTGAAAACATCATGTTGTGTTAAATAAGTCAGACACTAGAATTGTGTTATTATTGTATTATTCCACTTTTATGAATACCAATGTAGGAAAATTCATAGAAACAGAAAGGAAAATAGGTTATGAAGTACTGGGTAAATGGAGAATCTGGAGTTGTTGAATGTGTACAGAGTTTCTGCTGGGATTATGAGAAAGTTATGGAAGTGTGTAGTGATGATACTTGCATAATGATGTGAATATACTTAATGTCACTGAATTGTACACTTAAAATATAAAAAATAGAAATTCTTATGTTATGCATATTTTACTATAATAAAATACCAATTAAAAATCTTTAAAAAGAGTGGGATATCATCAGAATATTGACATATGAGGCCCCTGGCTTTCCCTCCTCCCATGGACATACCAAATATACAACAATATATGGATTTATCCAAGAGAAATTCAGAAGCTAATTGAGTGACATTTATAATTGGGCAACTGAGGAGATACCCACAGTGAAATTGGTGGGAAATGCTTCAACATATTCTCACCATAAACTCCTAGCACAGCATCTTACAATTGAGAATCTTTAACTCCCAGTTTCTCCCTTAGGAGAGACACACCTAGTGCCTGGCTTTTAAGGTGTCACCCGTGGGACAGGCTCCCAAGTCACCTACCTCTGAGAGCCAATGGGGTTCAGCATTCACAGGTCCCATAGGATCATAGCAAACAAAAAAGTAGTTGGTAAATATGCATGTGAACACATCCCACAGCTATACGCCCTCAGACTCTGAAAACGGAACAGGAAAAAACCTCCAGTGTTTCAGTTTTTCCCTGGAAAGAGTATGACTGCATACTTTCCAGCTGCAGCTTAAGGGTCCAGCTTCTAATCAGCCTTCACTTGAAAGCTGACTGAGATTCTTCAAGGAGCACAAAATAGCTAGTGGGAAGATCCCCAAACTTCACCCTACAGTTCACTCTAACAATAAAGCTAAGTCACAAGGTTATTCTTGCAAACAGCTTGTATGTACATCTAGCACCACAAAATTTACAGCTGTCACCCAAGGGATGGGCCCTCAAATCACCTAGCTTTTATAACCAGTGGCCTTGGTATTCATGAGTCCCACAGGACCATATTAAACAAAGAAACAGATTTATTCTTCTTCTTGTTATTATTATTTGACTATAGTTGACACAAAACGTTCCATTAGTTCCGTCCAATTGTAAGATGATTTGACAAGTCTATATGTTACACTATATTCACCATAAGAGTAACCACCATCTGTCACCATAAACACTATTACAATACCATTGACCATATTCCCTAAGCTGTACGTTTTAACCCCATAACTTATTCATTCTGTAACTGGAAGCCTGCATCCCCACACCCTTTCACCCATTTTGCTTATACCCCCATCACCCACCCCTCTAGCAACCATCAGTTTGTTCTCTGCATATATAGGTTTGATTCTTTTTTTTCTTTGTTTTTTAGATTCCACATACAAGTGAAATCATATGGTATTTGTTCCTCTTTATCTGACTTATTTCACCTAGCACAATACCCTCTAGGTCCATCATGATGTCACAAATGGCAAGATCTCATCCCTTTTAATGGCTGAACAACATTCTGATATATATCACATCTTCTTTATCCATTCATCCACTGTTGGACACACTGGCTGCCTCCATATGTTGGCTATTGTAAATAATGCTGCAATAAACATAGAGGTGCATATATCCCCTCAAATTAGTATTTTTTTCCATTTGGGTAAAAAACTCAGTAGTGGAATTGTTGGATCGCATAATACATCCATTCCCAATTTCCTGAAGAACCTCCATATTGTTCCCCACAGCAGCTGCACCAATCCACATTCCAACCAACAGTGCACAAGGGTTCTTCCCTCCACACATTCTTTCCAACATTTGTTATTTTCTATCCCTTTGATTCTAGCTGAAAGAAGCAGTTTTTAAATGAGTGCATGAGCACTTCCTGAAAGTTCAGCTTCTAATGAGCCTGCATATGGGAGGTGACTGGAATCCTCTCATAAGCCAGAAAGAGCTAATGGGCATGTCCTTCACTTTCTTCCACTGGTTCACTCCAACATTGAAACAAAATCTCTGACTTCCTCCTGGAAGGAATTTTCCTACACAAATAGCACCCTAACTGTTATGGCTGCCACGTGAGCAATGGGCTTGCAAATCATCTATCACTGGACTCTGATGGGACTCCGCAAGTCCCTGGAGAATACACAAAAAAAGAGGAGGTTCTATGTGAGTGCATAAAAACTCCAGTGTCTATATCCTATGGCTCAGCACTGAGTGAGTAGGCACAAACACCCAGCTCATGGTTTCTCCCTAATCAGTGCCAGACTGTATATCTAAGGCTCTGACTTTCCCACCTGCAGCCTGAAGGTTGAATTTCCACTTAGCCTGTATCAAGGAGCTGAAGAGGCAGTCAATTAGTAGTCCTTTGGAAGCCTTAACAGGTATGTGGGCATTCCCAAGCATTTGGGACAGTGGTAGGTTTTGGAATATCCTAATTTACTTGTGGTCACTAGGAACAAAGATGGTGGCTTGGACAAACACAAAAGTGTGAAAGGTAACCAGGAGCTTGGGCTGAGATAGTTGATGAGATTCATCTCCTACATAAAGCAAATCTGTGAAGACTGAGAGGGGCCGTTTTATCTAATGTGCACAAACCAACACAGAGAGTCAAGGGAAATGAAGAAGCAGGAGAATATGTTCCAAACAAAAGAAAAAGATATATATCCAGAAACCAACCTTAATGAAGTAGAGATACCCAACAAAAACTTCAAAATGATGGTTGTAAATATGCTCATCAGGTCAGGAAAACAATGCACAAGCAAGATGAGAATTTCAACAAGAGACAAAAATTATTAAATAGTGCCTAACAGAAATTATAGAGCTGAAATACCATAACTGAACTGAAAAATTCAACTGAAGGATTAAACATTGGATTAGATCAAGTGAAGCAAGGATTAGTGAACTCAAAGATAGGGCAGTGGAAATCTTCAAATCAGAGAAGCAAAAAGAAGAAATAATGAAAAGAGTAAATATAGCTTAAGGGAGTTATGGTACACTACTGTGTGGATCAATGTATGAAGTATAGGTGAACCAGAAGCAGAAGAAAGAGACAGAGAAACAGGCAAAAAGCTTATTTAAATCCAGGGAAAAGACAGACATCAATACCTAAGAAACCCAAGGAATATATATATATATATATATATATATATATATCTCCAAAGAGACCCATGCTTAGATACATTTTCATTAAATTATCCAAAGTTAAATAGAAAATCTTATAAGCACCCAATGAAAAGTGATTTGTAACACACTAAGGAATCCATTTAAGGTTATCAGTGAATTTTTCACCAGGAATTTGGCTATATACAAAGTGCTGAAAGATTAAAACAAAAAAAGGCCAACCAAGAATACTCTACCCAGCAAAGTTGTTCCCCAGAATTGAAGGAGAGATAAAGATATTTCCAAACAAAGCCTTAAAGAGTTTACCACCAGTAGATTCATAAAATATATTAAAGTATAAACTCACTAGTAAAGTAAAATATATGGTTAAATTCAGATTATTCTTATATTGTAATGGTGGTGTGTAAATCACCTATAACTATAGTATAAAAGTAATAAAGCAAAAGGATTTTAAAAAACTATAGCTACAACAATTTGTTAATGGATACAGTATATAAAAGGATATAGATGGCAGCCTCAAACACAAAATGTAGGGAGTAAAATGTAGAGCGTTCAGTCAGTGGAGCAGCCGACTTCGGTTCAGGCATGAACTCATGGCTCATGGGTTCAAGCCACGTGTTGGGCTCTGTGTTGACAGCTCAGAGCCTGGAGCCTGCTTCATATTCTTTCCCCATCTCTCTCTCTGCCCCTCCCTTGACTGTGCACTATCTCTCTCTCTCTCTCTCTCTCTCTCTCTCTCTCTCAAATATAAATAAACATTTAAAAAATGTAGAGCTTTATTATGCTCTAAAAGTCAAGTTGTTAACAGCTTAAAATAAACTGTCATAAGCTATTTTGGGTAAGCCCATGGTAACTACAAAACAAAAACCTCCGGCAGCTGATCTGACTCCCTCCCGCTGCCACAGGGCCCCTCCTGAAGTGGATCATCTAAGGAGAAGCGAGCTAAGCCTGCCCTCCCGCCCCCGTGCACCTTGCCTACCCACCCCAGGTAATACACCAGCTCCCCAGCACCACAAGCCTGGCAGTGTGCAAGTAGCCCAGACGGGCCACGCCACCCCACAGTGAATCCCGCCCCTAGGAGAGGGGAAGAGAAGGCACACACCAGTCTGACTGTGGCCCCAGCGGTGGGCTGGGGGCAGACATCAGGTCGGACTGCGGCCCCGCCCACCAACTCCAGTTATACACCACAGCACAGGGGAAGTGCCCTGCAGGTCCTCACCACTCCACGGACTATCCAAAATGACCAAACGGAAGAATTCCCCTCAGAAGAATCTCCAGGAAATAACAACAGCTAATGAACTGATCAAAAAGGATTTAAATAATATAACAGAAAGTGAATTTAGAATAATAGTCATAAAATTAATCGCTGGGCTTGAAAACAGTATACAGGACAGCAGAGAATCTCTTGCCACAGAGATCAAGGGACTAAGGAACAGTCACGAGGAGCTGAAAAACGCTTTAAACGAAATGCAAAACAAAATGGAAACCACGATGGCTCAGGTTGAAGAGGCAGAGGAGAGAATAGGCGAACTAGAAGATTAAGTTATGGAGAAAGAGGAAGCTGAAAGAAAGAGAGATAAAAAAATCCAGGAGTATGAGGGGAAAATTAGAGAACTAAGTGATACACTAAAAAGAAATAATATACGCATAACTGGTATCCCAGAGGAGGAAGAGAGAGAGAAAGGTGCTGAAGGGGTACTTGAAGAAATTATAGCTGAGAACTTCCCTGAACTGGGGAAGGAAAAAGGCATTGAAATCCAAGAGGCACAGAGAACTCCCTTCAGACGTAACTTGAATCGATCTTCTGCATGACATATCATAGTGAAACTGGCAAAATACAAGGATAAAGAGAAAATTCTGAAAGCAGCAAGGGATAAACGTGCCCTCACATATAAAGGGAGACCTATAAGACTCGTGACTGATCTCTCCTTTGAAACTTGGCAGGCCAGAGAGGCTTGGCACGATATCTTCAGTGTGCTAAACAGAAAAAATATGCAGCCGAGAATCCTTTATCCAGCAAGTCTGTCATTTAGAATAGAAGGAGAGATAAAGGTCTTCCCAAACAAACAAAAACTGAAGGAATTTGTCACCACTAAACCAGCCCTACAAGAGATCCTAAGGGGGATCCTGTGAGACAAAGTACCAGAGTCATCACTACAAGCATAAAACATACAGACATCACAATGACTCTAAACCCGTATCTTTCTATAATAACACTGAATGTAAATGGATTAAATGTGCCAACCAAAAGACATAGGGTATCAGAATGGATAAAAAAACAAGACCCATCTATTTGCTGTCTACAAGAGACTCATTTGAGATCTGAGGACACCTTTAGATTGAGAGTGAGGGGATGGAGAACTATTTATCATGCTACTGGAAGCCAAAAGAAAGCTGGAGTAGCCATACTTATATCAGACAAACTAGACTTTCAATTAAAGGCTGTAACAAGAGATGAAGAAGGGCATTATATAATAATTACAGGGTCTATCCATCAGGAAGAGCTAACAATTATAAATGTCTATGCGCTGAATACCAGAGCCCCCAGATATATAAAACAATTACTCATAGACATAAGCAACCTTATTGATAAGAATGTGGTCATTGCAGGGGACTTTAACACCCCACTTACAGAAATGGATAGATCATCTAAACACACAGTCAATAAAGAAACAAAGGCCCTGAATGATACATTGGATCAGATGGACTTGACAGATCTATTTAGAACTCTGCATCCCAAAGCAACAGAATATACTTTCTTCTCGAGTGCACATGGAACCTTCTCCAAGATAGATCATATACTGGGTCACAAAACAGCCCTTCATAAGTTTACAAGAATTGAAATTATACCATGCATACTTTCAGACCACAATGCTATGAAGCTTGAAATCAACCACAGGAAAAAGTCTGGAAAACCTCCAAAAGCATGGAGGTTAAAGAACACCCTACTAAAGAATGAGTGGGTCAACCCGGCAATTAGAGAAGAAATTTAAAAATATATGGAAACAAACGAAAATGAAAATACAAAAATCCAAACGCTTTGGGATGCAGCGAAGGCAGTCCTGAGAGGAAAATACATTGCAATCGAGGCCTATCTCAAGAAACAAGAAAAATCGCAAATACAAAATCTAACAGCACACCTAAAGGAAATAGAAGCAGAACAGCAAAGGCAGCCTAAACCCAGCAGAAGAAGAGAAATAATAAAGATCAGAGCAGAAATAAACAATATAGAATCTAAAAAAAACTGTAGAGCAGATCAACGAAACCAAGGGTTGGTTTTTTGAAAAAATAAACAAAATTGACAAACCTCTAGCCAGGCTTCTCAAAAAGAAAAGGGAGATGACCCAAATAGATAAAATCATGAATGAAGATGGGATTATTACAACCAATCCCTCAGAAATACAAACAATTATCAGGGAATACTATGAAAAATTATATGCCAACAAATTGGACAACCTGGAAGAAATGGACAAATTCCTAAACACCCACACTCTTCCAAAACTCAATCAGGAGGAAAT
Organism: Neofelis nebulosa; assembly: GCF_028018385.1. NCBI lineage: Eukaryota > Metazoa > Chordata > Mammalia > Carnivora > Felidae > Neofelis > Neofelis nebulosa. Next base: position 45,899,626 of record NC_080800.1, read on the forward strand.
AGAAAGCTTGAACAGACCCATAACCAGCGAAGAAATTGAATCGGTTATCAAAAATCTCCCAACAAATAAGAGTCCAGGACCAGATGGCTTCCCAGGGGAGTTCTACCAGACGTTTAAAGCAGAGATAATACCTATCCTTCTCAAGCTATTCCAAGAAATAGAAAGGGAAGGAAAACTTCCAGACTCATTCTATGAAGCCAGTATTACTTTGATTCCTAAACCAGACAGAGACCCAGTAAAAAAAGAGAACTACAGGCCAATATCTCTGATGAATATGGATGCAAAAATTCTCAATAAGATACTAGCAAATGGAATTCAACAGCATATAAAAAGAATTATTCACCATGATCAAGTGGGATTCATTCCTGGGATGCAGGGCTGGTTCAACATTCGCAAATCGATCAACGTGATACTTCACATTAACAAAAAAAATGAGAAGAACCATATGATCCTGTCAATCAATGCAGAAACGGCCTTTGACAAAATCCAGCACCCTTTCTTAATAAAAACCCTCGAGAAAGTCGGGATAGAAGGAACATACTTAAAGATCATAAAAGCCATTTATGAAAAGCCCACAGCTAACATCATCCTCAACGGGGAAAAACTAAGAGCTTTTTCCCTGAGATCAGGAACACGACAGGGATGCCCACTCTCACGGCTGTTGTTTAATATAGTGTTGGAAGTTCTAGCATCAGCAATCAGACAACAAAAGGAAATCAAAGGCATCAAAATTGGCAAAGAATAAGTCAAGCTTTCGCTTTTTGCAGATGACATGATATTATACATGGAAAATCCGATAGACTCCACCAAAAGTCTGCTAGAACTGATACCTGAATTCAGCAAAGTTGCAGGATACAAAATCAATGTACAGAAATCAGTTGCATTCTTATACACTAACAATGAAGCAACAGAAAGACAAATAAAGAAACTGATCCCATTCACAATTGCACCAGGAAGCATAAAATACCTAGGAATAAATCTAACCAAAGATGTAAAAGATCTATATGCTGAAAACTATAGAAAGCTTATGAAGGTAATTGAAGAAGATATAAAGAAATGGAAAGACATTCCCTGCTCATGGATTGGAAGAATAAATATTGTCAAAATGTCAATACTACCCAAAGCTATCTACACATTCAATGCAATCCCAATCAAAATTGCACCGGCGTTCTTCTCGAAGCTAGAACAAGCAATCCTAAAATTCATATGGAACCACAAAAGGCCCTGAATAGCCAAAGTAATTTTGAAGAAGAAGACCAAACCAGGAGGCATCACAATCCCAGACTTTAGCCTCTACTACAAAGCTGTCATCATCAAGACAGCATGGGATTGGCATAAAAACAGACACATAGACCAATGGAGTAGAATAGAAACCCCAGAACTAGACCCACAAACGTATGGCCAACTCATCTTTGACAAAGCAGGAAAGAACATCCAATGGAAAAAAGACAGTCTCTTTAACAAATGGTGCTGGGAGAACTGGACAGCAACATGCAGAAGGTTGAAACTAGACCACTTTCTCACACCCACCATTCACAAAAATAAACTCAAAATGGATAAAGGACCTGAATGTGAGACAGGAAACCATCAAAACCTTAGAGGAGAAAGCAGGAAAATACCTCTCTGACCTCAGCCGTAGCAATCTCTTACTCGGCACATCCCCAAAGGCAAGGGAATTAAAAACAAAAGTGAATTACTGGGACCTTATGAAGATAAAAAGCTTCTGCACAGCAAAGGAAACAACCAACAAAACTAAAAGGCAACCAATGGAATGGGGAAAGATATTTGCAAATGACATATTGGACAAAGGGCTAGTATCCAAAATCTATAAAGAGCTCGTCAAACTCCACACCCATAAAACAAATAACCCAGTGAAGAAATGGGCAGAAAACATGAATAGACACTTCTCTAAAGAAGACATCCGGATGGCCAACAGGCACATGAAAAGATGTTCAACGTCGCTCCTCATCAAGGAAATACAAATCAAAACCACACTCAGATACCACCTCACGCCAGTCAGAGTGGCCAAAATGAACAAATCAGGATACTATAGATGCTGGAGAGGATGTGGAGAAACGGGAACCCTCTTGCACTGTTGGTGGGAATGCAAATTGGTGCAGCCGCTCTGGAAAGCAGTGTGGAGGTTCCTCAGAAAATTAAAAATAGACCTACCCTATGACCCAGCAATAGCACTGCTAGGAATTTATCCAAGGGATACAGGAGTACTGATGCATAGGGGCACTTGTACCCCAATGTTTATAGCAGCACTCTCAACAATAGCCAAATTATGGAAAGAGCCTAAATGTCCATCAACTGATGAATGGATAAAGAAATTGTGGTTTATATACACAATGGAATACTACGTGGCAATGAGAAAAAATGAAATATGGCCTTTTGTAGCAACGTGGATGGAACTGGAGAGTGTGATGCTAAGTGAAATAAGCCATACAGAGAAAGACAGATACCATATGGTTTCACTCTTATGTGGATCCTGAGAAACTTAACAGAAACCCATGGGGGAGGGGAAGGAAAAAAAAAGAGGTTAGAGTGGGAGAGAGCCAAAGCATAAGAGACTGTTAAAAACTGAGAACAAACTGAGGGTTGATGGGGGGTGGGAGGGAGGGCAGGGTGGGTGATGGGTATTGAGGAGGGCACCTTTTGAGATGAGCACTGGGTGTTGTATGGAAACCAATTTGACAGTAAATTTCATATATTAAAAAAAATAAAAAATAAAAAATAAAAAAAAGAATGCAAAAAAAAATACAACTTAGTAGAAAACTATAGTAATTAAAAGTAGTTGACACACAAAGTTACCCTGGTTTCAGGTGTACAATAATAGTGATTCAACAATTTTATACATTATGCTATGGTCACCGCAACATACCTACCACATGTCCTCATAAATTGCTATTACAATATCATTGAATATATTCCTTATTCTGTGCCTTTTTACTCCCATGCATTATTTATTCCATACATAGAAGCCTGTATCACCCATTCACCCATTTTGACCTACCCTTCATCCTGCTCCCCTCTGGAAACCATCATTTTGTTCTCTGTATTCATAGGTCAGATTCTCCTATTTGTTTGTTTATTAATTTTTTTAGATTCCACTTATGAAGGAAATCATATGGTATTTGGCCCTCTCAGTCTGACTTGTTTCACTTAGCATAATACCCTCTAGATCCATCCATGTTGTCTCAAATGGCACAACTTCATCCTTTTTATGAACTTAAACCTATAATGACATGCCTATGAAACATCCTCTGTGCCAACTTGGATGGCTCAAAAGAAAAAATAAATGCAAAATTTTGATGAGAATGTGAGGAAATATGAACCATACTACACAACTGATGAGCCTGTAAGGTGATATGACCTTTTGGAAATCTCCTTGGTAGCATGTAATAAAGCTGGATCTAAACAATGTCCTGTGACCTAGCAGTTCCCCGCTAAGGAAATACTAAGGGAAATCCATATACATGAGTATAATTATCACCAAAAAATATATACAAGGTTGTTCACACAGCACAATATGTAATATACCAGATGAAAAGCTACACAAATGTTCATAGAGTAAATATGCTCTATCCATATGATGGAATACAATTCAGAAACACAATGGTGAATAACTACCAGACCCAAGAGCATGGATAAAACACAAGAAAATGATGTTAAGTAAAAGAAACTAAACAAAAAAGACTCTATGATATATGATTCCATTTACATAAATTTAAAATCAGACAAAACTAGACCATGCTGCTGGAGATGAGGATTGTGGTTACTTTTAGGAAAGAGGTATAAGGATGACTGGGAAGTGGCACAAGAGGGTCTTGTAGGGAGCTATGATTATAAAGTACAACCGTTTGGATCAGAGTGGGGATTATATAGATATGTTAACTTGGTTAAATTTCATAGAACAGTACACTTATCACTTCTGTCTTTTTCATATGTGTATAATAAATAAATATGTATATGTAAAAAAAATTGGGACATGATGGAGGGTATATCATGAAGAACAACAGAACCAACCTTCTGAAATGTGATCTTCCAGACAAGGGAATTTTTGACTCTACCAAAATTTAAACTCATCATTAAAAACAATTTTCAATCTAAATCTGTATTGTTTGGAAATTCTTTTTCCAAAATGATGAATATATCTCCCAAGAACTAATACCTCTTCAGTTACAGAAATTGTTAGTCACCTCTTTGTTTACTTTCCCTTTATTTTATCATTGTCTAAGAAAATGAAAACTAATGCTTTTGTATCTGAATAGGTATGTATGGTATAAATGTCGTTGTTGTAGAATAATTTCCTTAAAGTTATCTCTCTTTTCTGCTGTTCCCCTTTATACTCTATTTATTTCATAAGAGAAAAGAAAGAGGCTTCTATGTCATAACTTAAAATCTTTTCAATTTTATTAATAAATACATAACATACATTATTGTATAAATTTAAGGCATACATACTAGAGCTGATAAATGAATTCAGTAAAGTTGCAGGACATAAAATCATTGTGCATATATCTGTTACACTTTTATACACTAATAATGAAACAGCATAAAGGCCAATTAAGAAAAATCCCATTTCAATTGCACCCAAAATGATAAAGTACCTCTGAATAAACTTAACCAAAGAAATGAAAGACCTGTACTCTGAAAACTATAAAATACTGATGAAAGAAATTGAAGGGTACACAAATAAATGGAAATACATTCCATGCTCAGATTGGAAAACCAAACGTTCTTAAAAATGTCTACACAACCCAAATTATTATACATATTTAATATATCCCTATCAACTTACCAACAGCATTATTCACAGAAGTAGAACAAGAAATTCCAAAATTTCTGTGAAACCACAAGTCCCTGAATAGCCAAAGCAAACTTTGAAAAACAATGCTAAATTGGAGGTGTCACAATTCCAGACTTCAAGTTATATTGCAAAGCTGTAATAATCAAAATGGTATGATACTTGCACAAAAATAGACACATAGAAGAATAAAACTGAAAACCCAGAAATAAGCCCACAACTATATGGTCAATTAGTCTTCAACAAAGTAGGAAAGAATATCTAGTGGGAAAAAGACAGTCTCTTCAAAAAATGGTGTTGGGAAAACTGGACAGCAACATGTAAAACAACGAAACTGGACCACGTTCTTACACCACACACAATAAATTCAAAATGGATTGAAAATCTAAATCTGAGTCCTGAAACCATAAATATGCTAGAAGAGAACACAGGCAATAACTTCTTTGACATTGGCTAAAGCAACTTTTTTCTATGTATGTCTCCAGAGACATATATAAGAAGGACATATAAAGGAAACAAAGCAAAAATAAATTATTGGGACTATATCAAAATTAAAATTTTCTGCACAATAAAGGAAACAATCAACAAAAAAAAGGTAACCTATACAATTGGAGAAGATATTTGCAAATGATGTGCTTGATAAAGTGTTAGTATCCAAAATATATAAAAACTTACAAAACTCAACACCCAAAAAACAAATAACCAAGTTAAAAAATTAGCAGAAGACATGAATAGACATTTTTCCAAAGAAGACTGACAGATGGCTAACAGACACATGAAAAAGATGCTGAGCATCACTCATCATCATGGAAATAAAAATCCAAACTACAGTCAGATATCACCTTATATCAGTCAGAATGGCTATATTCACAACACAGGAAAAAAACAGGTGTTAGTGAGGATGTGGGGAAAGGGGAATCTTCTTAGACTGGTTTTAGGAATGCAGACTGGTTCAGCCACTCTGGAAAACAGTATGAAGCTTCCTCAAAAAGTTAAAAATTGAAACACCTATGGCCCTGCCATTTCACTACTAGATATTTACCAAAAGGATACAAAAATGCTGATTCAAAGGGATACATATACCCCAATGTTATAGCAGTATTAGCAACAATAGCCAAATTATGGGAAGACCCCAAATGTCCATTGACTGATGAACGGATAAAGAAGGTGTGGTATATATACACAATGGAATATTACTCAGCCATAAAAAATGCCGTCTTGCCATTTGCAATGACATGGGTGGAGCTAGAGAGTATTATGCTAAGTGAAATAGGTCAGTCAGAGAAAGACAAACACCATATGATTTCACTCCTATATGGAATTTGAGGGGGAAAAAAAAGATGAACATAAGGGGGAGAAAAGAAAAGACAGACACAAACCAGAAAAAAAAAGTCTAACTAGAGAACAAACTGAGGGTTTCAATAGAAGAGGTGGGCAGGTGGATGGATTAAATAGGTGATGTGTATTAAGGACACCACTTGTGAGGAACTCCGGGTGTTGTAGGTAAGCGATGAATCACTAAATTCTACACTTGAAACTAAAAATGAAATAAAATAAAGGTTAAATCATCATCAATTACATGCTAGACTTTATTGCTTCTTCATTTTCTAATGAAAATACACTTTTGCGAATTCACATTTGTTTTTCTCAACAGGTCCACATTTTAACACTTTCCAGAACTGGTACATTTGAGATTTTAACAGCAAAATCCCTTGAGATTTTACACGTGACCTCCTTTTCCTAGGATCAGATCAGTTCCCATCCGTGGTTCTAACTAGCAGGGAATCTACTAGGGTCACGCTTCTCTTTCCTCTCCTCAGGCAAGGTAAAGCCCCCACTCCCAGGCCCTTTCCCCACTCCTTTACACAGGCCAGATTCCGGAGCACTGAGTGCAGTGCCACACTGCACGCTGTGAGGCGGCACCCATGCATGTAAGACATGTGCATGTTCTCTCTCTCTTGCAACACTAAGAAGTAAACTGAGCCAGTGCCAACCTGTGAAGGCTGGGGTGCTGCCACATCACTCTCTCTTCCTTTCTTCTCACTGGAGATTTGGGGCTGAGTCATCATCCTTGCACATTAGGGGTCAGTGGTGGTAAGATGCAGAAGTGGTCAAAGAGATTCTGCTTCATTCTTGAGTCCAAGCTTGTGCTTCAACCCAACCACCAGAAGGCTCTAAATTGAGGGGTGCTGGGAACTAGCCCAGTGAACAATGTTCGACGCCCTCATGTCTGTGCCTCATTTAGAGATAGCTCCCAGGAGAGGGAAGAGTGGCAGTGTAGGGTAAGGGGAAGATGTTATTTGTCCTGTGGACAAACACTAGTCCCATACTGTCAGATTCCTGCCACATGCTCACATGCCTCTCCCCCTACTGCAAATGGTAGACACACGTTCCCAAATGTCATAACCCACATTGAAACATCACATATGTTCATTCAAATACACATGCCCTCATGTTGCCATGATCTCATCCAGAGACTCGCACTTGGTGTTTGCAGGCATGGTTTGTGGACTCAACTCATGAGAAGATGTCTGTTGGTAGGAGGACTGGTTAAGGCCCTCTGAATTTCAGTTGTTTCCTCACATCTGCTTTTCCATCAGGGGCTCATGCACTGTCAGGTACCATGACACCAGTGTTCTCATTCTTAAACTGGTCCCAGGTAGGCAAGGTGTCCTCATTTATCTCTCAGCACTTTGTCTTTGACATTAAGACTGTCCAGACTGACAAGACATCCCATGGTTGACTTACTAGCTCCTGATATTTCTCAGTTGGAATTGGAATCTCAGGTCATCTTCAGTAACTAATCCCATGTCTGTAACTGATTATTGTCTTTCTTTTCTCACAATGTTATTTTATATATCTCATGTTTTATAATTACTTTGAAATATGCAATGCATATCACTATTGCTCTTTTAAGAAAGAGCAATAGTGTTGTATATTTGAAAGGTTTTTCTTTCTTATAGGATCCCCAGATGTACAGCAGTATCACTACCACTTACCAGTATGTATATTTTTTCATTGCACAGAAATTTTGCAATTAAATGTCCATGTCAACTATGAATAGAGCCAAAATGGGATGAGAGAAATTTCTCCTCCATGATCAGCTTCCAAATATGCCTCCACATGAGCAGGTGGAGTCTGCTCTGTAGCCTCTATAATCCATCTAATCTGTATGTTCCACAACAGTTTCTTTAACACTGGAAAATCAATTCTCTGTTCCCATACACTCTGGTCATGCTCACATTCCTCTACCATCCCAAAATAAATCCACTACTGAGATCACACCCATATCACATGGTGCCACCACTCAAATTGAACCATAGTGAAAATGTTCATATATAAAGTTCTCTCTAATACATGCTCAGGAAATGGAAATGAATGTTGTCATGAAAAAGTTAAAATAGATGCAGTAACATGGTTTCTGGTTGAGAGACACTTTTATATCAGTTCATCTAAATACTGAATATCTTGGCTAAAAGACTCAGCAATAGACAATGTTAACAATACTGGATCATAGTGAATTATAACACAACATTCAACTTTAAAAACATTAACATAATTTGCAGCTTATTTTTTAATACTCACCTTGAATTTTAATGGATATAGTTGACAGCATTTATTTGTGCCAGGGGAGTAACATTTTCATGGCTCCTAAATGTAAGTTTCCTATTTAGTAGGTTTGTTTTTATCTAACAAATTAAAAATACCAGCCTGAGTAATTTTGCTAAGAGAGAGGATAGGATAACATCCCAGTGTCTCAGAAAGGGACATGGAAACTTTATCATGAAATATTTAAAGAATTCCTAAGAAAAACTTTTTAGCAATGAGAAATGTAACAGTTTATACTATTCACTACATGAGATGGAAATCCTTCATAAATGTCTGTTCCTTATAGTGCTTCAATTAGTAATTTTCTAAAAACATACTTCTATCAAAATCCTTTAACCATCAACTACATGATGAAGTTAAAACTCCTTAGCATATGGATTTTTAAAATGGACCTTATATTTCAGAGAAGTTGCAGTTTCATAGCAAAATTGAATGAAAAGTCCAGAGATTTCCCCCAAATCCCCTGCCCCCACATATGCACAGCCTCCACCAGTATCAACATCCCACACCAGAGTGATACATTTTTTACACTCCATGTATGTACATTCACACATTAGGGTTCACTTTTAGTAATGTACATTCTATAGGTTTTGACAAATGTATAATGACATGTACCCACCATTATAGTATCATACAGAGTAGCTTTACTGCCCTAAAAGCCCTCTGTGCTCTGCCAGTTCGTCCCTCCCTCATTCCTAATCCTTGACAAATAGTGATATTTTAATCTTTTCCATAGTATTGCCTTTGCCAGAATGTCATACAATTGGAATCATACAACATATAGCCTTTTCAGATTGGCTTCTTTCAGTTAGTAAAGATGCATTTAAGGTTTTTTTTTTATTTTTTAAGGTTTATTTATTTTTGAGAGAGAGATAGAATGTGAGCAGAGGAGGGTCAGAGAGAGAGGAAGACAGAATCTGAAGCAGGGCCAGGCACAGAGCCTGCACAGAGCCCGTTGCAGGGCTCAAACCCATGAACCGTGAGATCATGACCTCAGCCAAAGTTGGAGCTCAACCAACTGAACCACCCAGGCACCCACATTTAAGTTTTATTTATATCTTTTCATTGTTTGATAGCTCATTTCTTTTTAAAACTCTTTGAATAACATTCCATTATCTGGATGTACCAATTTTATCAATTCACCTACTAAAAGACATTTGCTTCTAAGTTTTGGCAAATATAAATAAAGCTACTATAAATATCCATGTGTAGATTTTTGTGTAGACATAAGTTTTCAACTCTTTCAGGTAAATACCAAAGAGCATGATTGTTGGATCATATGGTCAAAGTAGATTTAGTTTTGTAAGAAACTTCCAAACTGTCTTCCAAACTGTACCATTGTGCATTCTCACCAGCAATGAATGAGAGTTTTTGTTGCTCCACTTCTTCACCAGCATTTGGTGTTATTAGTGGTATGGATTTTGATGATTCTAATAGTTGTGCAGTGGTATCTCATTGATGTTTTCATTGGCATTTCCCTGATGATATGATTGAACATTTTTTCATGTGTTTACTTGCCAGCTATGTATCTTCTTGGGTGATGTATCTTTTAAATTCTATGCCCCATTTTTCTTTTTCTTCTTCTTTCTCTTCTTGGCTTAAGTCCTATACATTTATTTCTCACAGTTATTGAGGCTGATAGTCCAAGATCAAGGTACCAGGAGGGTTGGTTTCTCCTAAAGCCTATCTTCTTGGCTTGCAGATGACCACCCTCTTGCTACTTCTTCACAGCACCATCCCACTGTGAATATGTGCCCCTGGAAGTCTCTTTGACTGTATGTCCTAATCAACTCCTGTTATAAGGACAGAAGTCAGTTTGAATTAGGGACCACACTAAGGGCCTCATTTTATAATAATTACCTTTTTAAATGTCCAGCCCACAAATAGAGTCACATTATGAGCTACTAGTGATTTTAGTATGCATGAACAAATACCATCACAGAATGCAGGGAGCTCAAACATACTTGGGATGGAGGGAGAGAGCAAGGTAACTACCATCTCCAAACAAGCATTCCAAGCACCCCGGTCTCCATAACAGAAGAGCAAACTTCCCTTCAAGATATAAGAAATTAATTGCAGTCAGTGAGCCCATGAACAAAGGGGGAGCTAACCGCAAATTACTGAGCAATGACCAAGTGACACCCCCATTGCCTGTGACTCCGACCCCTTTTCTCTACTTCCCCCACCCTCAGAAGTGAGGCTGGGTCTTTGGCCGATTTTTAAATTGGGCTTTTTTTTCCTTATTGTGGAGCTTTAAGAGTTCTTTGTATATTTTAGATAGCAGTCCTTTATCAGATATGTCATTTGCAAATATTTTCTCCCATTCTGTGACATATCTTTTCATTTTCTTGACAATGTCGTTTGCAGAGCAGAAAATTTTAATTTAGTGAAGTCCAGCTTATCAGTTCTTGCTTTCATGGATTGTGCCTTTGGTGTCATCTAAAAACTCATAGCTAAATCCAAGGTAATCTAGGATTTTCTTCTATGTTATCTCCTGGGATTTTTATAGTTTTGCATTTTATATTTAATCTGCGATTCACTTTGAGTTAATTTTTGTTAAAGGTGTAGGGTTTGTGTCTAGATTTTTTCCAGTTGTTCCAGCACCATTTGTTCAAAAGACTACCTTTGCTTTATTGTATTGTCTTTATTCTTTTGTCAATGATCAGTTGACTGTATTTTATAGGTCATATCTTGAACTCTCTACTCTGTTTCACTGATTTATTTGTTAATTCTTTCACCAATACCACACTGTCTTGATTACTGTAGCTTTATAGTAAGTCTTGAAATCAGGTAGTCAGCTTTGAAGTCAATCCTCTAGCTTTCTTCTTGTCCCTCAATATTCTGTTGACTGTTCTATATTTCTTGCATCTCCATATAAACTGTACATCAGTTTGTCAGCATTCACAAAATAACTTGCTATGATTGTGATTGTGATTGCAATGAATCTATAGAACAGGTTGGGAAGAACTGACATCTTTACAATATCAAGTCTTTCTATTAATGAACATGAAATATCTTTCCATTTATTTACTTCCTCTTATAGATATAGAGATATCTAAGTATTTCATTTTGGGGTGTGTAAATGGTATTGTGTTTTTAATTTCAAATTCCACTTTTTCATTACTGGCATACAGAAAAGTGATTGGCTTTTATTATTAACCTTGTGTCCAACAATCTTGCTATAATTATTATTAGTTCAAAGAAGTTTTTTGCTGATTCTTTCAGACATTCTGGATTGATGATCAATCATGTGATCTATAAACAAAAACAGTTTTATTTCTTCCCTCCCAGTCTGTATACCTTTATTTACCTTTCTTGTTTAAAAAAATTAATGTTTATTTATTTTTGAGAGAGAGAGAGCATGAACAGGGGAGGGGCAGAGAGAGAGGGAGACAGAGAATCCTAAGCAGGGTCCAGGCTCCCAGTCTTCAGCACAGAGCCCAACGCGGGGCTCGAACTCACCAACCATAAGATCATGACCTGAGCTGATGTTCAGCTGACTGAGCCACCCAGGTGCCCCCACCTTTCCTGTTTTATTGCATTAGCTATGACATTAAGTACTGCTTTCTGCAAAGCAGTGGTAAGAAGGGACATTGTTTATTCAAACGCAATAGAATGAATTAGGAAATATTCCTTCTGTTTCTATCTTCTGAAAGTAATTGTATAGAGTTGACATAATTTTTTCTTTAAATGTTTGGTATAATTCCAAATGTTTGACACAATATCAGTGAACCCATCTGGGCCAGGGACTTTCTGTTTTTGAAGGTTATTAATAATTGATTCAATTTTTAAAATAGATATAGACCTATTCAGATCATCTATTACTACTTGTGTGAATATTGGTCTATTGTATCTTTCAAGGAATTGGTCCATTTTTTATAGGTTATCAAATTTGTGGGCATAGAATTGTTCATAATATTCCTTGATTATTCTTCTAATTTCCGTGGGATCTGTAGTGATGTTCCTGCTTTCATTCCTCATATAAGCAATTGTGTCTTCTCTCTTTTTTCTTAGTTTGGCAAGAAGCTTATTGTTTTGATTTTTTTCAAAGAATCAGAAATTTTGCTCTAAGAAAACTCCTACATTTTTTAAAGTTTTTATTTAAATTTCAGTTAGTTAACATACAGCATTATATTAGTTTCAGGTGTACAGTATAGTGATTCAAAAGTTCCATACAACACCTGGTGCTCATCACAAGTACATTCCTTCATCCTCATCACCTATTTTTTTTATATCTAAACACAATACGTTTATTTATTTTTCTTTTTTTTAATATGAAATTTATTGTCAAATTGGTTTCCATACAACACCCAGTGCTCATCCCAAAAGGTGCCCTCCTCAATGCCCATCACCCACTTTCCCCTCCCCCCTCCCCCCATCAACCCTCAGTTTGTTCTCAGTATTTAAGAGTCTCTTATGGTTTGCCTCCTTCCCTCTCTGTAGCTTTTTTTCCCCCTTCCCCTCCCCGCTGTTCTTCTGTTGAGTTTCTCAGAATCTACATATGAGTGAAAACATATGGTATCTGTCTTTCTCTTCCTGACTTATTTCACTTAGCATCGCACTCTCCAGTTCCATCCATGTTGCTACAAAAGCCCATATTTCATTCTTTCGCATTGCCAAGTAGTATTCCATTGTGTATATAAACCACAATTTCTTTATCCATTCATTAGTTGATGGACATTTAGGCTCTTTCCATAATTTGGCTATTATTGAGAGTGCTGCTATAAACATTGGGGTACAAGTGCCCCTATGCATCAGTACTCCTGTATTCCTTGAGTAAATTCCTAGCAGTGCTATTGCTGCATTATTAACTGACTTTTGATTTCATGTTTTTTGTACTTCTCTGCATTTGCACTACAAAAGCAGTTGGTCAGTCAACCATTCACTGCCTCAAGGGAAGCACAGAAGATAGGCACTGCCCTCCCTCACATTAGAAGGTTGACTATGAGCCAATGAAGACTCAGTATAGCTCCTTCCTTAGCACAATAACACTCTATGGACTCAACAATTGCTTCCCCTATAATAAAGATTAAATAACATTTTTGTGGAAGAGAATGGTGCAGAATTTTTAAAACATAAAGTTTCTAAATCTATCTGTCTTCTGCAAAAAGCAACAATAAAAATGTTTCAAGTCCATTTGGACATTCGATTTTTGACTCTCAATAGAATGGTGACTGAGATTTGGGAAACTTGATACTAGCTGGCCTATCACATGGTAACTGACCCCTGACATGCACTTACAGTATAAATAACTATAAAACTGCACAACATTCATTAAGGGACTGTTTGGGGGCATTGGATGCCAGGGGGTGCAGAATTGTGATCTTTGAGAGAAGGAAATCTACAAGATGAAACCACTGTTTTCCACAGCATGCTGCCCGGTTCCAGGTGGTGGCACAAGGAGTTGGAACATAAATGAACACAGATGCTTTTGTGAGTTGAGGAGATTAAGGTTTGCAGCTGCTGAAGCACTTCAAATTTGCAGGTCTTATCTCGAGAGAGAGAGCTCTTCTTGTCTGAGGCTGAGAGCAAAATAAGCCTGTGATGGAGCAGGTGCTGGGGGAGGAATGCAGAAACCTTGCTGAACATTTTAAGTATTCAGTTCAGATGACTGATAGGCCAGGTGCTAGGGATAAAGTACTCTGTCCTAGAACTAAATTTGAAACTGATACCCACCCTCAAAAAGAATGAAAGCAAGCCTGACAGACCCAAAGGATCCAATAGTAACTAGCTGCAAGGAGAAAACTGAACAACCTTTAATGGAAAATGACAAAGTCCAAATTTAAAGCAATGTATTGCTTACAATGTTCTGCACAAAACAAATAATTTTCTTTCTTTTAAATTTTTTTCTCAACATTTATTTATTTTTAAGAGACACAGAGTGCAAGCTGGGAAGGGGCAGACAGAGAGGGAGACACAAAATACAAAGCAGGCTCCAGGCTCTCAGCTGTCAGCACAGGGCCTGGTGCAAGGCTTGAACTCACCAACTGAAATCATGACCTGAGCCAAAGCCACTTGCTTAACTGACTGAGCCCCTAAAACAAAAAATTTTCTAGACATAAAATGAAGGAGAACAGAGTCAACACAAAATCAAGAAAAATGGAGATGGCAGCATGGGAGGACGCTGGGTTAACCTCATCCTGCTGTTCCCTTAGATTCCACCCACAGCAGCCTAAATAACCCAGAAAACTGACAGAAGACTAGCAGAATGGACTCTCCTGAGCCAAGCATAAACAAGAGGTCAACGGAAGAGGGTAGGAAGGGCGGAGAGGCAGTGTGTGTTACACAGACTGGTGGGAGGGAGCCAGAGAGTGGAAGGGCAGCCCACCAGGCAAGGCAGAGCAAACAAAGTCTGGCTTGCAAAGGAAGAGGGGCCGGACTCTATGAGTTCTGACAGCTGGTTGGACTTAACATCTGGAATGTTAAAAGTCAACAGCTCTGCTCTCAGAGATGGGGGAGGGCCAGAGGAAACTAGGAGGGAGAGTTGTTGAGCCCCAGAAGGACAGAGCTCAGTGGGGGAACAAAGGTGCTGGCAAGCGCCATTTCCCTCTCCCAACCCCCGGCCAAAATTCCAAAGGCAACCAGTTTCCATCACCCAACTTGCTTGTACCACGCAAACACCCAATGCTGTGCTTCTGTGGATCCATCCCTCTGAAAGGCCTCCCCCCTTCCTGGTGCTTCAGGGCCCCTCACACAGGGGACCACCCATGGCAAAGCTAGCTAAGCTTGCCCCTCCCACCCCTGTGAACCTTCCAGATACACCCCACCTAATACACCCTTGGCCAGATCCCATTGAAGCAGCACCACAAGCCTGGCAGTGTGCAAGCATCCCAGACAGGGGCCACACCACTCCACAGTGAGTCCTGCACCTGGGAGAGGGGAAGATAAAGTACACACCAGTCTGACTGTGGCTCCAGCAATGGGCTGGGGGCAGACATCTGGTCTGACTGCGGCCCCACCCACCAACAAAAATTTCTCAGGACAGCACAGGGGAAGTGCCCTGTAGTTTGGAGCTACCACAGGGACTACCCAAAATGACAAAATGGAAGAATTCTCCTCAGAAGAAATTCCATATGTAGCGACAGCTAACAAATTGATCAAAACCGATTTAAGCAATATAACGGAACAAGAATTTAGAATAATAGTCATAAAATTAATCGCTGGGCTTGAAATAAGCATAGAGAACAGCAGAGAATCTATTGCTACAGAGACAAAGGGACTAAGAAATAGTCATGAGGAATTAAAAAATGCTATAATGAGATGCAAAATAAAATGGAGGCGGCCATAGCATGGATTGAAGAGGCAGAGGAAAGAATAGGTGAATTAGAGGATAACATTATGGAAAAAGAGGAAACTGAGAAAAAGAGAGATAAAAAAAATCCAGGAGTATGAGGAGAGAATTAGAGAACTAAGTGATGCAATCAAACAGAACAATATCTGTATCATAGTAATTCCAGAAGAAGAAGAAGAGAGAGAAAGGGGCTGAAGGTGTACTTGAACAAATCATAGCTGAGAGCTTCCCTGATGTGGGGTAGGAAACAGACATTTAAATCCAAGAGGCAAAGGGAACTCCCTTCAGAAGTAACTAGAATCAATCTTCTGCATGACATATCATAGTGAAACTGGCAAAAGACAAGGATAAAGAGAAAATTTTAAAGTAGCTAGGGATAAACAGGCCATAACATACAAAGGTAGACACAAAAGGGTAGTAGCAGACCTATCTACTGAAACTTGGCAGGCCAGAAAGGAATGGCAGGAGATCTTCAATGTGATGAACAGAAAAAAATATGCAGCCGAGAATCCTTTATCCAGCAAGTCTGTCATTCAGAATAGAAGGGGAGATAAAAGTCTTCCCAAACAAACAGAAACTGAAGGAATTCATCACCACGAAACCAGCCCTACAAGAGATCCTAAGGGGGACTCTGTAAGTGAAATGTTGCAAGGACCACCAAGTACCAGAGACATCACTACAAGCATGAAACCTACAGACATCACAATGACTCTAAACTCGTATCTTTCTATAATAACACTGAATGTAAATGGACTAAATGCACCAACCAAAAGACATAGGATGTCAGAATGGATTAAAAAAAAACAAGACACCTCTATTTGTTGTCTACAAGAGACTCATTTTAGACCTGAGACACCTTCAGATTGAAAGTGAGGGGATGGAGAACTATCTATCATGCTACTGGAAGTCAAAAGAAAGCTGGAGTAGCCATACTTATATCAGACAAACTAGACTTTCAATTGAAGGCTGTAACAAGAGATGTAGAAGGGCATTATATAATAATCACAGGGTCTATCCATCAGGAAGAGCTAACAATTATAAATGTCTATGTGTCGAATACGGGAGGCCCCAAATATATAAAACAAGTAATCACAAACATAAGCAACCTTATTGATAAGAATGTGGTAATTGCAGGGCACTTTAATACCCCACGTACAACAATGGATAGATCATCTAGACACAGGATCAATAAAGAAACAAAGGCCCTGAGTGATGCATTGGATCAGATGGACTTGGCAGATATATTTAGAACTCTGCATCCCAAAGCAACAGAATATACTTTCTTCTCGAGTGCACATGGAACATTCTCCAAGATAGATCACACTCTGGGTCAAAAAGCAGCCCTTCATAAGTATAAAAGAATTGAGATCATACCATGCACACTTTCAGACCACAATGCTATGAAGCTTGAAATCAACCACAGGAAAAAGTCTGGAAAACCTCCAAAAGCATGGAGGTTAAAGAACACCCTACTAACGAATGAGTGGGTCAACCAGGCAATTAGAGAAGAAATTTAAAAATATATGGAAAAAATGAAGATGAAAAGACAACAATGCAAATGCTTTGGGATGCAGCAAAGGCAGTCCTGAGAGGAAAATACATTTCAATCAAGGCCAATCTCAAGAAACAAGAAATATCCCAAATACAAAATCTAACAGCACACCTAAAGGAAATAGAAACAGGACATCAAAGACACCCCAAACCCAGCAGAAGAAGAGAAATAATGAAGATCAGAGCAGAAATAAACAATATAGAACCTAAAAAAAAAAAACTGTAGAGCAGATCAATGAAACCAAGATTTTTTTTTTTTTTGAAAAAAACAAACAAAATTGATAAACCTCTAGCCAGGCTTCTCAAAAAGAAAAGGGAGATGACCCAAAAAGATAAAATCATGAATGAAAATGGAATTATTACAACCAATCCTTCAGAAATATAAGCAATTATCAGGGAATACTATGAATATATATATATATATATATATATATATATATACCAACAAACTGGACAACCTGGAAGAAATGGACATATTCCTAGGCACCCACACACTTCAAAACTCAAACATGAAGAAATAGAAAACTTGAACAGACCCATACCAGTGAAGAAATTGAATCAGTTATCAAAAATCTCCCAACAAATAAGAGTCCAGGACCAGATGGCTTCCCAGGGGATTTCTACCAGACATTTAAAGCAGAGACAATACCTATCCTTCTCAAGCTGTTCCAAAAAAAAAAAAAGGGAAGGAAAACTTCCAGACTCATTCTATGAAACTAGCATTACTTTGATTCCTAAACCAGACAGAGACCCAGCGATAAAAGAGAACTACAGGCCAATATCCCTGATGAACATGGATGCAAAAATTCTCAATAAGACACTAGCAAATCAAATTCAACAGCATATAAAAAGAATTATTCACCATGATCAAGTGGGATTCATTCCTGGGCTGCAGGGCTGGTCCAACATTCGCAAATCAATCAACGGTATACATCACATTAATAAAAGAAAAGATAAGAACCATATGATCCTGTAAATCGATGCAGAAAAAGCATCTGACAAAATTCAGCATCCTTTCTTAACAAAAGCCCTCAAGAAAGTCGGGATAGAAGGAACATGCTTAAACATCATAAAAGCCATTTATGGAAAGCCCACAGCTAATATCATCCTCAATGGGGAAAAACTGAGAGTTTTCCCCCTGAGATCAGGAACACGATAGGGATGTCCACTCTCACCACTGTTGTTTCACATAGTGTTGGAAGTGCAAGCATCAGCCGTCAGACAACAAAAGGAAATCAAAGGCATCAAAATTGGCAAAGATGAAGTCAAACTTTCACTTTTTGCAGATGACATGATATCATAACATGGAAAATCCGATAGACCCCACCAAAAGTCAGCTAGAACTGATACAGGAATTCAGCAAAGTCGCAGGATGCAAAGTCAATGTACAGAAATCAGTTGCATTCTTATACACTAACAATGAAGCAACAGAAAGACAAATAAAGAAACTGATCCAATTCACAATTGCACCAAGAATCATAAAATACCTAGGAATAAACCTAGAAAAAATATGTAAAAGATTTGTATGCTGAAAACTATAGAAAGCTTATGAAGGAAATTGAAGACAAGAAAATGGAAAAACATTCCATGGTCATGGATTGGAAGAATAAATTATTGTTAAAATGTCAATACTACCCAAAGCTATCTACACATGCAATGCAATCCCAATCAAAATTGCACCAGCATTCTTCTCAAAGCTAGAACAAGCAATCTTAGAATGTC
This sequence comes from Neofelis nebulosa, assembly GCF_028018385.1. Classification (NCBI taxonomy): domain Eukaryota; kingdom Metazoa; phylum Chordata; class Mammalia; order Carnivora; family Felidae; genus Neofelis; species Neofelis nebulosa. Next base: position 45,918,609 of record NC_080800.1, read on the forward strand.
TATGGAACCACAAAAGACCCCGAATAGCCAAAGTAATTTTGAAGAAGAAGACCAAAGTGGGAGGCATCACAATCCCAGACTGTGGCCTCTAGTACAAAGCTGGAATCATCAAGACAGCATGGTATTGGCACAAAAACAGACTTATAGACCAATGGAATAGAATAGAAACCCCAGAATTAGAGCCACAAAAGTATGGCCAACTCATCTTTGACAAAGCAGGAAAGAATATCCAATGGAAAAAAGACAGTCTCTTTAACAAATGGTGCTGGGAGAACTGGACAGCAACATGCAGAAGAATGAAACTAGACCATTTCCTTACACCATTCACAAAAATAAACTCAAAATCGATAAAGGACCTGAATGTGAGACAGGAAACCAAATCCTAGAGGAGACAGCAGGAAAAAACCTCTCTGACCTCTGTTGCAGCAATTTCTTACTTGACACATCCCCAAAGGCAAGGGAATTAAAAGCAAAAATGAACTATTGGGACCTCATGAAGATAAAAAGCTTCTGCACTGCAAAGGAAACAATCAACAAAATGAAAAGGCAAGAAACGGAATGGGAAAAGATATTTGCAAATGATATATCGGACAAAGGGCTAGTATCCAAAATCTATAAAGAGCTCACCAAACTCCACACCCGAAAAACAAATAATCTAGTGAAGAATTGGGTAGAAAACATGAATAGACACTTCTCTAAAGAAGACATCCAGATGGCCAACAGGCACGTGAAAAGATGCTCAACATCGCTCCTCATCAGGGAAATACAAATGAAAACCACGTTAAGATACCACCTTACGCTGGTCAGAGTGGCTAAAATGAACAAACCATGAGACTATAGATGCTGGAGAGGATGTGGAGAAACGGGAACCCTCTTGCAGTGTTGGTGGGAATGCAAACTGGTACAGCCGCTCTGGAAAGCAGTGTGGAGGTTCCTCAAAAAATTAAAAATAGATCTACCCTATGACCCAGCAATAGCACTGCTAGGAATTTACCCAAGGGATACAGGAGTACTGATGCATAGGGGCACTTGTACCCCAATGTTTACAGCAGCACTCTCAACAATAGCCAAATTATGGAAAGAGCCTAAATGTCTATCAGCTGATGAATGCATAAAGAAATTGTGGTTTATATACACAATGGAATACTACTTGGCAATGAGAAGGAATGAAATATGACCTCTTGTAGCAACATGGATGGAACTGGAGAGTGTTATGTTAAGTGAAATAAGTCATAGAGAGAAAGACAGATACCATATGTTTTCACTCTAATGTGGATCCTGAGATACTTAACAGAAGACCATGGGGGAGGGGAAGGAAGAAAAAAAGAGGTTAGAGAGGGAGGGAGGCAATTTATAAGAAACTCTTAAAAACTGAGAACAAACTGAGGGTTGATCGGAGGTGGGAGGGAAGGGGGGGTGAGTGAGGGGTATTGAGGAGGGCACCTTTGGGATGAGCACTGGGTGTGTATGGAAACCAATTTGGCAACAAATTTCATATTAAAAAAAGAAATCGTGGTTTATGTACACAATGGAATACTACTTGGCAATGAGCAAGAATGAAATATGGCCGTTTGTCGCAACCTGGATGGAGTTGGAGAGTGTTATGCTAAGTGAAATAAGTCATACAGAGAAAGACAGATACCATATGTTTTCACTCTTATGTGAATCCTGAGAAACTTAACAGAAGACCATGGAGGAGGTGAAGGGGGAAAAAAAGTTAGACAGGGAGGGATCCAAACCATAAGAGACTGTTAAAAACTGAGAATAAACTGAGGGTTGATGGGTGCTTGGAGATAAGGGAAAGTGGGTGATGGGCATTGAGAAGGGCACCTTTGGGATGAGCACTGGGTGTTGTATGGAAACCAATTTGACAATAAATTTCATATTAAAAAATATGACAAAATTTAATTTCTGGACCTACAAAGCCAGGGAAAATGGTGACTACACCAAAACTCTGACTTCTCTTGTGGGGAACTAACTGGGTGACAAAATGACCTTCCTCATTATCCCTTTGAATCATGCCTTTTTAGACTGTGAGAACTAGTTTGTGAAATTTTTCTTTCCCAGTCCACAGTACATGGATTCAATGGTGACCTGGACATGTGCCATGTTAATTTACACTATAACCCCAGAGACTTGCATAGTGTTTGGAGAACACAAAGTTCTTAAATATTTGTCAAATAAATTCTCTTAAGTCTTTGCATATTCTGTTTCTTCTTCTTGGAAGGTCATCTGCACAACTTTCATAGTTGATAAACTCCAACTCATCCTTAAAAGCAAGGTACAAGTGGAGTGCCTGGGTGGTTCAGTTGGTTAAGCATTGGACTTTGATTCAGGTAATGATCTTGTGGTTCATGAGTTCAAGCCCCACATTGGGATCTCTGCTGTCAGTGCAGAGCCCACTTTGGGAACTCTGTCACCCTCTCTCTGCCCCTCCCCTGCTTGCTTGCACTATTTCTCTCTCTCTCAAAAATAAATAAACATTAAAAAAAAAAAAACTAGGTACAAGTGCTCCTGACTCTTTCAGGAAGTTGTTTCCTCTTTTATGTTCCATCAAATATTGCCATCGTGTTGCCACCTTTATCATAGTTATTGTGGGATTGCATTAAGGCCTGTTTCTCCCACCAGATTCTGAAGTTTTCATAACGATAACAATTTCTAGTTCATCTTTGTAAAAGTTCTTCAATTTCTATAGCACTCTTTAGTCTTCTACTAATCTTATGTGTTCAGTCTTATTTTCTAAACCACATTGGGCATTACTGTGATATAAAATAGTCATACTATTGATTTTGTGTGCCATATGTTTATTCAACCATCATCCCTGCTCTTAAAGCATACCAAGCCCTTCTATCATCCCTCAATCCTGAAGATTGCCAAAATACTTAAGCCTCATTTAAGCCTCTTCCTTCCTCCAGATTTCAATCTTTAAACTCAGATACTTGACCGGATACAATAAAAACTAAATATACTTTTTTTTTCAGAGAAAGAACAGCACCTTCAGCAACAGCATTATCTGAAAATTCAACTGCGAAAAATATTTGGGAGGCATATATCATCTTGTGGCTTTAATCAAATCCACTTTTGAACAAATTAATTATTATCTAAAGTATTTCCAAATTTTTCTGAGTTCATTGTGGTAGATGTAAATGGGGAGAAAGGCAGGGTGAGCAGGAAGGGGAAGGGTGGCCCCGGGAAATTTTTATTTGATAAGAAGCTCAAAAGATTATATTAATCCTCAAATATTCATCCACCACTCATTTTACTCTAACATATGTCCCCATCAATCCTTTTTTTTTTTTTGAGAAGAAAGCCTGTAGAAAAAAAAAATCCAGCCTAAGCTATCAACATCTCCATTTATCCTCAAGGCTCAAAAGAGTTAAGTAACTTGCCCAAGTCCACTTAGCCAGTAAGTGGTGATATTATTGGCCAGAAAATCTGAACTATTTTTTATAACACATTTTATTATTCAAAAATCTTTTTCACAGTAATCCTTTGTGAAAATGTTAACTTTTGATAATCTTGTGAGATATTCTACCAGAAACATCAGGTAAGCATTTGGATGAATGGATATGAGTTCATAGAAGAGTTCTGAAATGGAGATGAAGTTTGAAATTATCAATATAAAAATGTTTCATTTCTATTCTTTGGCTATGTCTCACTGAAAACCCAAAGCAGACAGGAAGCAAAGAGAAACAGGCAACTGACAAAAGAGGTTGCTATGCAACATATGAGAAAAACTAAACAAAATTTATTTGGTTCCATGGCTCAAATGCTGTGGTCCCAGAGAAGAGCTTCCTTAAGCAGAAAAAAGAGAAAGAGAAAATAAGAGTGAAAAAAATTCCAGAGAGATCTGCAGTTGACTTGGAAAAGTACAAGTTCATTGTTAGATAAGAACATATCGCAGTAATATATCATTCTGTGATTTAAGCAAATACTTTCTTGTGTCATCCTGGCATCACAGAATGATTTGGGCCTTGGGTAGGACCTCTGTGAATATAGGAATATATTATTCTTATTACTTTATGGAAGTAGTCTTGAGTGGGAAAATAATAGGAATAATTTTAAACCATGATACATGCTGCTGCAAAATTGCCCTTCTAAAATATTTTATTGGTTTACATTCTCAATAGTAGTGCATAAAAACACGCATTGACCATCTCCTTACCAAAACTGGATATTTCTTCCTTCTTAAATGTGTTTAATTTGATTTAGTTCCTTTTACAGGAGGATGAATTAATCCTCTCCACCTCCCCATCCATTCCATCCATTCTCCTCTATGCACAGGGAAGTGGTAGAATCTTTAAAAAATAATAATGATGAATTTGGTGGTCTACTTCAGTAACAAAAAAATGCCACCACAAAAGATTAATTCATTTCCTAGGTAGAGCTACACAGTAATGGAGACCATTGCAACAAGTGAAAAGTCAACACATTTTGCTAACTGAGGATGAAATTTTTTACAAGTTTGCTAATAGTGTGAATTATTTCAGAAGGACCTTTTGCAGTCATGTTTTCTAATTTTGAACAGTCCACATTTAACTTTTCAAAATATTTCTCAACACAGAAAAATAAGTCATTTTCTTGACTGTAGCTTTCATATGTACTACATCTATGAGTTGTGAGAAGCAGTATGTCCCTTAGACGCAGACAACTGGAGACCCTACCCTGGCTTTGTTCTTGCCTTGTCCTTCACCATGGGATGAGAAATCTGGGGTAAAAGAAGGGTGCCCACCTAAAGCCCAAACTCTCCTTCTACCATATTTCATGTATGTGAAACCATGGAATTCCCTGCCCAACTATCCCAAGCCAGCCTCCAGGGTCTTTTCCCAAGTTCTTCCACTAGAAGATGAACCACGACGTAATAATGTGCACCCCAGGCTTGAAGGATCATCCAGGGACAGGTATTTATGTTGGAAATGAATGTAGATATATCTTGGACCTGGAAGGCTAAGGTGTCTATGGTATCTATGTGCATGCACATGAGAACACTTGTGTTGAGGCACAGAGATTGACGTAGGGAGATAACCAGTGCAAGGCATGGGGCAGGAAACACCAGCTTTCTTCTTTTCCTATACCATACAAAATTAGGATCATATGTTGATTTACATCAAAATTGCCTTTAAACATACACATAAATAAAGCTAATTTCTACCTGTTCTCTCAGCAGCTGCAATAAAAAGACAAAATAATCATTCTTCCACACTATTCATCCTATAAGTTCAATATGTTTAGCATTAGTTTTCATAAGTTGGATTTATATTTGTAAATATTTGTTTATGTTCAGAACACAATTTCTATTAGATGTATTTGCCATTTCTAAAGGGTTTTGAGGCTTGGATTTTTTTTTTTAATTTAATACGTGCAAAAGATAAGGTCATTGAGCTCTCTCAACCTTCATTCTATCCTCTTTCTAATGTGTCTTCTTCCAAAATCTCTGGATGCACATTCTTTTTTTTTTTTTCAACTAAATGCATTCACACAATATTTAGAAGGCATAAGTTGGTTGGAGACTATATCACTGTAGTTTTTGTTGTCATTTGATGAAAAGTAAAGTTGCGAATATGTTAGTATCAAAGCTCTAACGTTGTGAGTGTCGAGTTAGTTTCAGAGCCAGGGGACAGATTCTGGAAGTAATTTCTAGACTTTCATTCTAGAGTACAGTCTTTCAGCTTTTCCAATAATTCTGATAATTTCTAATGCTCAGTATTAAATCCCCTTCTCCACAACTGACTGAAAAAACAAGATTTTGATGTCAGCTTGCAGTTTCTTGCTGCTTTTGGCAATTTTTCACAGGAAAAATGAACTCATAAGAGGTGACTATGTTTATAAAGTGGCAGCCTTTGCAGGAGACAAGACTTTGGCCCCAATATTTTCTTGAGTAACACCTATAGAGTTTTCTTTGTAAGACAATGTGCACTAGCTCAGAAGCAAAAATCAAACAGGCTTCCCAACCAAGCCTATTATTTTCATATAGCCACAAGTTATATATCCTCACTAAGTAGAAAAAGTAAAAGTGGGAAAAGCACAAATCCAGTAAATAAATATTGGAATTTTTTAGCACTAAAAAACAAGACTAGGAGAAACACTTATAGAAGTGTGGAGTAATGATCTTCAGAAACCTGTTCTTCTATAAAAGCAATGAGATTGTGGCAAAAAACTCACAATCAAATTTTCCAGAACTCTGGAAATTAGCCATATTCATGCAAAAATCTAAAGAATGCAAGTAATGTGGTCAAATCTCATTAGGAGAAGAATAGAATATGGATTTGAGAAAGGGCATCTAGAAACACTCTCAACAAACATCAAACTTAATGGTTAAGAAATAATTATTTTCCCATAAGATCAGGAACAAGACAAGCATTCCCATTCTTGCCACTTTTAATCAAAATTGTCCTGAAGGTTTTAGCCAGGGCAATGAAGCAGGAATATAAAATAAAAGGTATCCAAATTGGAAAGGAAAAAGCAAAATTATTCACAGATGACCTGGCCTTGTATGTAGATAATGTAAATAAATCCACATACAAAATAAAAGTTGTTAAACTTTCTGAAAGTTTGTAGGACATAGACAAGAACTAATTGTATTTCTATACAGCAACAATGAACTATCCAAAAATGAAATTAATTACACAATTTCATTTAAAATAGCATCAAAATAATATAATAATTTATATCAAATTTAACAAGAGAAAAACTAAAAACTACAAATAAATAGAAGCTAAATAAATAGGAAGACATCCCATATTTATGAATCAGAAGACTTAAGATGGTAATACTCCCCAAACTAAACTACAAATTCAATGCTATTCCTATCAAAATCCCAACTGATTTTTAGGAGATAAATTAGTAAACTGATTGTAAAACTCACACATAAATGCAAGTGACCCAGAATAGCTTAAACAAGATTTCAAAAGAAGAATGTAGTTGGAAGATTCACAATTCCTAATTTCAGAACATACTATAAAGCTACAGTAACCAAAATGATATGGTACTAGCATACAGATAGACATGGAAATAAATGTAATAGAATTGAGAGTTCAGAAATAAACCCTTACGTTTATGGTGAATTGCTTTTTGACAAAGTGCCAAAACATTTCAATAGGTAAAGAATAGTCTTTTCAACAAATCGTGCTGAGATGAATGGGTTTATCTACACATAAAAGAATGAAGTTGGTACCCTTACACCATAAATAAAAATTAACACAAATTAAATCATAGGCATACACATAAAAAAATTATAAAACTCTTAGAAGAAAACAGGATGACAGCCAATAATAAGTGTTGACAAGGATGTGAAAAAATTCAAATCACCATACATCATAGATAGGACTGTAAAATGATTCTACCATTTTTGGAAAAATAGTTCAGCATTTACTAAAAATGGTACACAGACTTACCCTAAAACCCAACAATTCCACTCCTAGATATCTACCCAAGAGAATTGAAAGTATCTGTTTACACAAAAGCTTGCACACAAATGTTCATAGCAAAATTATTTATGATATCCCTAAAGTGGAAATAGACTAAATGTCCTTTGACTAAGGAATAGATGAACACAATGTGGTATATCTATATAATAGAATATTATTCAGCCACAAAAAGAGTGAAGTACTAATAGATACTACAACATGGATGAACCTCAAAATATTATGCATAGTGAAAAAAAAAGGTACAAAAAGGCCACATATTGTAAAATTCCATTTATATGAAGCATTCATAATAAGAAAATCCATAGATAAGTAAAGTAGAATTTTGGTCGCCAATGGCTGGAGGGAGAGGGTAAAGAGAGTGACTAAAAAATAAGTACAGAGTTTCTTTTTGGGGTGATGATAATTTTCTAAAATTAAATAGCTGTGATAGTTGCACAATTCTTTGAATCTACTAAAAAAACACTGAATTGTACAATATGCATGGTGAATTTTATGGTATGGGAACTACACGTTAACAAGTCTTTTCTATAAATAAAAGATCTAGATAAAATATTTGGTTGTAGATACTGGCACATGGAACTAAATATAAACAAATAATCTGGTTTTGAGAAAATTTTATTTTTGAAAACACAATAAAGCTCTGTTATGAAAGTCAATGATTGTCAAATTTCTAAGGCAGACCCCAGAATCCCAGGCCTGAACAAGCAGAAAGGAGCCTGCAAAACCTGGTGCAGCTCCTAAAAAGATCATTGTACCTAATGTCTACTTCCAATTTTTCCAGTGTTGGCATTCTAGAGAACAATGTACACTAGAGTTCTTCTAAGAGAATAGAATCAGGGGACTCCTAGTAGTTAACTAAGGAAATTTCATCAATGCTAAGTTAGAGATTCTTGGTAATTTTTGCCCAATAGGACTTGATAATCACTATGAACCAGTGACTGCTCTGTTTTCCATTTTCCTTTTTTTATTCTTCATTTAAATTCAAGTTAGTTAACATACAGTGTAGACATGGCTTCAGGAGTAGAACCCAGTGATTTATCTCTTACATATGACACTCAGTGCTCATCCCAACAAGTGCACTCCTTAATGCCCATCACCCATTTAGCCCATCCCCCTCACCTCCACTCCAGCAACCCTCATTTTTTCTCTGCATTTAAGAATCTCTTTTGAAAAAAAAAAAAAGAATCTCTTTTGGTTTGCCTCCTTCTTTGTTTTTATCGTATTTTTCCTTCCCTTCCCCCATGTTCATTTGTTGTGTTTCTCTGGAAAATTGTCTATTCATGTCTTCTGCCCATTTCTTCACTGGATTATTTGGTTTTTAGGTGCTAAGTTTGGCAAGTTCTTTATACATTTTTTATACTAACCCCTTGTCCAATATGTCATTTGCAAATATCCTATCCCATTCTGTTGGCTGCTTTTTAGTTTTGTTGATTCTTTCCTGTGCTGTGCAGAAGCTTTTTAACTTGATGAGGCCCTAATAGTTCATTTTTGCTTTTATTTCCCTTGCCTTCTGAGACATGTTAAGTAAGAAGTTGCTGCAGATGAGGTCAAAGAGGTTGCTACGTGTCTTCTCTTGTAGGATTTTGATGGCTTTCAGAATATAGGTCTTTCACTTCTTTGGTTAGGTTTATTCCCATATCTTATTATTATTTTTGATGCAGTTGTAAATGGGATTGATTCCCTAGTTTCTCTTTCTGCTGCTTCATGTTTAGTATACAGAAATTCAACAGATTTCTGTACACTGTGTGTCCTGGGACTTTACTGAATTCATTATACAGTTCTAGCAGGTTTTTTTTTTGGAGGACTCATAGGTTTTCTATATATAGTATCATGTCATCTGCAAATAGTGACAGTTTTACTTCTTCCTTGCCAATTTGGATGTCTTTTATTTCTTTCTGTTGTCTGATTGTTCTGGCTAAGACTTCCAGTACTATGTTAAATAACAGTGGTTAAAGTGGACATCCCTGTCTTGTTCCTGACCATAGAGGAAAGGCTCTCAGTTTTCCCATTGAAGATGTTAGCTGTGGGTTTTTCATACATGGCCTTTATCATGCTGAGGTATGTTACCTCTAAACCTACTTTGTTGAGGGTTTTTATCATGAATGGATATGGCACTTTGTCAAATACTTTTTCTGCATGTATTGAAATGATCATATGGTTCTTATCCTTTTTTTTATTAATGTGATGTATTGTGTTGATTAATTTGCAAATATTGAACCACCCTTGCAACCTACAAATAAATCCCACTTGACTGTGGTGAGTAATTTTTTTTAAGTATTGTTGGATTTGGTTTGCTGGTATTTTATTGAGAATTTTTGCATGCATGTTCATCAGGGATATTGGGCTATAGTTCTCTGAAGTTTTTCTTCCTTTTCTATTTTTTGAAATTGAGAAGAGTAGGCGTTAACTCTTCTTTAAATGTTTGTTTGGTACAATTTGCCTGTGAAAACATCTGGCTCTGGACTTCTGTTTGTTGGGATTTTTTTATTACTGACTCATTTTATTTGCTGGCTATCAGTCTTTTCAAATTTTGTATTTTTTTCTGTTTCAGTTTCGTTATTTTATATGTGTTTCGGCATTTGTCCATTTCTTCCAGGTTGCCCAATTTGTTGGCATATAGTTCTTCATAATATTCTCTTATAATTGTTTGTATTTCTATGGTGTTAGTTGTTATTTATCCTCTCTCATTTGTGATTTTATCTATTGGGTCCTTTATCTTTTCTTTTTGAAAAGGCTGGCTAGAGGTTTTATCAATTTTATTAAATTTTTCAAAGAAATTGTTCATGATTTCATTGATTTGATCTATTGTTTTCTTAGTTTCTTTATCATTTATTTCTGCTCTAATCTTTGTTATTTCCTTCCTTCTGCTGGTTTAGACTTCATTTGTTTTTCTAGATCCTTTAGGTTTAAGGTTAGGTTATTTGAGATTTTTCTTGCTTCTTAAGGTAGTCCTGTATTGCTATATGCTTCCCTCTTAGGACCACTTTTGCTGCATCCTAAGGGTTTTGGACTATTGTATTTTCATTTTCATTTGTTTCCATGGAATTTTTAATTTCCTCTTTGATTTCCTCATTGATCAATTCGATGTTTAGTAGCATGTTGTGTAACCTACATGTATTTGTGTTCATTCCTGAATTATTCTTGTGGTTGACTTCTAGTTTCATAGATTTTGGTCAGAAAAGGTGTATGTTTGACTTCTATCTTTTTGTTTTTGCTGGGGCTTGTTTTATGACCTTCATGTGATAATCTTGAGAATGTTCCATGTGCACTTGAAAAGAATGTGTACTCTGCTGTTTTAGAATGGAATGTTCTGAATATATCTGTGAAGTCCATCTCATACAGTGTGTCATTCAAAACCATTATTTCCTTATTTATTTTCTGTTTAGATTATTTGTCCATTGATTTAAGTGGGGTGTTAAATTATCCTACTATTATTGTATTACTATCAATGAGTTCCTTTATGTTTGTGGTCGTTTTATATACTTGGGAGGTTCCATGTTGGGTGCATAAATATTTACAATTGTTTTATCTTCTTATTGGATTGTCCACTTTATGATTATATAGTGCCCTTGTCTCTTGTTACAGCCTTTTTTTTAAAGCCTATTTTGTCTGATAAAGTATTGATATTCCAGTTTTCTTCTGGCATCCATTTGTGTGATGTTTCTCCGTCCCTTTACGTTCAATCTGCAGCTCTCTTTAGGTCTGAAATGAGTCTCTTTTGGCAGCATATAGATGGGTCTTGCTACAAATCTATTTTTTTAGATGAGATAAACATTAAATCAGTTGAATTTTAGTAAAATAGTTTAGCCTCCATAATGTGGGTGGGCCTCATCCAATTACATGAAGGCCTTAAGAAAAACAAAGACTGACATCCCCCAAAGAAGAGGAAATTCTGCCAGCAGGCTACCTTCAGGTTCAAACTGCAAGATAAACTCTTCCTTAGGTCTCTTGCCTGCCAGCCTAGTTATCAGCCTGCACAATTGGATGAGCCACTTATCTGAATACACACACACACACACACACACACACTACACACACACATACATACACACCATATTGGTTCTGTTTCTCTGGAGAACTCTGACCAATACCACAATCATTTTTGAATAGGTTTTTTTCACCTTACTGAACCAAAGACACTTGGCAGTACTGAAAAATGAAAAATGCCTTCCTTGGTAGAGCATCATTTTGTTTTCTGATTGAGCAGCTTGTTTGACTCCCTTGATCCTGGCCAACACAGTACAATTCAGGTCCAGTGATGTCTTTTCCCCAATATGTACCAGTGTCTTTGTCTATCTGTGTTGTTTTTGTAGAGGGCCTTTGTTTCCCTCCATGTGTTTAAGTTGTAATATCATAACTTTGTGTGTTGGTTTTATTTTTCTTTTGGTCAGACTATCCACAAAATGCTAGGCTGTTATAACTCATGGAAGGCAAGTTTTCACAGACTATTTTTTGCTTCTGAACAGCAGCTGACATTTCAGGCTTAAGGCCATTAACAAAAAAAGGGAGTGAACTCTGTGAGGGTATTAGCATTAATGCCCAACCTCCAGCATTCCTGAAAGTGGTCTCTAAACAATCTCGATAGTTAGAGATGGATTCATCCTGCCCTTGTCCATAGGATTGGATTGTTCCCCAGGAAATGCTGGGGGATGGGGAGGGAGCTTCAAGGATTCAATTTAGAAGACATTCTTTTTTGTCTAAGGATATAGCATGTGCAGAGAGGGTGTAATTTCTATCAGGATTACTCCATTTCTTCTTTATGGTTACCCATGTGGCCTTGTCAAAGCAGGCTCTGGCACCTCCTGGTCCTACTAAACATTGTGCTGAGATGGATCAGACAGTCATTTCAATCAGCCTTCTACTAAGTGGAAAATCTCAGATTGTGCCAAGTAGTTACGGGGTAAATACTAACCTTCAGTTATTGTGAATTTTCATTTGTTTTGTGTCTTCAGAACATATTAGCGGGGAGTTTACTAGTCAGGGGACTGGAAGCAGATTGAGGAGTAAGGATAAAAATAACAGGACAGGTGGATTAAAAAGGACATTTTCAGAGGGAGAAGCCAAAATGGCAGAACAGCATGGAAGTTTTTTGTGTGTCTTGCGTCCATGAAACACAGCCAGACCAACACTAAACCATCCTACACACCTAGAAAACTGACTAGAGGATTAAAACAACAATTTTCACAACCTGAACCACGGAATTCAGCAGGAATTCACCCCAAAAGAAAGAGCACGAAGAAACAACAACCAGGGATTTAACCTACACAGATACAAGCAAGGTGTCCGAACCAGAATTTAGAATCACGATAATAAGAATACTAGCTGGAGTCAAAAAAAGATTAGAATCCCTTTCTGCAGAGATAAAAGAAGTAAAAAATAGCCAGAATGAAATTAAAAATACTATGAGCTGCAATCCTGGATGGATGCAGCGGCGACAAGGGTGGACGAGGCAGAACAGAGAATCAGCAATATAAAGGACAAACTTATAGAGAATAACGAAGTAGAAAAAAAGAGGGAGATTAAGGCAAAAGAATACAATTTAAGAATTAGAGAAATCAGTTACTCATTAAACAGGAACAACATCAGAATCATAGGGGACCCAGAAGAGAAAGAGAGAGAAATAGGGGTAGAAGGGTTATGTGAGCAAATCATAGCGGAAAACGTTCCTAACCTGAGGAAAGACACAGACATCAAAATCCAGAAAGCACAGAGGACCCCATTAGATTCAACAAAAACTGACCATCAACAAGGCATATCATAGTCAAATTCACAAAATACTCAGGCAAGGAGAGAATCATGAAAGCAGCAAGGGGAAAAAAAGTCCCTAACCTACAAGGGAAGACAGATCAGGTTTGCAGCAGACATATCCACAGAAACTTCGCAGGCCAGAAAGGAGTGGCAGGATATATTTAGTGTGCTGAATCAGAAAAATATGCAGCCAAGAATTCTTTATCTAGCAAGGCTGTCATTCAAAATGTAAGGAGAAATAAAAAGTTTCCCAGACAAAAATTAAAAGAGTTTGTGACCACTAATCCAGCCCTACAAGAAATTTTAAGGGAACTTTCTGAGGGGAGAAAGGATGGAAATATATATATATATATATATATATATATATATATATATATCAAAAGCAACAAAGATTAGAAAGGACCAGAGAACACCAACGGAAACTGCAACTCTATAAGCATCATAATGGCAATAAATTCATATCTTTCAGTACTCGCTCTAAACATCAATGGACTCAGTGCTCCAGTCAAAAGACATAGGGTAACAGAATGGATAAGAAAACAAGATCCATCTTTATGCTGTTTAAAAGAGACCCACTTTAGACCTAAAGACACCTTCAGAATGAAAATAAGGGGATGGAGAGCCATCTATCATGCTAATGGTCAACAAAAGAAAGCCAGAGTAGCCATACTTATATCAGACAATCTAGACTTTAAAATAAAGACTGTATCAAGAGATGCAGAAGGGCATTATATCATAATCAAGGGGTCTATCCACCAAGAAGACATAACAATTGTAAACATTTATGCGCCAAATGTGGCAACACCCAAATATAGAAATCAATTAATCACAAACATAAAGAAACTCATCAATAATAATACCATAATAGTAGGAGACTTCAACACCCCACTCACAGCAATGGACAGATCATCTAATCAAAAAATCAACAAGGAAACAATGGCTTTGAATGACACACTGGACCAGATGGACTTAACAGATATAGTCAGAACATTTCATCCTAAAGCAGCAGAACATACATTCTTCTCCTGTGCACATGGAACGTTCTCCAGAATAGACCATATACTGGGACACAAATCAGCCCTAAGTAAGTACAAAAAGGTCAAGATCATACCGTCCATATTTTCAGGCCACAAAGCTATGAAACTTGAAATCAACCACAAGAAAAAAATTGGAAAGGGAACAAATACTTGGAAACTGGGCTAACCAAGCAGTTAAAGAGGAAATTAAAAAGTATATGTAAGTCAATGAAAATGATAGCACTACAACCCAAAACCTCTGGGACACAGCAAAGGCAGTCATAAGAGGAAAGTATCTAGTCATCCAGGCCTTCCTAAAGAAGGAAGAAAGATCTCAGATACACAACCTAACCTTACACCTTAAGGAGCTGGGAAAAGAACAGCAAATAAAACCCCAAAACAGCAGAAGACAGGAAATAATAAAATTAGAGCAGAAATTAATGCTATCGAAACCAAAAAAACAGTAGAACAGATCAATGAAACCAGAAGCTGGTTCTTTGAAAGAATTAACAAAATTGATAAACCACTAGCCAGTTTTATCAAGAAGAAAAAGGAAAGGACCCAAATAAATAAAATCAAGAATGAAAGAGGAGAGATCACAAGCAACACAGCAGAAATAAAAACAATAATAAGAGAATATTATGAGAAATTATATGCCAATGAAATGGGTAATCTGGAAGAAATTGACAAATTCCTAGAAGCATATACACTACCAAAACTGAAACAGGAAGAAATAGAAAATTTGAACAGACCCATAACCTGTAAGTAAATAGATTAGTAATCAAAAATCTGCCAAAAAACAAGAGTCCAGGACCAGATGGCTTTCCAGGGGAATTCTACCAAACATTTAAGGAAGAGTTGACACCTACTATCTTGAAGGTATTCCAAAAAATAGAAATGGAAGGAAAATTTCCAAACTCTTTCTATGAAGCCAGCATTACCTTGATTCCAAAACCAGACTGAGACCCCAGTAAAATGGAGAACTCTAGACCAATTTCCCTGATGAACATGGATGCAAAAATCCTCAACAAGATATTAGCTAACTGGCTCCAACAATACATTAAAAAAATTATTCACCACTACCAAGTGGGATTTATACCTGGGATGCAGGGCTGATTCAATATCTGCAAAACTATTAACGTGATTCATCACATCAATAAAAGAAAGCAAAAGAACCATATGATCCTCTCAATAGATGCAGAGAAAGCATTTGACAAAATACATCATGCCTTCTTGATAAAAACCTTCAAGAAAGTAGGGATAGAAGGAATATACCTCCAGATCATAAAAGCCATATATAAACGACCCAACGCTAATATCATCTTCAATGGGGAAAAACTGAGAGCTTTCCCCCTAAGGTCAGGAACAAGACAGGGATACCCACTCTCACCTCTGCAATCAGACAACACAAAGAAGTAAAAGGCATCCAAATCGGCCAGGAGGAGGTCAAACTATCGCTCTTCGTGGATGACATGATACTCTACGTGGAAAACCCAAAAGATTCCACCAAAAAATTGATAGAATTGATTCATGAATTCAGGAAAGTTGCAGGATATAAAATCAACTCACAGAAATTGGTTGCATTCCTATACACCAACAATGAAGTGACAGAAAGGGAAATCAAGGAATCAGTCCCATTTATAGTCACACCAAAAACCATAAAATACCTAGGAATAAATCTAACCAAAGAGGTGAAAAATCTGTACACTGAAAACTATAGAAACCTTATGAAAGAAATTGAAGAAGATGCAAAAAAATGGAAAAAGATTCCATGCTTCTGGATAGGAAGAATAAATATTGTTAAAATATCAATACTACCCAAAACCATCTAGATATTCAATACAATCCTTATCAAAATAACAACAGCATTCTTCATAGAGCTAGAACAAATAATCCTAAAATTTGTATAGAACCAGAAAAGACCCCAAATAGCCAAAGCGATCTTGATAAAGAAAACCAAAGCGGGAGGCATCACAATCCCAGACTTCAAACTATACTACAAAGCTGTAACCATCAAGACAGTATGGTATTGGCACAAGAACGGGCACTCAGATCAATGGAACAGAATAGAGAACTCAGAAATGGACCGACAAACGTATGGCCAACTAATCTTTGACAAAGCATGAAAGAATATCCAATGGAATAAAGACAGTCTCTTCAGCAAGTGGTGCTGGGAAAACTGGACAGCGACATGCAGAAGAATGAACCTGGACCACTTTCTTACACCATACACAAAAATGAACTCAAAATGGATGAAAGACCTCAATTAAGACAGGAAGCCATCAAAATCCTCAAGGAGAAAGCAGGCAAAAACCTCTTTGATCTTGCCTGCGGCAACTTAACTCAAGACATCTCTGGAGGCAAGGGGAACAAAAGCAAAAATGAACTACTGGGACCTCATCAAAATAAAAAGCTTCTACACAGCGAAGGAAACAATCAGCAAAACTAAAAGGCAACCTACAGAATGGGAGAAGATATTTGCAAATGGCATATCAGATAAAGGGTTAGTATCCAAAATCTATAAAGAACTTCTCAAACTCAACACCCAGAAAACAAAGAATCCAGTGAAGAAATGGGCAAAAGACATGAATAGACACTCCTCCAAAGAAGTCATCCAGATGGCCAACTGACACATGAACAAATGCTCAACATCACTCATCATCAGGGAAATACAAATCAAAACCACAATGAGATACCACCTTACACCTGTCAGAATGGCTAATATTAACAACTTAGGCAACAACAGATGTTGGCAAGGATGGGGAGAAAGAGGATATCTTTTGCATTGTTGGTGGGAATGCAAGCTGGTGCAGCCATTCTGGAAAACAGTATGGGGGGTTCTCAAAAAACTAAAAATAGAACAACCCTGTGACCCAGCAATTGCACTACTAGGTATTTATCCACGGCATACAGGTGTGCTGTTTTGAAGGGACACATGCACCCCCATGTTTATAGCAGCACTATCAACAATAGCCAAAGTATGGAAAGAGCCCAAATGTCCATCAATGGATGAATGGATAAAGAAGATGTGGTATATGTATACAGTGGAGTATTACTCAGCACTCAAAAAGAATGAAATCTTGCCATTTGCAACTACGTGGATGGAACTGGAGGGTATTATGCTAAGTGAAATTAGTCAGTCAGAGAAAGACAAAAATCATATGACTTCACTCATATGAGGACTTTAAGAGACAAAACATGAACATAAGGGAGGGGAAACAAAAATAATATAAAAACAGGGAGGGGGACAAAACAGAAGATACTCATAAACATGGAGAACAAACTGACGGTTACTGGAGGGGTTGTGAGACAGGGAATGGGCTAAATGGGTAAGGGGCATTAAGGAATCTACTCTTGAAATCACTGTTTCACTATATGGTAACTAATTTGCATGTAAATTTTAAAAAATAAAAAAATTAAATTAAAAAAAAAAGAAGGACTTTTTCAGCCTTGTACCAAAGGATACAACAATGCATGAAAGATGGGTGGAATTGGCTACATAAAAATAAACTTGTGTTTGCATCTGAAAACCACAACTAATTAAAAAGCAAAATCTAAGAAAAGTACTTGTAATATACTTCCCTGAATATGGGTCACAATCTTCACATATAACAGCTAAAGCTTATAAGCTAATTATTTTAAATCATGAATAAGTGTTGATGAGAATATGAAAAACCAATTATTCTCATCAAATGTCAGTGACAATACAAATGGGAATTATGGTTCTTGCAATGTATACCAAGAGTGTTTAAAGTGTTCACATCTTTTCAGTTCAGTAAATCTACTTTTGAGTATCTATTATAAAAATCAGATGGTGGAAAATATGTACACACAAAAAAATTCTTTGCATTTTACGATGGTATAATCTTTGAGGAATGTATCACTGTGTTCCTCCTATGCTTTTACTTGACTGAATTTCCCCAGAAATTACTAGTGTGCTGTAAGTAAATTTAGAGTAGATTTTATCACAGTCTTGTGGTTTCAAGATCTGTACCTACTACACAATATAGAGAATACTGGAGATAATACCAACAATAATAACATGATCTCTAGAAGTTCCAGGCTCAAGTTAAGAACCTGTTGGGTTATTTATGCAGGCCACCACCCCATAAAGCAGATGCTATTACTTCCTTTATTTTATACCTACAGATATTGTGGCATACAGAGAAGAAGTCAATTTCCAAGAGTCTCAAGGCTCCTCAAAGAGGGCACCAACATTCAGGCCTAAGGTCTGTCAAAGTTACATTGCCCATTGGTTTGCAGGAGGTGTTCCTACCTCCAATACAAGAATGAAATAAAAGACTCACAGGGGAAGAGGGTAAAACAGTCAGCAAAACTTTTTTAAAAAGTGTAATGACATAGTTATTTCTCACCATAAAGTGCTTAATGGAAAGGTGGGGGAGAGGCAATATAAGAAAGTGTTCATACAGTACCATTTCAGTATCATAAAAAATAAGTTATATTTACCAAAAAAAAAAAGCCACAGAAAGAAATGAGCTACGTGTTCAATTTTTCAACAAATATATATTGAGGAGAAAGAGGGAAGATGGCAGCGTAGGAGGACTCTGGGCTCACCGCGCATCCTGCTGATCACTTAGATTCCACCTACACCTGCCTAAATAACCCAGAAAACCGCCAGAGGATTAGCAGAACGGAGTCTCCGAACACAAGCGCAGATGAGAGGCCCACGGAAGAGGGTAGGAAGGGCGGCGAAGCGGTGCGCGCTCCACGGACTGGCGGGAGGAAGCCGGGGCAGAGGGGCGGCTCCCCGGCCAAGCAGAGCCCCTGAGTCTGGCTGGCAAAAGTGGAGGGGCCTGACGGACTGTGTTCCAACAGCAAGCGCGACTTAGCTTCTGGGAGGTCATAAGTTAACAGCTCTGCTCAGAAAGAGGGAAGGCTGGAGGACAAAGGGAAGGAGAGCTGCTGAGCCCCCGAACGACAGAGCTCAGTTTGGTGGGGAACAAAGGCGCTCGCCAGCGCCATCTCCCTCGCCCATCCCCCAGCCAAAATCCCAAAGGGAACCAGTTCCTGCCAGGGAACTTGCTCGCTACGTGCAAACACCCAACTCTGTGCTTCTGCAGAGCCAAACCTCCGGCAGTGGATCTGACTCCCTCCCGCTGCCACAGGGCCCCTCCTGAAGTGGATCATCTAAGGAGAAGCGAGCTAAGCCTGCCCCTCCTGGCCCTGTGCACCTTGCCAACCCACCCCAGCTAATACCCCAGATCCCCAGCACCACAAGCCTGGCAGTGTGCAAGTAGCCCAGATGGGCCACACCACCCCACAGTGAATCCTTCCCCTAGGAGAGGGGAAGAGAAGGCACACACCAGTCTGACTGTGGCCCCAGCGGTGGGCTGGGGGCAGACATCAGGTCGGACTGCGGCCCCGCCCACCAACTCCAGTTATACACCACAGCACAGGGGAAGTGCCCTGCTGGTCCTCACCACTCCAGGGACTATCCAAAATGACCAAACGGAAGAATTCCCCTCAGAAGAATCTCCAGGAAATAACAACAGCGAATGAACTGATCAAAAAGGATTTAAATAATATAACAGAAAGTGAATTTAGAATAATAGTCATAAAATTAATCGCTGGGCTTGAAAACAGTATAGAGGACAGCAGAGAATCTCTTGCTACAGAGATCAAGGGACTAAGGAACAGTCACCTGGAGCTGAAAAGCGCTTTAAACGAAATGCAAAACAAAATGGAAACGATGACGGCTCAGATTGAAGAAGTAGAGGAGAGAATAGGTGAACTAGAAGGTAAAGTTATGGAAAAAGAGGAAGCTGAGAGAAAGAGAGATAAAAAAAATCCGGGAGTATGAGGGGAAAATTAGAGAACTAAGTGATACACTAAAAAGAAATAATATATGCATAATTGGTATCCCAGAGGAGGAAGAGAGAGGGAAAGGTGCTGAAGGGGTACTTGAAGAAATTATACCTGAGAACTTCCCTGAACTGGGGAAGGAAAAAGGCATTGAAATCGAAGAGGCACAGAGAACTCCCTTCAGACATAGCTTGAATCGATCTTCTGCACGACATATCATAGTGAAACTGACAAAATACAAGGATAAAGAGAAAATTCTGAAAGCAGCAAGGGATAAACGTGCCCTCACATATAAAGGGAGACCTATAAGACTCGTGACTGATCTCTCTTTTGAAACTTGGCAGGCCAGAAAGGATTGGCACGATATCTTCAGTGTGCTAAACAGAAAAAATATGCAGCCAAGAATCCTTTATCCAGCAAGTCTGTCATTTAGAATAGAAGGAGAGATAAAGGTCTTCCCAAACAAACAAACACTGAAGGAATTTGTCACCACTAAACCAGCCCTACAAGAGATCCTAAGGGGGATCCTGTGAGACAAAGTACCAGAGAAGTCACTACAAGCATAAAACATACAGACATCATAATGACTCTAAACCCGTATCTTTCTATAATAACACTGAATGTAAATGGACTAAATGCACCAACCAAAAGACATAGGGTATCAGAATGGATAAAAAAACAAGACCCATCTATTTGCTGTCTACAAGAGACTCATTTTAGATCTGAGGACACCTTTAGATTGAGAGTGAGGGGATGGAGAACTATTTATCATGCTACTGGAAGCCAAAAGAAAGCTGGAGTAGCCATACTTATATCAGACAAACGAGACTTTAAATTAAAGGCTGTAACAATAGATGAAGAAGGGCATTATATAATAATTACAGGGTCTATCCATCAGGAAGAGCTAAGAATTATAAATGTCTATGCACCGAATACTGGAGCCCCCAGATATATAAAACAATTACTCATAAACATAAGCAACCTTATTGATAAGAATGTGGTCATTGCAGGGGACTGTAACACCCCACTTACAGAAATGGATAGATCATCTAGACACACGGTCAATAAAGAAACAAGGGCCCTGAATGATACATTGGATCAGATGGGCTTGACAGATATATTTAGAACTCTGCATCCCAAAGCAACAGAATATACTTTCTTCTCGAGTGCACATGGAACATTCTCCAAGATAGATCATATACTGGGTCACAAAACACCCCTTCATAAGTTTACAAGAATTGAAATTATACCATGCATGCTTTCAGACCACAATGCTATGAAGCTTGAAATCAACCACAGGAAAAAGTCTGGAAAACTTCCAAAAGCATGGAGGTTAAAGAACACCCTACTAACGAATGAGTGGGTCAACCAGGCAATTAGAGAAGAAATTAAAAAATATATGGAAACAAACGAAAATGAAAATACAACAATCCAAATGCTTTGGGACACAGTGAAGGCAGTCCTATGAGGAAAATACATTGCAATCCAGGCCTATCTCAAGAAACAAGAAAAATCCCAAATACAAAATCTAAAAGCACACCTAAAGGATATAGAAGCAGAACAGCAAAGGCAGCCTAAACCCAGCAGAAGAAGAGAAATAATAAAGATCAGAGCAGAAATAAACAATATAGAATCTAAAAAACTGTAGAGCAGATCAACGAAACCAAGAGTTGGTTTTTTGAAAAAATAAACAAAATTGACAAACCTCTAGCCAGGCTTCTCAAAAAGAAAAGGGAGATGACCCAAATAAAATCATGAATGAAAATGGAATTATTACAACCAATCCCTCAGAGATACAAACAATTATCAGGGAATACTATGAAAAATTATATGCCACCAAATTGGACAACCTGGAAGAAATGGACAAATTCCTAAACACCCACACTCTTCCAAAATTCAATCAGGAGGAAATGGGAAGCTTGAACAGACCCATCACCAGTGAAGAAATTGAATCGGTTATCAAAAATCTCCCAACAAATAAGAGTCCAGGACCAGATGGCTTCCCAGGGGAGTTCTACCAGATGTTTAAAGAAGAGATAATACCTATCCTTCTCAAGCTATTCCAAGAAATAGAAAGGGAAGGAAAACTTCCAGACTCATTCTATGAAGCCAGTATTACTTTGATTCCTAAACCAGACAGAGACCCAGGAAAAAAAGAGAACTACAGGCCAATATCCCTGATGAACATGGATGCAAAAATTCTCAATAAGATACTAGCAAATCGAATTCAACAGCATATAAAAAGAATTATTCACCATGATCAAGTGAGATTCATTCCTGGGATGCAGGGCTGGTTCAACATTCGCAAATCGATCAACGTGACACATCACATTAACAAAAAAAATAGAGAAGAACCATATGATCCTGTCAATCGATGCAGAAAAGGCCTTTGACAAAATCCAGCACCCTTTCTTAATACAAACCCTTGAGAAAGTCGGGATAGAAGGAACATACTTAAAGATCATAAAAGCCATTTATGAAAAGCCCACAGCTAACATCATCCTCAACGGGGAAAAACGGAGAGCTTTTTCCCTGAGATCAGGAACACGACAGGGATGCCCACTCTCACCGCTGTTGTTTAACATAGTGCTGGAAGTGCTAGCATCAGCAATCAGACAACAAAAGGAAATCAAAGGCATAAAAATTGGCAAAGAATAAGTCAAGCTTTCGCTTTTTGCAGATGACATGATATTATACATGGAAAATCCGATAGACTCCACCAAAAGTCTGCTAGAACTGATACATGAATTCAGCAAAGTTGCAGGATACAAAATCAATGTACAGAAATCAGTTGCATTCTTATACACTAACAATGAAGCAAAAGAAAGACAAATAAGGAAACTGATCCCATTCACAATTGCACCAAGAAGCATAAAATACCTAGGAATAAATCTAACCAAAGATGTAAAAGATCTGTATGCTGAAAACTATAGAAAGCTTATGAAGGAAATTGAAGAAGATTTAAAGAAATGGAAAGACATTCCCTGCTCATGGATTGGAAGAATAAATATTGTCAAAATGTCAATACTACCCAAAGCTATCTACACATTCAATGCAATCCCAATCAAAATTGCACCAGCATTCTTCTTGAAACTAGAACAAGCCATCCTAAAATTCATATGGAACCACAAAAGGCCCCGAATAGCCAAAGTAATTTTGAAGAAGAAGACCAAAGCAGGAGGCATCACAATCCCAGACTTTAGCCTCTAGTACAAAGCTGTCATCATCAAGACAGCATGGTATTGGCACAAAAACAGACACATAGACCAACGGAATCGAATAGAAACCCCAGAACTAGACCCACAAACATATGGCCAGCTCATCTTTGACAAAGCAGGAAAGAACATCCAATGGAAAAAAGACAGTCTCTTTAACAAATGGTGCTGGGAGAACTGGACAGCAACATGCAGAAGGTTGAAACTAGACCACTTTCTCACACCATTCACAAAAATAAACTCAAAATGGATAAAGGACCTGAATGTGAGACAGGAAACCATCAAAACCTTAGAGGAGAAAGCAGGAAAAGACCTCTCTGACCTCAGCCGTAGCAATCTCTTACTCGGCACATCCCCAAAGGCAAGGGAATTAAAAGCAAAAGTGAATTACTGGGACCTTATGAAGATAAAAAGCTTCTGCACAGCAAAGGAAACAACCAACAAAACTAAAAGGCAACCAATGGAATGGGAAAAGATATTTACAAATGACATATCGGACAAAGGGCTAGTATCCAAAATCTATAAAGAGCTCACCAAACTCCACACCCGAAAAACAAAGAACCCAGTGAAGAAATGGGCAGAAAACATGAATAGACACTTCTCTAAAGAAGACATCTGGATGGCCAACAGGCATATGAAAAGATGTTCAACGTCGCTCCTCATCAGGGAAATACAAATCAAAACCACACTCAGATACCACCTCACGCCAGTCAGAGTGGCCAAAATGAGCACATCAGGAGACTATAGATGCTAGAGAGGATGTGGAGAAATGGGAACCCTCTTGCACTGTTGGTGGGAATGCAAACTGGTGCAGCCACTCTGGAAAACAGTGTGGAGGTTCCTCAGAAAATTAAAAATAGACCTACCCTATGACCCAGCAATAGCACTGCTAGGAATTTACCCAAGGGATACAGGAGTACTGATGCATAGGGGCACTTGTACCCCAATGTTTATAGCAGCACTCTCAACAATAGCCAAATTATGGAAAGAGCCTAAATGTCCATCAACTGATGAATGGATAAAGAAATTGTGGTTTATATACACAATGTAATGCTACGTGGCAATGAGAAAGAATGAAATATGGCCTTTTGTAGCAACGTGGATGGAACTGGAGAGTGTGATGCTAAGTGAAATAAGCCATACAGAGAAAGACAGATACCATATGATTTCACTCTTATGTGGATCCTGAGAAAGTTAACAGAAACCCATGGGGGAGGGGAAGGAAAAAAAAAAAAAAGAGGTTAGAGTGGGAGAGAGCCAAAGCATAAGAGACTGTTAATAACTGAGAACAAACTGAGGGTTGATGGGGGGTGGGAGGGAGGGGAGGGTGGGTGATGGGTATTGAAGAGGGCACCTTTTGGGATGAGCACTGGGTATTGTATGGAAACCAATTTGACAATAAATTTCATATATTAAAAAAAACAAATATATATTGAGAATACAGTGCTAGGCACCGTTTTGTTGGTGTGCTGAAAATACAATGGTTGGCAAAAACGAAGCAAAATAAACATAACCCCTACCTTGGGAAGGGTCCATTAGGATATTTGCCTTTAGGCGTCATAAGTTATTTCTGCTTTCCACCTCAGATATTAATTTTTTTTTCACTCTTTTTCACTCTTTAGACTGTGTGTTGTTGTAGGAAGGCAAATGAGTAAGAAATTTATATGTCTTTTTCAAATGATTTCTGTGATGGGGGTAACAAGCTAAAAATTCTGTTCAAAAAGTGAGATGTTGAAGTCATGATGCAGTAAGAACCTCATGCTTAAATTCAGTTTTATGAATTAAAAACGTCTAAGAAAATTTATCACGAAATATTAAGGATCATTGCTGGGTGATGGGACTAAGAATATGATTAGTTTTCTTTATTACACTTTGTCCTCCAAATGTTCGATACTGAGGCAGAGTACCTTCTATAATGGGAATTTATTTTACCATACGTAAAACCCAGGTCAATAAAACCCAGGACAAGCTGAGAAAAGATAACCTCAAGACAATTCAAAAAAGTAGAAATGTAAAGTTGCTAAGGAACTTAGCCAGCCTCTGAAGAGGAAAACCAACTTGAAATGCAAAGGAGTTTTGTCCCTGGGCCTCGAGTTTTCACAAGACACCCCATTGAGAAGAACAGATTCAGCTCAAGAACCAGCCTAGTCCGTGCAGGCATCTGTAGAAGCCATCACTTTTTGCGGAAAAGGCTCCGTGCGGTTTTTTTCAAACACGAAGGGCGGGGAAGAAGCGAGTAGGGTGGCTGCACGGCGCTACATTGCCATCTGCTGTCAAGTGAGACAAAGTGCTACCAATCTTTAAGGAAAATCTATCTTTTCCGCTGATATTCCACGCAAAGACATGGAAATCGTGGCTAAAGAGGTCTAGGGGGATAGGGGCGAAGACCAGAGTGGAACAGAAACAACCGAACTGTCCCTGCCGCACTGTCTCTAGCACAAAAGCCTTTCTATTTCCTCCCGCAGAACCATGGCAACAGAGCAAGGAAGTCCAGGCACCCAGGAAGAAAGGGGCCCGAAGACCGGGGCTGTGCTCTGATTGGTGAATTCTGCGCCTGCGCGAAGGAGGCCAGTGAGGTCGGTGCCAATCCATCTGCCCAGCTCTTTTAGAGGCTTTCTCCCAGACAGTGTTGAGAAAGGTCTGGTAAGAGACCAGAGTGGTGAGGTCCAGATCTAGTTGCCAGACTTGCCAGCCACCTCCACCGTCTCACGTCCGGCATCTGTACCGATTCATGGGTCATTCTCCCGCCCAAACCCAGCACGTGAACAGGGTTTTTCCCGTGGCACACTAGCTGCCCTCCCTCAGTCCTCACTTATCTGAACCCTCCAGGCCACTTCAGAGCCCACGAAGATGACCCAGTCAACTCGCAGCGTCTCTGTTCTCAGGGATGTTTTTCTCCTCTCCTCGGAGTATCCCCCTGCTCTTGGCCATGCCGTGCTTCTCCAATGCTGTCTCTTTGTAGCATTCCTCTCTGTCATCTCCCCCAATGCAATGCCCTGTTCCTTGGGCTCCCTCTCTAATGACTACATTCACAGCCTTCAACCTCTTGGGGGCTTCCAGTCCAATGACCCCACAGACTTCCTCGAGTTCCACCAGGCTGTCCCTTCCCCAGCTTAGCCAGGGGAAATCCCTGGCTTAGCCAGCTTGGCCCCATGCTCCCTCTTCTCTACTCTCCTGATACATCCCAATAAAAGACACTCTCTGCACCCTGCATATTTGTATCTTCTCTCTCTTGTACCTGCAGTCGCCTTCCACAGTCAACAGCACCCACTCTTCTCATGATATTCAATGATAATTCATTGAGAGAAAAGAAGGGACCAAAGAAGAACTCTCACCAGTTCCCAGCAAGCCTGAACCTGCACTTGCATTCTCTTCTGCCTCTCTGGAGAAAGTGACCTGAACCCACTTGAGGCTAGGCCCTTCACCTGGATCCCATGACTATCTTCTCCAGGAGGAGTAGACCCCCCCTTTTTTTTGAGAGAAGAGGAGGAGGAGGAGGACACAAGTGAGTGAGGGGCAGAGAGAGGGAGAAAGAGAGAATCCCACGAAGGGCAGAGAGAGAGAGAGAGAGAGAGGAGAGAGAGAGAGAGAAAGAGTGGAGACAGAGAGAAGTGGGGCTCACCCCAAGCGGGGCTCAAGCTCACCAGATGTGAGACTTGAACTCTGGAACCATGAGAACATGACCTGAGCCAAAGTCAGATGCTTAACTGACAGAGCCACCCAGGAGTAGGCTTTTGCAATGAGCATTCTTTTGTCTCAAATTGCCATGTTCCCATTTTTTTCTGGGTAATTGAATTATCTAGAAACATGTTCATATTTCTCACCCTTTATAAAAAATGAAGTAAATCAAAGCCATCTCTGATCCCATATACTTCCAAGGTACTCCTGGTGAGGTTTGGGGATGATGGTGGGGGGTCCAGAGCCGACAACCAAAAAAGAATTCTTGAAGACATCTTTGGTGCAAAAAGATGATTTTATTAAAGCATGGGTACAGGACCCATGGGCAGAAAGAGCTGGGCTGGGGTTGTGAAGAATGGTTTGTTTTATACTATGGAGTTGGGGAGGTAATGTCAAAAGGGAGCCCTCCACACCAGACATGAAATGATGCTCAATGTTTCTCGTCATCAGGGAAATACAAATCAAAGCCACACTGAGATAATACCTCACACTGGTCAGAGTGGCTAAAATGAACAAATCAGGAAACTATAGATGCTGGTGAGGATGTGGAGAAATGGGAACCCTCTTGCACTGTTGGTGGAAATGCAAGCTGGTGCAGCAACTCTGGAAAACAATGTGGAGGTTCCTCAAAAAATTAAAAATGTAACTACCCTATGACACAGCAATAGCACTGCTAGGAATTTACCGTAGGGATACAGGAGTTCTGAGGCATAAGGGCACATTTACCCCTATGTTTATAGCAGTGCATTCAACAATAACCAAATTATGGAAAGAGCCTAAATGTCCATCAACTGATGAATGGATAAAGATGTGGTTTATATATACAATAGAATACTACTTGGCAATGAGAATGAATAAAATCATGCCATTTGCAGCAATGTAGATGGAACTGGAGGGTATTATGCTAAGTGAAATAAGTCAGTCAGAGAAAGACAAATATCATATGTTTTCACTCATATGTGGATCTTGAGAAACTTAACAGAAGACCATGGGGGAAAGGAAGGGGGGGTGAAATAGTTACAAACAGAGGGAGGGAGGCAAACCATAAGAGACTCTTAAATACAGATAACAAACTGAGGGTTGATGGGGGTGGGGGAGAGGGTAAAGTGGGTGATGGACATTAAGTAGGGCACTTGTTGGGATGAGCATTGGGTGTTGTACGGGAGCCAATTTGACAATAAATTATATTTTTTAAAAAAAGAAAATAAATTTCTGTTGTTTAAGCCAAAAAAGTGGGGAGGCCTCCAGAGTGACTTTGATATGCTAAAGAGGCCTCTAAGATACCTGAGGCCTTGCTATTATCAAAGCTAAGGTTGTTTTCCCTCTAGTAAGGCACTAACATTGTGACTGCAGGGCATTCCTGAAGAAATGTTATACTCTGTATTTGCCTCAAGTATTTGTCAATGGACTTCAGGTTATAAGGAAATTTAATTTTACCTGTCATTTCCTTTTTGCTTTTGTTCCCCATATCACTATGGAGGGGTGATGTTGGGGCTCCAGGAAACAGTCTACAGGCTTCCAGAGATTAGGCTATTGATAAGATTGCCTTTTTCTTATAATTTACTAAGATATTTGTAAACTGATGAAGACCCATGTCCTGTATGCCTGTGATCTCTATCAGTTGGCCATTTGTTTTCTTTCCTTTCCTTTGTCCTTTGGCAGCCAGAAGTGCCTGAGGAATATCATACACATCCCACCTGGGGGGCAGGGGGTGCTGCATTAGCTTGCACTTGGTCCTCAGCCCACCCCATGCTCCCTCTTCACTGGCACAGTTCCCTGATGCTCCAAGTATCAAGTCTCTCTCCACTTGTTCTATAACCATTTTCCTTGATAAGTATTTCAATTATGCTTCTATCTTCCCGCCCCGCAAAAGGAAACTGATTTTGTCAAGGGCACTAGTGACCTTCATATTGCCAAACCCTATGATGATGCTCTCATCTCCAACATATTGTATCTCTCAACTGCTTTTGGTAGGCTTCATAATTTTGTTTCCTTTTTGAAACTGTCCCTCCTTCCCATACTCCCTCACTTCTTTTATTTCATTTTTAATTTTGCATATTTGACAATATACTCTCTGGGTGTTGTTCCTTCAACTACAATGGCCACTCCATTCCTTGTCAGTGTCTACTGCTTACTCCTACCTTTGCATGTGATTTTTAACAGGGCCCTTTTCATGCTACACTCTGTCTGTGGGTTGTTTCATCCTTTTTGCCAGCATATATCATGTACACAATGTGACCCCCCACATTCGTATCTCATGCATCAACTTGTCCCCTGAGATCCAGATTGTCTGTGTTTTTGTTGGATGACCAGAAGGAACCACACAGTTAACATGTCTGAATCACACCTCTTTATGTGTTGCATTTTGTTGGTCTCCATGGCAACCCAGCAACAAGTCTTCTAGATTCTATTTTCTGAATACATCCTGTATCCTTCCCCTT
Source organism: Neofelis nebulosa (assembly GCF_028018385.1). NCBI lineage: Eukaryota > Metazoa > Chordata > Mammalia > Carnivora > Felidae > Neofelis > Neofelis nebulosa. The sequence continues at coordinate 45,947,957 of NC_080800.1, forward strand.
CTGGGCTCATCTACTGCTACTCTTTTAATATCCAAACAATCTCATCACCTCTTGCCTTCACAGAAGTAACTCTGGCCTACTTCTGTTCCTTGAACATACCAAGCTTCTTTCCTTATTATGAAATTGGTAATCACAGTTGTCTCTGCCTGGAAAAGTCTCTCCCTGGATCCTTACATGGTTAGTCCCTTCTAACCATTGGGTTTCTGCTCCAGTATTGCCTCCTCAGAGAGGCTCTCCCTGACCACTCTGTAAAGCAGGTTGTTCCTGGCCTAGGACCTGGGTTATTTTCTTCCTAATACTTAGACCAATAACTTAAATATTTGTTGGTTGGTATTCTCTCACTCTCCAGATAAGTGCTAAGGGACCTGCTTTATAAGAGTAAAAAATACCTATTAAGGGGACACCTGGGTGGTGCAGTGGGTTAAGCGTCCAACTTCAGCTCAGGTCATGATCTCACAGTTTGTGAGTTCGAACCCCGCATTGGGCTCACTGCTATCAGTGCAGAACCTGCTTCAGATCCTCTGTCTCCCTCTCTCTCCCCCTATCCTGCTTGTTCTCTGTCTCAAAAATTAATAAACATTAAAAAACACTTATTAATAATAGATGGGTTCTATTTGTGTTGTTGAATGCTGAGTAAAAGGCCACCTGAGACCTGCCATTGCGTCCTTGCAGATTGACATGGATGGAAGGGGGAAGCAGAGGGGGTTTTACTGGAGAATCTCACTTTAAATCTATAACTAATCTGCAATGCATGTGTGCCCCACAATAACCTATAAGTCTTGAGGTGTTTGTGTTAAAGAAACAAGGAGTACCTTGCCCTGATTTCTTTTCCTTATAAATCATTAAATTAGTTCACTGCTACTTAACATACTCATGATAAATGAGAGGGAGAAAAAGAAGATGTTAGCACATCATAAAGTCACCTAGAATGGGCAGCAGTGCTGTCACAACTTCATCTAGTAAGCTCTCTGGCTGCATGGCCAGAGATCCCTTGGTTTCCCCATCTGCACATAAGGCAGTCAAGATATGTATTCATAGTGTGAGTGAGATTGTCCATTCTCATAGCAGGGCAGGCACCAGGAGCTCACAAAATGAGTTTGATAGCATCATTGCTTTTCAGTGAGCGACGACCAGCTGGAGAACTCAAGACCCTAAGAAAAGCTGTTATGTGCCGGAGTGCTCCCCGTTGTCTTTTCTTGATGGGACCGACACCCATAAAACTACCTAGAGAAAAAAATGCCTTGTTTAAGATTGAGCCAGGGGGCACCTGGATGGCTCAGTCAGGTGAGCGTCCGATTTCGGCTCAGGTCATGATCTCACAGCTCATGAGTTCGAGCCCCGTGTCGGGCTCTGTGCTGACAGCTCAGAGCCTGGAGCCTGCTTCCAATTCTGTGTCTCCCTCTCTCTCTGCACCTAACCCACTCACATTCTGTCTCTGTCTCTCTCAAAAATAAATAAACATTAAAAAATTTTAAAAAAAAGATTGAGCCAGGAACATGTATTCAAACATCAGTAACAAGGCCACTGAAGGCATTTTTTTCCAGAATGAGAAGTTCTCAAGCAAACATTTTCATTCCAATAACTTTATATTAGGATAGTTGTCCTTTCATTCTGTTTTCCAATTATATAGACTGTGCTCCTCCCAGTAATAAGAAAAGTATTTCCCTTTATAGGGAATTTCAAGTGCTATTTCAAATGCTGCTCTTTTAATTGATTATGTGGTAAATAATTAGAAATATGTGGAAAAAATTTGCTTACCCTCCATGATATTCCTGGACTGATCAGACATGAACATGGACTCAGGCTTGCCCTGTAACTCCTGGAAGGCATCACAAGTTTTAGGTAAGTTTATCTCTGCTACCCAACTATCCTTAATAGTTACCAGGCACTGGTAGGAGAAGATGACTTAGGAGTGAAGCTCTCTGGGTACTGACATTAAAATTGCAGACACACCACCTCCTAGGACCTTTTTAACATGATGTCTGTTTTTGAACTCGAAGTTTACTTTTATAAATCTTACCTTGCTAATGATGGCACAAGAGTTCATGTTTGGTAATCCCTTCTATTTTATGTTTCTTTGTCAGTTAGCCAATCTCTTTTTTCCTTAAAAAAACAAATTCTAAAGCTTTCCCTTTGGGATCTGTATATACTATGGGGAGCCTTTTCAGCATGAATATCAAGCAAAAGAAAAATGATCTGTCCCAGTGTTAGAGGAGAATAAGACACACTGAGGAGGTGACAGGTGGAGGTAAGGCTTTTAAGTCTGACTTCCCTGTATGGGAGGGGACAAATGAGATATATCAGAGAAGTAGAGGTGAGGATTTTGCCCCCATTTATGTTTGTGATCCAGAGTTCACTTTGCAGGATGACCCAACAGCCTCTTTAGGCAAGGGAATGGCTGCAGTTTAGGAACTTAGCTTTCTGGAGCTGATCCTGGCCCCAGCTGTGCTGTCACACCCCAGGGTCTGCATTCCTAGAGGGGGAAATGTGGAAAGTGACTGAGTCATACCGAGGGGTTCATGAAGGAAGCGTAAGTAGGCAAGGGACTAGGTGACCCTGCAGCTGATTCTGTGAAACAACAGCCCTGCCCAGGGTGGGGTTGGAGGTTGAGACCAAGATTCAGAGAGGTCTTCATATGCCAACCCAGGTGAGCTGAGGCTGAGCCAGCCATGGAGCACCAGCTCCCCACCAAGAGGAGAGAGAGGAAAATGCAAGTTTCACCAGCCACATGCATGGGTGGTGCAGGTCAACTTTACAGTTGGGCCAGGGAAACGAGTCATCCTATCCTCAGAAACCACCAAGGACAGTGTGAGAAACATAAGAACTTCATAGACCCCCCTCCAGCATCACCCAGGAGACTTGTAAACCATACATACCCCTTCCTCATCTTGGAAAGAAGTAGGGAGGCCGGGTAGAATCTCAGCATTTTCACCAAAACAGACTGAACATTGATTCAAATGAACCATTCACATTATAGTGAGAACAAAAGACTCCAATAATTAAACAAAACAGCTAATAGACAAGATGGGAGAGAAACTAAAATTTTAATCATGCTCCATGAAGAGCAAAACCAGTGAGCACAGCCTGAGGTGACAAGCTTGCACAAAATTTAGCAAATTTTACAAAACGGCCCGTGTAGACATTCTACCATGCTTTTCAGCAGCTGCCACATCCTGAAACTGCTACCAGAAATAGTGAGTTGTACCCTGCTTCTCACTCTGCTCCTGAAGTTTGAAGTTTGGGACCTGAGTCTGACCATTCTCAATAAAAGGCATGGAACTTGAAGTTTTTGCCTATTTAACCTTGAGCCCAAACCTTCCCCTTTGGAACGTACTGTCCATTTGCAGCCAAAGGCTGGGTCTTTCTGGTTTGTATACTGCATGACAATAAAGCTTCTCCTTGACTGACTAAATCCTTGCATTCCAGAATGGTTTTGGTTGACAACAGCATCTGATTACACATACCATATTAGACATAAATTCAGTAGAGTTTTTTGCCCCTTACTGTCAAGTCCAGAGCATGGGCTCTCACAATGAAGATCACATTAGTCAGGGAGAATAAATCAAGCAAAATACCCATGCAGTCTAAAGAGCACAAGTGATCTCATCATATCATCCTCACTGGCTTCTCCACCCTCCACCCTCCAATGAGTGAATGTTAGAGGAGATTGGGGCATCCTTGCATTGTCCTCTACTTTAACCCAGAACATCTTGCATCCCATAAATGGACCCTCAAAACAGAACACAGAAGAAAGGAGGAGTGGACCAGACCAACACACAGGGTAGAGTAACTTACAAGAGCTGTCACTGAGGTGTGCAGGCCCTTCTCAAGTCATTCCTTGCCCCCCATAAGCAATGGCAGGCTCCATTCTACTTTAACAACACAGACCCTGTTTTCCAGGGCCTGAGCCATGGAATTTGGCTTCATAAAATGATGTAACACCGTGTACCTCTGGAGAAAATCATAGAACCACATTTAGACTCACTGTGCTCTCATATAGTCTTCATCATCTCCTAGGGTCTCAGTACTGTACAGAATGCTTTATTTGGGTCTCGTCCCTCACCAAGTCCCTTTTGAAGACATCCCAAAATTACACCTCTCTCTTTGCATCCTCTGCTACACATCAATCTATTCCTTCTCTCCTAGCAAAAGCACATTCCCATTCTCAGGTGAGACCCTAGCAGGCAGAGAAAGGGAGGGAGAAGGGCCTGTGTGCTGGAAAGGGGTGAGTGATTCTGTTGTCATGGCAACATTCTTCTGCTCATCTTCACTGGGTCACTCAGCCTTAGGCATCAGCCAGCCCAGCTGAAGGTCCAGGACAGATAAGACAGCCCTTGTCTCCATCTCTCTCTCTTTCTGTGACCAGAGGTTGAGATAAAAAGCTGAAGTTGGTTACCAGGGCAACTGAAGCTTAATCCATCTGACTCAAGAGAAAAAGAAACAAACAAAGGAGTGGAAACTAAGACACAGGATGTATTGTGGGAGGCCACCCACAGGCATGGAATAGTGACTCAATAAGTGTGCTTGTCCCAAGGGTCCTGTGCATGCACAGACACGTGCACACGTCTGTACTCAAGAGGTCTTTTCAGCCCAGAGTGGCACAGTAACTATGGCATAAGGTACCTGAGTGAGAGACAGGGAATGAGGCAATAAGGTGGGAATGTGGGCAGAAACCAGATCATAAAAAGCAGGGAGGGACAGCTTATATTTTTAAAAATTATTATCTATCTGTTCTTTTGAGGCTTATTTTGACATTTGCATTTAATTTAGATCCATTTGTTCAACTACTAATTTAGGGGAAAACACCCTCTATGCTAAGTGCTTTCACCTCAAAAAAATGTGCAGCTATATTTTTTAAACAATCATAATAGTACATTGTCAACACTGTGATAATGTTATCTTATAAAGCAACTCTGTAGTTCAGCAGATGCTGAAACAACATCTCTTGAACACCATAGTGAGAAGTTCATTGCACAAGTTGTTTTTAATTTCTAGCAACATAGAAGCAAACACTGACAGATCCTCTTTCCAGGCCTGAAAATTTGCTTAGTGACAAACCAAGTGAATAAATAGATGAAGGTACAGTGGTACAGTACAGGAGGAGGCTTCTCCTATGTATAAAAAATTGACCCCCAAATTGTACTTTTTCCACCAAGTTTTAGATGTTGCCCTTCCTGCTCTGTGATGTATATTGAGTTAAGAAGCACCACTCAAATGATCTTGAAGCACTATATCATTTCTGTATATTCTAGTGCTTTGATGTTGGTCATTGGGAAGAATCTCAGTGATTCAGCATCTGGAAAGATGCATACAATGTACAGCTGCATCTGAAAACTTCTGTTTATGAGTTGGTGATAAGTATACTATAGAATGCCAAAAGAGACAATCAGTCCAAGAGGAGACCACAGAGGACCAGAGTTTTGAAACAGAAAGAATATTCCTTAAGAGACTCCCTTGCCCTACATCACAGGATAATGCTAAAGCTTTCTAATAGGGTCTGGGCTATAGTTCATGGTCTATGGAAGCTCTGCAAACAAATGTCTTAGATGGATTGATGCCTGGAGTCATGATTTCATGCGTGGATGTGCGGATGGATGGATGGATGGATGGATGGATGGGCTGAGATTAGTTTTGCAGTTTCTTTGGGGGTCACTTTGCTGATACAAAAGTCTTTGTGCAATTTGAACAATAAAAAAAGGCTGAGGGGCACCTGGGTGGCTAAGTCAGTTGGGCGTCCGACTTCAGCTCAAGTCATGATCTTGCAGTTCATGAGTTCGAGTCCCACATTGGGCTCTGCTGACAGCTCAGAGCCTGGAGCCTGCTTCGGATTCTGTGTCTCCCTCTCTCTTTGCCCCTCCCCTTCTCATGCTCTCTCTCTCACTCTCTCTCTCAAAAATAAATAAATGTTAAAAAAAAAAGCCTGAGATATTTCAGTGCATGCTTTTTTATGGTGACAGCCATTCAGGGATAATTGGTTCAGCTGGAATTAAGAGCCCTATCTTCTGTCAGTGCTGACATTGTTGTAGAGGCATCTATAACATCATAGATATGCAGTACAGTTAAGTGGTTATATCTATGGACATTGGAATCAGACAAAGAAATGGTTTCACTATTTCTAGTCCTCAAAATCATTTCTGTAAAGTGAGGATTATATTAGTATTATATTAACTATTAGATTATATTAATTCATACTTCATAGTGTTGTGAGATTAAACAAATCAAGGTATTAGCATTCCCAGCATGCAACATGTACCCAGTAATGGTAGTTTCTCATTACTATTGCCAGTGTTAATATTTATGTTGCCTTCTAAGATACAGATCAAGGATCTGTATATAGTAAAATAGAGGTCCCAGTGATCACATTACCATGCCCAGTACATCTACTGAGATTAGCATTGCAGCATGTGGGAATGGCTGTTGGGATACTCAGTTATAGCTTCAGGGCACCTTCAAAGGCTGGGGTTCTGTGCTGCTGTATATGGTGCATCCTTTAGCCAAGCATCCAGGAAATGGAGTTGTCTCTCCCCTGAAAAATGTAGCCTGTCTTTCAGGAGAACATACATCTATGCCAACAAAGATGTGGAAGACTGGGTGTGGGGGTGAGGAAGGGTGATCCATTCAGTTACACTTGATGAATGCAACAGTTACCCATCTCCACGTTACTCCCTAAAGACCATGATAAACTCTGTCACGTCTTCTAGAAGTTCTTCATAAACCGCTTCATCCAACCTTGGTCCTTATGACTCTTCTAAGCTTCTGGCAACCTGACCTACTCAGGGGATCCACTAAGTGCCTTTTAACACATCCATGGGTATCAGATTTCTTCCTTGATTAAATGCTTATTCCCAAGGACAGAGGCTGCCTCTACAATTTCTCCTCATAACCCACCACAACAGCCAGAAAAGCATAGAATGGGAAGTGGCAAGGGGGGAGGATTAAGAACTGTGACTGGTAGAATGATCAACAAGTTGTTGAATTGGCCTCTGATTGCTGGCCTGACATGTAGCTACCCAGTGAAAAGCAGAGTAGCAGGTAGTGTGGGAAACACATTTAAAAAAATTTTTTTTGACATTTATTTATTTTTGAGACAGAGAGAGACAGAGCATGAATGGGGGAGGGTCAGAGAGAGGGAGACACAGAATCTGAAACAGGCTCCAGGCTCTGAGCTTTCAGCACAGAGCCTGACGCGGGGCTCAAACCCACGGACTGTGAGATCATGACCTGAGCCGAAGTCAGCCGCTTAACCGACTGAGCCACCCAGGCGCCCCGTGGGAAACACATTTAGACAAGATCTTGAATCTTAGCTCCTCCGTGTTACTTTCTGTGACATTCTGTGACATTTTTATTCAAAGTTTATCTGTGTGTGTGTGTGTGTGTGTGTGTGAAAGAGAGAGAGAGAGAGAGAGGAAAAGACAGAGAGAGAGAGAGGAAAAGACAGAGAGAGAGAGAGAGAGAGAGAGAGAGAGAGAGAGAAGGGCAGAGAGATAGGGAGAGACAGAATCCCAAGCAGGGAGCCCGACTCAGGGCTCAAACCCACAAACCATGAAATCATGACCTGAACTGAAACCAAGAGTCGGATGCTTAACCAACAGAGCCACCCAAGTGCCCCAGGGCTACTCTTTTATGGTCATGTTGATTTTATGCAAAAAATAATTATTTCCTGTCCTGTAGCATTTTTTTGGTCAGTGTTACTGGTGGTAGAGAATATATATTATCACATATTGTGAATTCTCTTTGAATGAGACTAATTGCAGCTGTGATGTCATCATTTTGGACTCACTTTAACAGCCTTGAGAGGAGATAAAGAGAGAGAGGGAGAGAAGTGGTGGGCGGAGATAGAGAAAGAGACACAGAGAGAAACTAGAATCCAAAAGAAATTCCACTTTCACAGGAAGGAAAATAGCCTATCAAGTAAGAATACACATTGTTTGTTCTTCTTTTGATGTGAGTGAATCAGATCTCACAAGGAAAATTTTATGCTCAGACTCTCTGGCAAGATCACAAGGGCAGATTCCAGTCCTACATTAACCTACATGTTTTGTTGTTATTTCTAGGGCTAATGTAGGAACCATTGTTATTTACTAGAGCCTAGTTATGGAGACAGTAACAGAAAAGATATTCAGCATGGAAAAAATTGTCCCATTAGGATAATGTTATGATGGGTTGGGCACCTGTCAAAGGAATCTACAGGCTGTATCATAAAAAGCAGAGATATACAACTATAAGCCAATGTACGTGCACATATTCAAATTCCTCTGCAGCCAGTGTGAGAATGCTATTCATATCATCCCAGAAGGTAGCTCCCAGGCATAAGGACTGGAATCTGAAGTATCTCAACTAAGAGCAGGAGCATGCCTATGTTCACCACTGTGGGGAAGAATCTCTAATTTCGGCTATAGGAAGATTGAATCACCTGGCTGCTTCTGAAAAACACTTCTGGCCTATGCCTGGTTTTAGGATTGGTTTAGTCATTCACTCATGATACATCTTTCTTCCACTTATCAATCATTGCTTATAATTTCTTATCTTCAGGGGAAACTTGCTTATTTTTTAGGACACTTATTGATTTTTTTAAAACTTATTTTTTTAAAACTTTCACATTTCACTATTTGATTAAAGATTTTATTGTGTTTATTCTTACTCCTTCTTTTAGTCTGAGATTGCAGCTATAGAAAAGAGCAGGCAGTTTAAAGTTCAATATTAAATGTCCGTCTGATAATGAAATCACCTTTGACTATAAAATTTTACCTCATTCTTATGCTAGCTTCTATTTTCTTTGTATGTATTTATCCATAAGACTAAACTTATATCAGCTGGAATATGCAAAATTCATCAGCTCTTGGGTGTTTAAAAAGTGAATGTAAAGGAGGAATATTTATCAACACCCCACATCCTGCCTCCACTCCTGGAATGTGGGAGAAATGTCTCTCCTCCATGGAAGTCCCACTTCTCCATTGGAGCTCAGCTTCTTTCTCCTCTTTGCCTCCTCAAGGACATCATTCCAGTGATTCTCCCTTCTCTCTTTGATTTCCTCCTCACAGCTGGATCATTCCCAGTTGTCTAAACTTGGAAACTTCTTGTCTTCTTTTCTCCAGCCTCAAATTGTGTCCTGGAAAATAAGTTTTCTGTTTCTGAAGACACATCAAATACAATGACAATAGATAGGGGTGAGACAAACTCTAGCTCCTAATTTTTCATAGACAGAACTCTAGGTCCTAAGAAAATGGAGTCCTTAGAAACAAAGAGTAAACAAGCAGTTCCTTTAGCAAATTGTGAGTTTGATGGCCAAGAGCTGAGACTCGGGTGACAAAACCTAGCTCATTGAGTGGATGCTATGTTTATAAGAGAGCCCTTCCTAGAACACTTATTAATTTTAAGTAATCTAATTATTTTAGTGAATTATAACTTTAGAGCAAAATGTAGAATCTAAATATTTATTCAAACCACTACTAATTTCATGGAACTTACAGAAAATAAAATATCTGAATTTCTTTAAAATATGCATGGCTGGGGCGCCTAGGTGGCTCAGTCGGTTGAGCATCCGACTTCGGCTCAGGTCATGATCTCACAGTCTGTGGGTTCGAGCCCCGCGTCAGGCTCTGTGCTGACAGCTCAGAGTTTGGAGCCTGTTTCCAATCGTGTGTCTCCCTCTCTGTCTGCCCCTACCCCAGTCTCACTTTGTCTCACTCTGTCTCTCAAAAATAAATAAATATTTTTTTTTAATTTTAAAAAAATTAAAAAAATATGCATGACTATTGAAAGCAAAAATTATAACATTGTCTTGTGTGGTTTTCAATGTATATAGCTGTTTTTAATATTACAGCTATAATATAAAAGTTAGTGGAAGAAGGTAAAAGATCCAATGTTGTAAAATGTCCATATTTTACTTGAAATAGAAAATATTACCCCAATACAGACTTGTAATATTATGTATGCATATTTTTTATTTCTAAAGCAACAACTTAATAAAAGTATAAAGCCAAAATTCTACAACAAACATTAAAATGGACTACTAAGAATATTCAAATCATATAAAAGAAGTAAGGACAGAAAGGTCAGAGGAAAAAATAAAAGGTCATCATGGAGAAAACAGAAAATGAATAATAAAACCTTAGACTTAAATCTAACCATGTCAACAAGCTAAACATACAATTAAAGGCAGAAATTACCAGATTGGGTTTAAAAAAAAAGTGCTGTCTATCCACTTTAATTGCATTTAAATATAAACACAGAGGGGCTCCTGGGTGGCTCAGTTGGTTAAACGCCTGACTCTTGATCTCAGCTCATGTCTTGATCTCAGGGCTGTGAGTTCAAGCCCTGCACTGAGCTCCAGCATGGAGCTTACTTACAAATATATGTATGCATATAAAAATACATATATATTTGAATAGACATAGATATGCTAATAGAAGTTGGAAAAATTGTAACATGTAAACAATATTCACAGAAGGATACAATGGTTATATTCATATAAAACAAAATAGATTTTTTTTCCAATCTATGAAATTTATTGTCAAATTGGTTTCCATACAACACCCAGTGCTCATCCCAAAAGGTGCCCTCCTCAATACCCATCACCCACCCTCCCCTCCCTCCCACCGCCCATCAACCCTCAGTTTGTTCTCAGTTTTTAAGGGTCTCTTATGCTTTGGCTATCTCCCACTCTAACCTCTTTTTTTTTTCCTTCCCCTCCTCCACGGGTTTCTGTTAAGTTTCTCAGGATCCACATAAGAGTGAAAACATATGGTATCTGTCTTTCTCTGTATGGCTTATTTCACTTAGCATCACACTCTCCAGTTCCATCCACGTTGCTACAAAGGGCCATATTTCGTTCTTTATCATTGCCATGTAGTATTCCATTGTGTATATAAACCACAATTTCTTTATCCATTCATCAGTTGATGGACATTTAGGCTCTTTCCATAATTTGGCTATTGTTGAGAGTGCTGCTATAAACATTGGGGTACAAGTGCCCCTATGCATCAGTACACCTGTATCCCTTGGGTAAATTCCTAGCAGTGCTATTGCTGGGTCATAGGGTAGGTCTATTTTTAATTTTCTGAGGAACCTCCACACTGCTTTCCAGAGTGGCTGCACCAGTTTGCATTCCCACCAACAGTGCAAGAGGGTTCCCGTTTCTCCACATCCTCTCTAGCATCTATAGTCTCCTGAATTGTTCATTTTGGCCACTCTGACTGGCGTAAGGTGATATCTGAGTGTGGTTTTGATTTGTATTTCCCTGATGAGGAGCGACGTTGAGCATCTTTTCATGTGCCTGTTGGCCATCTGGATGTCTTCTTTAGAGAAGTGTCTATTCATGTTTTCTGCCCATTTCTTCACTGGGTTATTTGTTTTTCGGGTGTGGAGTTTGGTGAGCTCTTTATAGATTTTGGATATTAGCCCTTTGTCCGATAGGTCATTTGCAAATATCTTTTCCCATTCCGTTGGTTGCCTTTTAGTTTTGTTGGTTGTTTCCTTTGCTGTGCAGAAGCTTTTTATCTTCATAAGGTCCCAGTAATTCACTTTTGCTTTTAATTCCCTTGCCTTTGGGGATATGTCAAGTAAGAGATTGCTACGGCTGAGGTCAGAGAGGTCTTTTCCTGCATTCTCCTCTAAGGTTTTGATGGTTTCCTGTCTCACATTCAGGTCCTTTATCCATTTTGAGTTTATTTTTGTGAATGGTGTGAGAAAGTGGTCTAGTTTCAACCTTCTGCATGTTGCTGTCCAGTTCTCCCAGCACCATTAAAAACAAAATAGATTTTAAAGAAGAGAAATGTCAAGAAAAAAAGTAGGTCATTTCTTTTTTTTCAAAATTTTATTTAAATTCCAGTTAATTGAGATATAGTGTAATATCATTTGCAGGAATAGAATTTAGTGATTCATCACTTACAAATAACACCCAATGATCAACACAAGTGCCCTCCTTAATACCCATCACCCATTTAACACATCCCCCACCCACCAACCTCCATCGACTCTCAGTTTCTTCTTTATCATTAAGAGATTCTTATGGTTTATTTCCCTCTTCCCCCCCCCCCCGCTTACCATATTCTCATCTGTTTTGTTACTTAAACTCCATATATCATTGAAATCATATGGTAAATTTCTTTATCTACCTTACTTATTTTGCCTAGCATAATACACTCTAGCTCTATCCATGTTACTGCAAATGGCAAGATTTCATTCTTTTTGATGGCTGATTAATATTCCATTGTATTTATATACCACATCTTCTTTTTTATTTATTTATTTATTTATTATTTATTTATTTATTTTTTATATATGAAATTAACTGTCAAATTGGTTTCCATACAACACCCAGTGCTCATCCCAAAAGGTGCCCTCCTCAATACCCATCACCCTCCCTGCCCTCCCTCCCACCCCCCATCAACCCTCAGTTTGTTCAGAGTTTTTAACAGTCTCTTATGCTTTGGCTCTCTCCCACTCTAACCTCTTTTTTTTTTTTTTCCCTTCCCCTCCCCCATTGGTTTCTGTTACGTTTCTCAGGATCCACATAAGAGTGAAACCATATGGTATCTGTCTTTCTCTGTATGGCTTATTTCACTTAGCATCACACTCTCCAGTTCCATCCACGTTGCTACAAAAGGCCATATTTCATTTTTTCTCATTGCCACGTAGTATTCCATTGTGTATATAAACCACAATTTCTTTATCCATTCATCAGTTGATGGACATTTAGGCTCTTTCCATAATTTGGCTATTGTTGAGAGTGCTGCTATAAACATTGGGGTACAAGTGCCCCTATGCATCAGTACTCCTGTATCCCTTGGATAAATTCCTAGCAGTGCTATTGCTGGGTCATAGGGTAGGTCTATTTTTAATTTTCTGAGGAACCTCCACACTGCTTTCCAGAGCGGCTACACCAATTTGCATTCCCACCAACAGTGCAAGAGGGTTCCCATCTCTCCACATCCTCTCCAGCATCTATAGTCTCCTGATTTCTTCATTTTGGCCACTCTGACTGGCGTGAGGTGGTATCTGAGTGTGGTTTTGATTTGTATTTCCCTGATGAGGAGCGACGTTGAACATCTTTTCATGTGCCTGTTGGCCATCCGGATGTCTTCTTTAGAGAAGTGTCTATTCATGTTTTCTGCCCATTTCTTCACTGGGTTATTTGTTTTTCGGGTGTGGAGTTTGATGAGCTCTTTATAGATTTTGGATACTAGCCCTTTGTCCGATGTGTCATTTGCAAATATCTTTTCCCATTCCGTTGGTTGCCTTTTAGTTTTGTTGGTTGTTTCCTTTGCTGTGCAGAAGCTTTTTATCTTCATAAGGTCCCAGTAATTCACTTTTGCTTTTAATTCCCTTGCCTTTGGGGATGTGCCGAGTAAGAGATTGCTACGGCTGAGGTCAGAGAGGTCTTTTCCTGCTTTCTCCTCTAAGGTTTTGATGGTTTCCTGTCTCACATTCAGGTCCTTTATCCATTTTGAGCTTATGTTTGTGAATGGTGTGAGAAAGTGGTCTAGTTTCAACCTTCTGCATGTTGCTGTCCAGTTCTCCCAGCACCATTTGTTAAAGAGACTGTCTTTTTTCCATTGGATGTTCTTTCTTGCTTTGTCAAAAATGAGTTGGCCATACGTTTGTGGGTCTAGTTCTGGGGTTTCTATTCGATTCCATTGGTCTATGTGTCTGTTTTTATGCCAATACCATGCTGTCTTGATGATGACAGCTTTGTAGTAGAGGCTAAAGTCTGGGATTGTGATGCCTCCTGCTTTGGTCTTCTTCTTCAAAATTACTTTGGCTATTCGGGGCCTTTTGTGGTTCCATATGAATTTTAGGATTGCTTGTTCTAGTTTCAAGAAGAATGCTGGTGCAATTTTGATTGGGATTGCATTGAATGTGTAGATAGCTTTGGGTAGTATTGACATTTTGACAATATTTATTCTTCCAATCCATGAGCAGGGAATGTCTTTCCATTTCTTTATATCTTCTTCAATTACCTGCATAAGCTTTCTATAGTTTTCCGCATACAGATCTTTTACATCTTTGGTTAGATTTATTCCTAGGTATTTTATGCTTCTTGGTGCAATTGTGAATGGGATCAGTTTCTTTATTTGTCTTTCTGTTGCTTCATTGTTAGTGTATAAGAATGCGACTGATTTCTGTACATTGATTTTGTATCCTGCAACTTTGCTGAATTCATGTATCAGTTCTAGCAGACTTTTGGTGGAGTCTATCGGATTTTCCATGTATAATATCATGTCATCTGCAAAAAGCGAAAGCTTGACTTCATCCTTGCCAATTTTGATGCCTTTGATTTCCTTTTGTTGTCTGATTGCTGATGCTAGAACTTCCAGCACTATATTAAACAACAGCGGTGAGAGTGGGCATCCCTGTCGTGTTCCTGATCTCAGGGAAAAAGCTCTCAGTTTTTCCCCATTGAGGATGATGTTAGCTGTGGGCTTTTCATAAATGGCTTTTATGATGTTTACGTATGTTCCTTCTATCCCGACTTTCTCAAGGGTTTTTATTAAGAAAGGGTGCTGGATTTTGTCAAAGGCCTTTTCTGCATCGATTGACAGGATCATATGGTTCTTCTCTTTTTTTTTGTTAATGTGATGTATCACGTTGATCGATTTGTGAATGTTGAACCAGCCCTGCATCCCAGGAATGAATCCCACTTGATCATGGTGAATAATTCTTTTTATATGCTGTTGAATTCGATTTGCTAGTATCTTATTGAGAATTTTTGCATCCATATTCATCAGAGATATTGGCCTGTAGTTCTCTTTTTTTCCTGGGTCTCTGTCTGGTTTAGGAATCAAAGGAATACTGGCTTCATAGAATGAGTCTGGAAGTTTTCCTTCCCTTTCTATTTCTTGGGATAGCTTGAGAAGGATAGGTATTACCTCTGCTTTAAACGTCTGGTAGAACTCCCCTGGGAAGCCATCTGGTCCTGGACTCTTATTTGTTGGGAGATTTTTGATAACCGATTCAATTTCTTCACTGGTTATGGGTCTGTTCAAGCTTTCTATTTCCTCCTGATTGAGTTTTGGAAGAGTGTGGGTGTTTAGGAATTTCTCCATTTCTTCAAGGTTGTCCAATTTGTTGGCATATAATTTTTCATAGTATTCCCTGATAATTGTTTGTATCTCTGAGGGATTGGTTGTAATAATTCCATTTTCATTCATGATTTTATCTATTTGGGTCATCTCCCTTTTCTTTTTGAGAAGCCTGGCTAGAGGTTTGTCAATTTTGTTTATTTTTTCAAAAAACCAACTCTTGGTTTCGTTGATCTGCTCTACAGTTTTTTTAGATTCTATATTGTTTATTTCTGCTCTGATCTTTATGATTTCTCTTCTTCTGCTGGGTTTAGGCTGCCTTTGCTGTTCTGCTTCTATTTCCTTTAGGTGTGCTGTTAGATTTTGTATTTGGGATTTTTCTTGTTTCTTGAGATAGGCCTGGATTGCAATGTATTTTCCTCTCAGGACTGCCTTCGCTGCGTCCCAAAGAGTTTGGATTGTTGTATTTTCGTTTTCGTTTGTTTCCATATATTTTTTAATTTCTTCTCTAATTGCCTGGTTGACCCACTCATTCGTTAGTAGGGTGTTCTTTAACCTCCATGCTTTTGGAGGTTTTCCAGACTTTTTCCTGTGGTTGATTTCAAGCTTCATAGCATTGTGGTCTGAAAGTATGCATGGTATAATTTCAATTCTTGTAAACTTATGAAGGGCTGTTTTGTGACCCAGTATATGATCTATCTTGGAGAAGGTTCCATGTGCACTCGAGAAGAAAGTATATTCTGTTGCTTTGGGATGCAGAGTTCTAAATAGATCTGTCAAGTCCATCTGATCCAATGTATCATTCAGGGCCCTTGTTTCTTTATTGACACTGTGTCTAGATGATCTATCCATTTCTGTAAGTGGGGTGTTAAAGTCCCCTGCAATGACCACATTCTTATCAATAAGGTTGCTTATGTTTATGAGTAACTGTTTTATATATCTGGGGGCTCCGGTATTTGGCGCATAGACATTTATAATTGTTAGCTCTTCCTGATGGATAGACCCTGTAATTATTATATAATGCCCTTCTTCATCTCTTGTTACAGCCTTTAATTTAAAGTCTCATTTGTCTGATATAAGTATGGCTACTCCAGCTTTCTTTTGGCTTCCAGTAGCATGATAAATAGTTCTCCATCCCCTCACTCTCAATCTAAAGGTGTCCTCAGATCTCAAATGAGTCTCTTGTAGACAGCAAATAGATGGGTCTTGTTTTTTTATCCATTCTGATACCCTATGTCTTTTGGTTGGCGCATTTAATCCATTTACATTCAGTGTTATTATAGAAAGATACGGGTTTAGAGTCATTGTGATGTCTGTATGTTTTATGCTTGTAGTGATGTCTCTGGTACTTTGTCTCACAGGATCCCCCTTAGGATCTCTTGTAGGGCTGGTTTCGTGGTGACAAATTCCTTCAGTTTTTGTTTGTTTGGGAAGACCTTTATCTCTCCTTCTATTCTAAATGACAGACTTGCTGGATAAAGGATTCTCGGCTGCATATTTTTTCTGTTTAGCACACTGAAGATATCGTGCCAAGCCTTTCTGGCCTGCCAAGTTTCAAAGGAGAGATCAGTCACGAGTCTTATAGGTCTCCCTTTATATGTGAGGGCACATTTATCCCTTGCTGCTTTCAGAATTTTCTCTTTATCCTTGTATTTTGCCAGTTTCACTATGATATGTCGTGCAGAAGATCGATTCAAGTTACGTCTGAAGGGAGTTCTCTGTGCCTCTTGGATTTCAATGCCTTTTTCCTTCCCCAGTTCAGGGAATTTTTCAGCTATAATTTCTTCAAGTACCCCTTCAGCACCTTTCCCTCTCTCTTCCTCCTCTGGGATACCAATTATGCGTATATTATTTCTTTTTAGTGTATCACTTAGTTCTCTAATTTTCCCCTCATACTCCTGGATTTTTTTATCTCTCTTTCTTTCAGCTTCCTCTTTCTCCATAACTTTATCTTCTAGTTCACCTATTCTCTCCTCTGCCTCTTCAATCCGAGCCGTGGTAGTTTCCATTTTGTTTTGCATTTCGTTTAAAGCGTTTTTCAGCTCCTCGTGACTGTTCCTTAGTCCCTTGATCTCTGTAGCAAGAGATTCTCTGCTGTCCTGTATACTGTTTTCAAGCCCAGCGATTAATTTTATGACTATTATTCTAAATTCACTTTCTGTTATATTATTTAAATCCTTTTTGATCAGTTCATTAGCTGTTGTTATTTCCTGGAGATTCTTCTGAGGGGAATTCTTCCGTTTGGTCATTTTGGATAGTCCCTGGAGCGGTGAGGACCTGCAGGGCACTTCCCCCGTGCTGTGGTGTATAACTGGAGTTGGTGGGCGGGGCCGCAGTCCGACCTGATGTCTGCCCCCAGCCCACCGCTGGGGCCACAGTCAGACTGGTGAGTGCCTTCTCTTCCCCTCTCCTAGGGGCGGGATTCACTGTGGGGTGGCGTGGCCCGTCTGGGCTACTTGCACACTGCCAGGCTTGTGGTGCTGGGGATCTGGCGTATTAGCTGGGGTGGGTAGGCAAGGTGCACGGGGGCGGGAGGGGCAGGCTTAGCTCGCTTCTCCTTAGGTGATCCACTTCAGGAGGGGCCCTGTGGCAGCGGGAGGGAGTCAGATCCACTGCCGGAGGTTTGGCTCCGCAGAAGCACAGAGTTGGGTGTTTGCGCGGAGCGAGCAAGTTCCCTGGCAGGAACTGGTTCTCTTTGGGATTTTGGCTGGGAGATGGGCGGGGGAGATGGCGCTGGCGAGCGCCTTGGTTCCCCGCCAAGCTGAGCTCTGCCGTCCGTCCGGGGGCTCAGCAGCTCTCCCTCCCTTTGTCCTCCAGCCTTCCCGCTTTCTGAGCAGAGCTGTTAACTTCTGACCTCCCAGACGCTAAGTCGCGCTTGCTGTCAGAACACAGTCCGTCCGGCCCCTCCGCTTTTGCCAGCCCGACTCGGGGGCTCTGCTTGGCCGGCGAGCCGCCCCTCCGCCCCGGCTCCCTCCCGCCAGTCCGTGGAGCGTGCACCGCCTCGCCGCCCTTCCTACCCTCTTCCGTGGGCCTCTCGTCTGCGCTTGGCTCCGGAGACTCCGTTCTGCTAATCCTCTGGCGGTTTTCTGGGTTCTTTAGGCAGGTGTAGGTGGAATCTAAGTGATTAGCAGGACGCGCGGTGAGCCCAGCGTCCTCCTACGCCGCCATCTTCCGGAACTCCCCTATACCACATCTTCTTTATTCATCAGTCAATGAACATTTGGGCTTTCTCCAAAGTTTGGCTATTGCTGATAATGCTGCTATAAACAACTGCGTACAATGTGCTCATTCTAATCTATATTTTTTTTATCCTTTGGGCAAGTACCTAGTAGTGCAATTGCTAGGTTGTAGGGTAGTTCTATTTTTAACTTTTTGAGGAACTTCCATATTGTTTTCCAGAGTGGCTGCACGAGTTTGCATTCCTACCAACAGTGCAAGAGGGTTCACCTTTCTACACACCCTTGCCAACATTTGTTGTTTCTTGTATTGTTAATTTTAGTCATTCTGACAGGTGTGAGGTGGTATCTCATCATGGTTTTAATTTCTTTTTCTCTGATGATGAGTGATGTGGAATATCTTTTCATGTGTCTGTTAGCCATCTGGATGTCTTCTTTGGAAAAGTGTCTTTTCATGTCTTCTGCCCATTTCCTAACTGGATTATTTGTTTTGGGGGTATTGAGTTTGATATGTTCTTTATAAATTTTGGATATTAATCCTTTATCAGATATTTCATTTGCAAATATCTTCTCTGATTTCATCGGTTGCCTTTTAGTTTTGTTGATTATTTCCTTCACTGTGCAGGAGATTTTTATCTTGAGGAAGTCCGAAAAGTTCATTTTTGCTTTTGTTTCCCTTGCCTATGGCACTGTGTCTAATAAGAAGTTACTCCAGACAAGGTCAAAGAGATTGCTGTCTGTATTCTACTGTAGGATTTTGATGGTTTCCTGTCTCACAGTTGGTCTTTAATCCATTTTGAATTTATTTTTGTGTATGGTGTAAGAAAGTGGTCCTGTTTCATTCTTCTGCATGTCACTGTTCAGTTTTTCCCACACCATTAGCTGAAGAGACTGTCATTTTTCCATTGGATATTCTTTGCTGCTTTGTTGAAGATTAGTTGATCATATAGGTGTGGGTCCGTTTTGCAGTTTTCTATTTTGTTCCATTGATTAATATGTCTGTTTTTGTGCCAGTACCATACTGTATCGATGACTAAATATTTCTAATATAGCTTGAAGTGTGGAATCATGATGCCTCCAGCTTTGTTTTTCTTTTTCAGGGCTGCATTGGCTATTCGGGGTCTTTTTTGGTTCCATACAAATTTTAGGATTGTTTGTTCTAGCTGTGTAAAACATGTCTGTAAAACATGCTGTTGGTATTTTTAGAGTGATTGCATTAAATGTATAGATTGTTTTAGGTAATATAGACATTTTAACAATTTTTTTCTTCCAATACATGAGCATGGAGTGTTTTTCAATTTCTTTGTGTTCTCTTCAATTTCTTTCATAAGTTTTCTATAGTTTTCAGTGTATAGACCTCTTTGGTAAGGTTTATTCCTAGGTATCTTATAGGTTTGAGTGCAATTGTAAATAGGATCGATTCCTCAATTTCTCTTTCTGTTGCTTCATTATTGGTATATTGACAACAGATTTTTCTACAATGATTTTATATCTTGTCAGTCTGCTGAATTCATATATTAGTTCTAGCAATGTTTTGGTGGAATCTTTTGGATTTTCTACATAGAGTATCATGTCAACTGTCAATAGTGAAAGTTTGACTTCTTCCTTTCTGATTTGGATGCCTTTTATTTCTTTTTGTTGTCTGATTGCTGAGGCTAAGACTTCCAGTACTATGTTAAATGGTAAGGTGAGAGTAGGAAAAGCTCTCAGTATTTCCCCATTGAGGATTATATTACCTGTGGGTCGCACTTATATGGTCTTTATGATGTTGAGGTATGTCCCTCTACCCCTACTTTGTTGAGGGTTTTTATCAAGAAACCATGCTGTATTTTCTCAAATGTTTTTTTTTTCTGCATCTATTAAGAGGATCATATGGTTCTTATCCTTTCTTTTATTAATTATGATGATTGATTTGCAAATATTGAACCAGCTTTGTAGCCCAGGAATAAATCCCATGTAATCAAGATGCATAATTATTTTAGTGTACTGTTGGATTCAATTTGATAGTACCTGCTTGGGAGTTTTTGCATCCATTTTCATCATGTTAATTGGTCTTTAATTCTTTTTTAGTGGAGTCTTTGGCTTTGGAATCAAGATAATGCTGGATTTGTAGATAGAGTTTGGAAGTTTTCCTTCCATTTCTATTTTTTGGAACAGTTTGACAAGAATAGGAATTACCTCTTCTTTAAATGTTTGGTACAAATCCCCTGGTAAGCTATCTGGCCGTGGAGTTTTGTTTGTTGGTAGATTTTTGATTACTGATTCAATTTCTTGGCTGGATATGGGTCTGTTCAAATTATCTGTTTCTTCCTCTTTATGTTTTGGTAGTTTGTATGTTTCTAGGAATTTTTCCATTTCTTCCAGATTGTCCAATAGGTTGACATGTAACCTTTTTTTTTTTGAGGTGAGTTTTATTTATTTATTTATTTATTTACTTATTTTTATTTTTTAATATATGACATTTATTGTGAAATCAGTTTCCATACAACACCGAGTGCTCATCCCAAAAGATGCTCTCTTCAATGCCCATCACCTACCTTACCCTCCCTCCCACCCCCCATCAACCCTCAGTTTGTTCTTAGTTTTTAAGAGTCTCTCATGCTTTGGCTCTCTCTCCCACTCTAACCTCTTTTTTTTGTTCCTTCCGCTCCCCCATGGGTTTCTGTTAGGTTTCTCAGGATCCACATAAGAGTGAAACCATATGGTATCTGTCTTTCTCAGTATGGCTTATTTCACTTAGCATAACACTCCCCAGTTCCATCCACGTTGCTACAAAGGGCCATATTTCATTTTTTCTCATTGCCACGTAGTATTCCATTGTGTATATAAACCACAATTTCTTTATCCATTCATCAGTTGATAGACATTTAGGCTCTTTCCATAATTTGGTTATTGTTGAGAGTGCTGCTATGAACATTGGGGTACAAGTGCCCCTATGCATCAGTACTCCTGTATCTCTTGGGTAAATTCCTAGCAGTGCTATTGCTGGGTCATAGGGTAGGTCTATTCTTAATTTTTTGAGGAACTTCCACACTGTTTTCCAGAGTGGCTGCACCAGTTTGCATTCCCACCAACAGTGCAAGAGGGTTCCCATTTCTCCACATCCTCTCCAGCATCTATAGTCTCCTGATGTGTTCATTTTGGCCACTCTGGTGTGAGGTGATATCTGAGTGTGGTTTTGATTTGTATTTCCCTGATGAGGAGCGATGTTGAGCATCCTTTCATGTGCCTGTTGGCCATCCGGATGTCTTCTTTAGAGAAGTGTCTACTCATGTTTTCTGCCCATTTCTTCACGGGATTATTTGTTTTTTGGGTGTGGAGTTTGGTGAGCTCTTCATAGATTTTGGATACTAGCCCTTTGTCCAATATGTCATTTGCAAATATATTTTCCCGTTCCTTTGGTTGCCTTTTCATTTTGTTGAATGTTTCCTTTGCTGTGCAGAAGCTTTTTATGTTCATGAGGTCCCAATAGTTCATTTTTGCTTTTAATTCCCTTGCCTTTGGGTATGTGTCAAGAAAGAAATTGCTGCGGCTGAGATCGGAGAGGACTTTTCCTGCTTTATCCTCTAGTGTTTTGATGGTTTCCTGTCTCACATTCAGGTCCTTTATCCATTTTGAGTTTATTTTTGTGAATGGTTTAAGGACGTGGTCTAGTTTCATTCTTCTGCATGTTGCTGTCCAGTTCTCCCAGCACCATTTGTTAAAGAGACTGTCTTTTTTCCATTGGATATTCTTTCCTGCTCTGTCAAAGATGAGTTGGCCATACGTTTGTGGGTCTAGTTCTGGGGTTTCTATTCTATTCCATTGGTCTATGTGCCTGTTTTTGTGCCAATACCATGCTGTCTTCATAATTACAGCTTTGTAGTAGAGGTTAAAGTCTGGGATTGTGATGCCTCCTGCTTTGGTCTTCTTCTTCAAAATTACTTTGGCTATTCGGGGCCTTTTGTTGTTCCGTGTGAATTTTAGGATTGCTTGTTCTAGTTTTGAGAAGAATACTGGTGCAATTTTGATTGGGATTGCATTGAATGTGTAGATAGCTTTGGGTAGTATTGACATTTTAACAATATTTATTCTTCCAACCCATAAGCACGGAATCTTTTTCCATTTCTTTGTATCTTCTTCAATTTCCTTCATAAGCTTTCTATAGTTTTCAGCATACAGATCTTGTACATCTTTGGTTAGATTTATTCCTAGGTATTTTTTGCTTCTTGGTGCAATTGTGAATGGGATCAGTTTCTTTAATTGTCTTTCTTTTGCTTCATTGTTAGTGTATAAGAATGCAACGGATTTCTGTACATTGATTTTGTATCCTGCAACTTTGCTGAATTCATGTATCAGTTCTAGCAGACTTTTGGTGGAGTCTATCGGATTTTCCATGTATAATATCATGTCATCTGCAAAAAGTGAAAGCTTGATTTCATCTTTGCCAACTTTGATGCCTTTGATTTCCTTTTGTGGTCTGATTGCTGATGCTAGCACTTCCAACACTATGTGAAACAACAGAGGTGAGAGTGGACATACCTGTCGTGATCCTATTCTCAGGGGGAAAGCTCTCAGTTTTTCCCCATTGAGGATGATATTAGCTATGGGCTTTTCATAAATGGCTTTTTTGATGTTTAAGTATGTTCCTTCTATCCTGACTTTCTCAAGGGTTTTTATTAAGAAACGATGCTGATTTTTTTCAAATGCTTTTTCTGAATCGATTGACAGGATCATATGGTTCTTATCTTTCCTTTTATTAATGTGATGTATCACGTTGATTGATTTGTGAATGTTGAACCAGCCCTGCATCCCAGGAATGAATCTCAATTGATCATGATGAATAATTCTTTTTATAAGCTGTTGAATTCGATTTGCTAGTATCTTATTGAGAATTTTTGCATCCATATTCATCAGGGATATTGGCCTGTAGTTCTCTTTTTTTACTGGGTCTCTGTCTGGTTTAGGAATCAAAATAATACTGGCTTCATAGAATGAGTCTGGAAGTTTTCCTTCCCTTTCTGTTTTTTGGAATAGCTTGAGAAGGATAGGTATTATCTCTGCTTTAAATGTCTGGTGGAATTCCCCAGGGAAGCCATCTGGTCCTGGACTCTTATTTGTTGGGAGATTTTTGATAACCGATTCAATTTCTTCCCTGGTTATGGGTCTGTTCAAGCTTTCTATTTCCTCCTGTTTGAGTTTTGGAAGTGTGTGGGTGTTTAGGAATTTGTCCATTTCTTCCAGGTTGTCCAGTTTGTTGGCATATACTTTTTCATAGTATTCCCTGATAATTGCTTGTATTTCTAAGGGATTGGTTGTAATAAGTCCATTTTCATTCATGATTTTATCTATTTGGGTCATCTCCCTTTTCTTTTTGAGAAGCATGGTGAGAGGTTTATCCTTTTTGTTTATTTTTTCAAAGAAACAACTCTTGGTTTCATTGACCTGCTCTACAGTTTCTTTAGATTCTCCATTGTTTATTTCTGCTCTGATCTTCATTATTTCTCTTCTTCTGCTGGGTTTGGGGTGTCTTTGCTGTTCTGCTTCTATTTCCTTTAGGTGTGCTGTTAGATTTCGTATTTAGGATTTTTCTTATTTCTTGAGATAGGCCTGGATTGCAATGTATTTTCCTCTCAGGACTGCCTTCACTGCATCCCAAAGCGTTTGGATTCTTGTCTTTTCATTTTCATTTGTTTCCATATTTTTTAAATTTCTTCTCTAATTGCCTGATTGACCCATTCATTCTTTAGTAAGGTGTTCTTTAACGTCGATGCTTTTGGAGGTTTTCCAGACTTTTTCCTGTGGTTGATTTCAAGCTTCATGGCATTGTGGTCTGAAAGTATGCATGGTATGATCTCAATTCTTGTAAACTTATGAAGGGCTGTTTTGTGACCCAGTATGTGATCTATCTTGGAGAATGTTCCATGTGCACTCGAGAAGAAAGTATATTCTGTTGCTTTGGGATGCAGAGTTCTAAATATATCTGTCAAGTCCATCTGATCCAGTTTATCATTCAGGGCCCTTGTTTCTTTATTGACCATGTGTCTAGATGATCTATCGATTGTTGTAAGTGGGGTATTAAAGTCCCCTGCAATTACCACATTCTTGTCAATAAGGTTGCTCATGTTTATGAGTAATTGTTTTATATATTGGGGGCTCCCGTATTCAGCGCATAGACATTTATAATTGTTAGTTCTTCTTGATGGATAGACTGTGTAATTATTATATAATGCCCTTCTTCATGTCTTGTTACAGCCTTGAATTTAAAGTCTAGTTCATCTGATGTAAGTATGGCTACTCCAGCTTTCTTTTGACTTACAGTAGCATGATAGATAGTTCTCCATCTCCTCACTTTCAATCTGAAGGTGTCCTCAGGTCTAAAATGAGTCTCTTGTAGACAGCAAATAGATGGGTCTTGTTTTTGTATCCATTATGACACCCTATGTCTTTTGGTTGGCGCATTTAGTCCATTTACATTCAGTGTTATTATAGAAAGGTATGTGTTTAGAGTCATTGTGACGTCTGTCGGTTTCATGATTGTGGTGTTGTCTCTGGTACTTTGTCTCACAGGATCCCCCTTAGGATCTCTTGTAGGGCTGGTTTAGTGGTGATGAATTCCTTCAGTTTTTGTTTGTTTGGGAAGACCTTTATCTCTCCTTCTATTCTGAATGACAGACTTGCTGGATAAAGGATTCTTGGCTGCATATTTTTTTCTGTTCATCACATTGAAGATTTCCTGCCATTCCTTCCTGGCCTGCTAAGTTTCAGTAGAGAGATCCATCACTAGTCTTATTGGTCTCCCTTTATATGTTAGAGCACGTTTATCCCTAACTGCTTTCAGAATTTTCTTTTTATCCTTGTCTTTTGCCAGTTTCACTATGATATGTCGTGCAGAAGATCAATTCAAGTGACTTCTGAAGTGTGTTCTCTGTGCTTCTTGGATTTCAATACCTTTTTCCTTCCCCAGATCAGGGAAGTTCTCAGCTATTATTTCTTCAAGTACACCTTCAGCACCTTTCCCTCTCTCTTCCTCCTCTGGGATACCAATTATGCGTAGATTATTTCTCTTTAGTGCATCACTTAGTTCTCTAATTTTCCCCTCATACTCCTGGATTTTTTATCTCTTTTTCTCAGCTTCCTCTTTTTCCATAATTTTATCTTCTAGTTCACCTATTCTCTCCTCTGCCTCTTCAACCCAAACTGTGGTTGTCTCCATTTTAATTTTGCAGCTCATTAATAGCATTTTTTAGCTCCTCTTGGCTGTTCCTTAGTCTCTTGATCTCTGTAGCAATATATTCTCTGCTGTTCTTTATACTGTTTTGAAGCCCAGCGATTAATTTTATGACTATTATTCTAAATTCAGTTTCTGTTATATTGTTTAAATCGTTTTTGATCAGTTCATTAGCTGTCGTTATTTCCTGGATGTTTTTATTTGAGGAAAATTCTTCCATTTCGTCATTTCGGATATTCCCTGGAGTGGTGCGGAACTGCAGGGCACTTCCCCGCGCTATCTTGAATAACTTGTGTTGGTGGATGGGGCCGCAGTCAGACCTGATGTCTGCCCCCAGTCCACCGCTGGGGCCACACAGTCAGACTGTTGGGTACCTTCTCTTCTCCTCTCCTAGGGGCAGGATTCACTGTGGGGTGGTGTTGCCTGTCTGGGCTACTTGCACACTGCCAGGCTTGTGATGCTGGGGATCTGGCGTATTAGCTGGGGTGGATCAGCAAGGTGCACAGGGGCGGGAGGGGTAGGCTCAGCTCGCTTACCCTTTGGTGATCTGCTTCAGGAGGGGCCTGTGGCACCGGAAGGGAGTCAGACCCATGGGAGGGATGAATCTGCAGAAGCACAGTGTTGGGTGTTTGCGCGTTGCAAGCAAGTTCCCTGACAGGAACTGGTTCCCTTTGGGATTTTGGCCGGGGGATGGGCGAGGGAGATGGTGCTGGCGAGTGCCTTTGATCCCCACCAAGCTGCGCTCTGTTGTCTGGGACTCAACAACTTTCCCTCCCATTGTCCTCCAGCCCTCCTGTTCTCTGAGCAGATCTGTTAACTTATAACTTTCCAGATGATAAGTCCCGCTTGTTGTCAGAACACACTCCATCTGGCCCCTCCATTTTTGCAAGCCAGACTCTGCTTTGCCGGTGGGCTGTCCCTCTGCCCCGGCTCCCTCCCGCCAGTCCGTGTAGTGCGCACCGCCTCTCCGCCCTTCCTACCCTCTTCCATAGACCTCTCATCTACACTTGGCTCTGGAGAATACGTTCTGCTAGTCTTCTGACAATTTTCTGGGTTATTTAGGCAGGTGTGGGTGGAACCTAAGTGATCCACAGGACGCGGTGAGCCCAGCATCCTCCTACGTCACCATCTTCCCAGCAAATCCCGGTTGGCATGTAATTTTTCATCCTATTCTCCTATAATTGTTTGTATTTCTGTGGTGTTGATTGTGATCTATCCTTTTTCATTCATGATTGTATTTATTTGGGTCCTTTCTCTTTTCTTTTTGATATGTCTGGGTAGGGGTTTATCAATTTTATTAATTCTTTCAAAGAACCAGCTGTTAGTTTCATTGATCTGTTCTACTGTTTTGTTGTTGTTGTTTCTATATCCTGTACTTTTGCTACACTATTTTTTTTAATTTTTAAAAGTTTTTATTTATTTTTGAGACAGAGAGAGACAGAGCATGTGCAGGGGAGGGGCAGAGAGAGAGGGAGACACAGATTCTGAAGCAGGCTTTAGGCTCTGAGCTGTCAGCATAGAGCCC
Organism: Neofelis nebulosa; assembly: GCF_028018385.1. Taxonomy (NCBI): domain Eukaryota; kingdom Metazoa; phylum Chordata; class Mammalia; order Carnivora; family Felidae; genus Neofelis; species Neofelis nebulosa. The sequence continues at coordinate 45,974,891 of NC_080800.1, forward strand.
TACGACGGGCTCAAACTCACAGACTGTGAGATCATGACCTGAGCTGAAGTCAGACGCTTAACCGAGCCACCCAGGCACCCCTGCTCCAATATTTTTACTTTCCCTTCTGCTGGATTTAGGCTTTATATGCTGTTCCTTTTCTAGCTTCTTTAGGTGTAAGGTTAGTTTGTGTATTTGAGATTTTTTTCTTGCTGATTGTTGTAGACCTGTATTGCAATATACTTCCCCATTAGGACTGCTTTTGCTGCATCCTAAAGATTTGGGACTCTTGTGTTTTCATTTTCATTTGCTTCCACGTACTTTTTATTTCTTCTTTCATTTTATGGTTAATTCATTTATTCTTTAGCATAATATTCCCTAACTTCCCTGTATTTGAGGGCTTTCCAAATTTTTTCTTGTAGTTAACTTCAAATTTCCTGTTGTTGTGATCTGAAAATAGGAATGGTATGAACTCGATCTTTTTGTACTTGTTGAGGGCTGATTTGTGAGCAAGTATGTGATCTATTCTGGAGAATGTTCCATGTGCACTCAAGAAGAATGTGTATTCTGTTGCTTTAGGATGCAAATGTTCTGAATATATCTGTTAAGCCCATCTGGTTCAGTGTGTCACTCAAAGCCATTGTTTCCTTGTTGATTTTCTGCTTAGATGATCTGTCCATTGATGTATGTGGGGTGTTAAAGTCCCCTACTATTATTGTATTATTATCAATAAGTTTCTTTATGTTTGTTACTAATTGATTTATATATTTGGTAGCTTCAAGTTGGGGGCATAATTATTTACACTTGTTAGATATTCCTGATGGTTAGACCCCTTAATTATGATATAATGCCCTTCTTCATTTCTTGTTACAGTATTTGGCTTAAAATCTAGTTTGCTATAAGTATGGCTACTCTGGCTTTCTTTTGAAGTCCATTTGCATGATAGATGGTTCTCCATCCCTTCACTTTCAATCTGCAGGTGTCTTTAGGTCTAAAATGAGTCTCTTTTAGGCAATATATTGAGGGGTCTTCATTTTTTATCCTTTCTGATACCCTATATCTTTTGATTGGAACATTTGATCCATTTACATTCAGCGTCATTAATGATAGATATGAATTTAGTGTCTTTGTTTTACCTGTAAATTTGGTGTTTCTGGTGATGTTCTCTGTTCTTTTCTAGTCTTTGTTGCTTTTGGTCCTTTTTTTCCAACTCAAAAAGTCCACTTTAATATTTCTTGCAGGGCTGGTTTAGTGGTCACAAATCCCTTTAGTTTTTGCTTGTCTGGGAGACTCTTTATCTCTTCTTCTTTTCTGAATGAAAGCTTTGCTAGATAAAATATTCTTGGCTGCATATTTTTCCTGTTCAAAATTTTGAATATATCATGCCACTTCCTTCTGTCCTGCCACATTTCTGTGGACAGATCATCTGTGAACCTCTTCTGTCTTCCCATGTATATAATAAAATAAAATACATTTTAAAAATTAAAAAATAAAAAAATGTTTTTTCTCTATCCCAAGGGAGAAAAAAAGCCAAGGGAATCTAAATCCCATTTCCCGTAGAGCTAGAGCTTTCTAGCACTTTATGATCAGTACACTTGGTGTGCACAAGGGGTCTGTGTTGGTCTTCTGAAGGTGGGGCTTGTGCTGATTCTCAATTGGACCTGCCCTAGTGGAGATGCATCTACAGGGTGCATCAGGGTGGGGCTTGGTGTAAATGGTTCCAGCCTCCACTTGATGGCGCCGTTTTGCTCACGGAAGTCTGTCAGTGTTGATGGGCAGCCAGGAAGAGGGAGATGTCACCATGCTTTCACATCCCCGGAGCTGAGAGTTTGTGCCCATCAGTCTTCAAGCAGCCTTCACATAAGAACAATCACCTCTTTTGTGTCCCTGGCTTCCACCAGATCCCCACCGTCACCTTGCTTCTGAGCTGTTTGCCTGCCATAAGGCACAGCACTCCTGTGTTTCATCTGTCACGTGGCTGAGTTTCAAAACTCCAAATATGAGTTCCTTGTGGCATGGAACTGTGCTGATTCTTTGGGGGAGGGTCTCATTGCACTGTGCCTGGTGCAGGCTTGTCCCAGAAATTGGTTGTGCAACCACACAACAGTTTAGAGTTTATGGTAAAGCACAGCAGAATGTTGGCATCAATGCTCGCTGCCCTCAGCCAACATCCCCCTTCCTATGTTGGTGGACAGGGCAGCTCAAGGGCACCTGCTGGGTCTTTTGCCCCCGGGAAGCCATGCCACTTCTCCCAAATGCACTCCAACCAGAGGAATTGCTTCTCCCTGTGCAAGCCAAGGGATCCTCAAACCACACTACCTGATCCCGGGTCTCCGCCCTCCTTCCCTACTGAAACACCACTAAGCACACCAGCAATCCTGGCAATAGTGCAGACCTCTGAAACTTCAGACTCTGTGCTCAGCTATTTACAAAAACTTTCAGTATTCAACCTCTCTCCTTTTCCAAGTCAGTGGTTTGGAGGAAGAATTTTTCTTGTGAAGTTTCTCCACACACTGTCACTCTTTTTCTTTTTCTCTCACTCCTCTCTCCACCATCAGAGCACCCTCTCCATCAGAGCATCCACAGCTCTTCTCACCCACAAATCAACTCTCTGCAGCTCCTAGCTTCAATGATGTGACAGTTTTTTCACCTCTAGTTGTGCATTTTTGCTCCTTCAGTCCTCAGGTCAACTTTTGGGGTGTTCAAAATGATTTGATACTTTTCTAGCTGAGTTCAAGACACAAGGCAAGCCTAGGGTCTTCCTACTCCTCTACCATCCTAACTCCCCAAAGTAGGCAATTTCTTAATGATACAAAGGCCATTTAATGACAAGACATAATTTAACAGTCTCTTCTTTTTAGATGGAAAAGTATTTATCATGCAAATGGATGTGAAAAGAGCCAGGGTAGCAATACTTATATTGGAGAAAATAGACATTAAAACAAAGACTGTAGCAAGAGACAAAGAAGGACAATATGTAATCACAAAGAGGACAATCCAACAAGAAGATGTAACAATTATAAATATTCATGTACCCAACATGAAAGCACCCAAATACATAAAACAGTTAATAACAAACATAAAGGAACTACTCCATAGTAATACAATAATAGTAGGGAACTTTAACACCACACTTATGTCAATGGACAGTTCATCCAAACAGAAAATAAACAAGGAAACAGTGGCTTTGACTGACACATTGAACTAGACGAATCTAGCAGACATATTCAGAATATTCCATCATAACACAAAATACACATTCTTTTCAAATCCACATGAAACATTTTCCAGAATATATTAGATATTAAGCCACAGATCAAGTCTTACCAAAATCAAAAAGATCAAATTCAAACCATGCATCTTTTATGACCACAACACTATGAAACTAGAAATCAACCACCACAAGAAGGAATCTGGAAAGAGCGGAAGTACATGAAGGTTAAATAACAGGCTACTAAATAATGAATGGGTCAACCAGGAAATCAAAGAAGAAATAAGAAAGTACATGGAGACAAACGAAAATAAAAATACAACAGTCCAAAAATCTTAGGTATACAATAAAAGCTGATTTAAGAGAGACGTTTATAGCAGTAGAGGGCTACCTCAAGAAGCAAGAAAAATCTCAAATAAACAACTTAATCTTACACCTAAAGGAGCTAACAACAGAAGAACAAACAAAACCCAAACTAGTAGAAGGAAGGAGATAACAAATATTAAATCAGAAATAAATGAAATAGAAACTAAAAACAATAGACAGATCAATGAAACAAGGATCTATTTCTTTGAAAAGATCAACAAAATTGATAAGACTTTAGCCAAACTCATCAAAAAAGAGAGAGAACTCAAATAAACAAATCATAAGTAAAGAACCAACATCACAAAAATACAAAGGATTATAAAAAAATTAAGAAAAAATATATGCCAGCAAATTGGACAACCTAGAAGACATGGATAAATTCATAGAAACATATAACCTCCCAAACTGAATCAGAAAAAATAAAAAATTTGAACAAACTGATTACCAGCAATGAAATTGAATCAGAAATCAAAAAACTCCCAACAAACCAAAGTCCAAGACCGGATGGCATCACATGTGAATTCTATGAAACATTTAAAGAAGAATCAATACCTATTTTTCTCAAACTATTGAAAAAAATACAAGAAGAAGGAAAGCTTCCAAATTCATTCTGATGCCAGCATTACCCTGATGCTGAAGCCAGATGAAGACACTACCAAAAAAAAAAAAATCCTACAGGCCAAAATCTCTGATAAACATAGATGCAAAAATCCTCAACAAAATACTTTCAAACTGAATCCAAAAATGCATTTTAAAATCATTCACCATGATCAAGTGGGATTTATTCCTGGATGCAAGGGCAGTTCAATATTTGTGAAACAATTAACATGATACATCACATCAACAAGAGAAAAAATTATATGACCATTTTGATAGATACAGAAAATGCATTTAACAAAGTAAAACATCCACTTATGATAAAAACCCTCAACAAACTGGGTTTAGAGGGAACATACCTCAACATAATAAAGGCCATATATGAAGAACCCACAATTAACATTATACTCAAAGACAAAAACTGAAAGTTTGTCTTCTAAAGTCATGAACAAGACAAGGATGTCCAGTTTCACCACTTTTATTTGACGTAGTACTGGAAGACCTAGCCACAGCAACCAGACAACAAAAAGAAATAGAAGGCATCCAAATTAGCAGGGAAGAAGTAAAACTTTCACTGTTCACACATGATATGATACTCTATATAGTAAACCCTAAAGACTCCACCAAAAAAACTACTAGAACTGATAAATGAATTCACTTAATTATCAGGATACAAAATCAACATGCATAAATCCACTGCATTTATATACACTAATAATGAAGCCACAGACTGGGAAATTATGAAAACAATCCCTTTTGCAGCTGCACCAAAAATAGTAAAATACCTAGGAATAAACTTAACCAAGGAAGTAAAAGACCTGTACTTTGAAAACCATAAAACCCTGATGAAAGAAATTGAAGAACAAACAAAGGAAAAGATATTACATGTTTATGGATTAGAAGAAAAAATGTTGTTAAAATGTGTATACTGTCCAAAGCAATCTACACATTTAATGCAATCCCTATCAAAATTTCAAAAGCATTTTTCACAGAGTTAGAAGAAACAATCCTAAAATATGTATGGAACCACAGAAGACCCCAAATAGTCAAAGCTACCTTGAAAAAGAAAAACAAAACTGGAGTTATCACAATTCCAGATTTTAATTTGTACTACAGAGTTGTAGTAATCAAAACAGTATGGTACTGGCACAAAAATAGATACACAGATGATAGAAAACAATAGCATTCCCAGAAATAAACTTTTGATTATATGGCCAATTAATTGTTCACAAGGGAGTCAAGAATATGCAGGGGGAAAAGAGTTTATTCAACAAATGGTGTTGGGGAAAACTGGACAGCTATATGGAAAAGAATGAAACAGGACAATTTTCTTACACCACATGCAAAAAATAAAACTCAAAATGGATTAAGGAACTAAATGTGAGGCCTGAAAAATCCTTGAAGAGAGTACAGGCAATAATTTCTCTGACATCAGCTATAACATTTTTCTACATATGTCTCCTGAGGCAAGGAAAACAAAAGCAAAAGTAAACTTTTAGAACTACATCAAAATAAAAATCTCCAGGGGGTGCCTGGGTGGCTCAGTTGCTTAAGTGTCCAAGTTTGCTCAGGTCATGATCTCAGCGTTCATGGAATTGAGCCCTGCATCCGGCTCTGTGCTGACAACTCAGAGCCTGGAGCCTACTTCAGATTCTGTGTTTCTCTCTCTCTCTCTCTCTCTCTCTCTCTCTCTGCCCCTCCCCAACTCGCATTCACTCTCTCTCTCTTTTTCAAAAATAAATAAACATTACAATTTTTATAATAAAAATACATAAATAAAAACCTCCAGCATAGTGAAGGAAACAATCAATAAAATTAAAAGGCAACCTATGGAAAATTGGATAGCAACTTGCAGAAGAATGAACTGGACTAATTTCTCATACATACACAAAAATAAATTCAAAATGGGTGAAAGACCTAAATGTGAGACAGGAAACCATCAAAACCCTACAAGAGAAAGCAGACAGCAACGTCTTTGACTTCGGCTGCAGCAACTTCCTACTAGACATGTCTCCAGAGGCAAGGGAAATAAAGACAAATACGAACTATTGGGACCTCTTCAAGATGAAAAGCTTCTGCATAGTGAAGGAAACAATCAACAAAACTAAAAGGCAACTGACAGAATGGGAGAAAATATTTGCAAATTACATATCTGATAAAGGGTTAGTATTCAAAATCTATAAATAACTTATCAGACTCAACACCCAAAAAACAAATCCAGTGAAGAAATGGACAGACGACATGAAGAGACACTTTTCCAAAGAAGATATCCAGACAGCTAACAGACACATGAAAAGATACTCAACATCACTCATTATCAGGGAAATACAAATCAAAACCACAATGAGATGCCACCTCACACCTGTCAGAATGGCTAAAATGGACAACTCAGGAAACAACAGATGTTGGCAAGGATATGAAAAAAGGGAAACTCTTTTGCACTGTTGGTGGGAATGCAAACTGGTTCAGCCACTCTGGAAAACATTATGGAGGTTTCTCAAAAAATAAAAAATAGAGCTACCCTATGACCTAACAATTGCACTACTGGGTATTTATCCAAATGATACAAAAATGTTTATTTTAAGGGGCACATGCACCCCACTGTTTATAGCAGCCCTATCAAAAATAGCCAAAATATGGAAAGAACCCAAATGTCCATCAACTGATGCATGGATAATGAAGATATAGTATATGTATGTATGCATGTATGTATATACATACACATATATATACACATATATGTGTATATTCGAATATTACTTGGTGATCAAAAAGAATGAAATCTTGCCATTTGCAACATGGATAGAACTAGAGTGTATTGTGCCAAGCAAAATAAGCCAGGCAGAAAAAGACAAGTATCACATGATTTCACTCATGTGGAATTTAAGAAACAGATGAACCTAGGGGAAGGGAAGAAAAAATAAGCTAAAAACAGAGAGGGAGGCAAACTGTAAGAGACTCTTAAATACAGGGAACAAACTGAGGGTTTCTGGAGGGGGGGTGAGGACCTCGGCTAAACGGGTGATAAGCATTAAGGAGGACACTTGTTGGGATGAGTACTGGGTGTTATATGTAGGTGATGAATTACTGGGTTCTACTCCTGAAACCAATACTACACTGTATGTTAACTAACTTGAATTTAAATAAAATTTTTATGGAATCAGAGAAGATATTTGCAAATGAAAAATCCAATAAAGGGTTAGTATCCAAAATATATAAAGAACTTATAAAACCCAACACCCAAAATGTTAATAATCCAATCATAGATTGGGCAGAAAAGATGCATAGACATTTTACCAAAGAAGACATCACTGATCATCAGGGAATTGCAAATCAAAACCACCTGTCAGAATGGCTAGACTCAAACAAGAATCAAGTGTTGGTTAAGATGTATAGAAAAAGGAACCCTTGTACACTGTTGGTGGGAATACAAAACAGTGCACCCACCATGGAAAATAGTATGGAGGGTCCTCAAAAAATTTAAAAATAGCACTACAATATGATCTACTAGCCACACTACTAGGTATTTATCCAAAAAATACAAAAACACTAATTGAAAAGGATATATGCACCCCTGTGTTTACTGCAGCATTATTTACAAAAGCCAAATTAAGGAAGCCCCCCAAGTGTCTATAAATAGATGAACAAATAAGGAAGATGTCGTATATATATGTAATGGAATATTATTCAGCCATAGTAAAGAATGAAATCTTGCCATTTGCAACAAGTATATCTAGAGAGTGTGATGCTTAGCAAAGTAAATCAGCCAGAGAAAGACAAATACCATATGATTTCACTCATATGTGGAATTTAAGAAACAAAACAAATGAGCAAAGAAAAAAAAAGAGACAGGCAAACCAAGAAACCGACTCTTAAATATAGAGAACAAACTGATGGTTACCAGAGATAAGGTGGATGGGGGGATGGTTGAAACAGGTGAAGGGGATTAAGAGTACACTTATCATGATGTGCACTGAGTAATGTATAGAATTATTGAATCACTATACCGCTCACTTGAAACAAATGTAACAATGTATATTGACTGGAATTAAAATAAATTTTAAAATAAATAATAAATAATAATAAAACAAATAATAAAATAAATATATAAAGTTTCGTGCCATTTAATAACAGAGATCTAAATTACATGAAGCAAAAAAATGTTAAAACTGTGTAGTCCCCAATCATATTAAAGGTGCCAATGTTCTTCTTTCAATAATTGATAGAATAAGTAGACAGAAAAGCAGCCAAGATATTGTAGACTTAAACAAAACTATCTACCACCTTATTCTAACCTATATTTATAAAATAGTCCATCAAAAGTTTAAAAAACACATTTTTAAGTACACGTGGAACAGTCTTCAAAATAGACCATTTCCTGGACAATAAAAGAACCTTCAAAATTTGAATTGAGGATTTATAAAGTGTGTTTTATGACTATATCATAATTTAACTAGAAATTGATAGCAGAAAGATAACAGGAAAATCTCCAAGCATTTTGAAATTAAGGAATATTCTTCTAAATAATATGTAGGTCAAAGAGAAAGCCTCAAGGGAAAATAGAAAATGTTAATTAAATGAAGGTGAAACAAAAATTAATATTTGTGCATTCAGCTAATGTAGTGTTAGAGAGAAATATATAGCATTAAATATATATTTTAAAAAGAAAAAAATAGTCTCTTGGGGCACGTGGGTGGCTCAGTCGGTTAAGCATTCGACTGCAGCTCAGGTCATGATCTTGCAGTTTGTGAGTTCCACCCCATGTCAGGCTCTATGCTGACAGCTCAGAGCCGGGAGCCTGCTTCCGATTCTGTGTCTTCCTCTCTCTGCCCCTCTCCCACTCATGATCTGTCTCTCTCTGTCTCTCAAAAATAAATACATGTTAAAAAATTAAAAACAAAAAAATAGTCTCACATCAACGATCTGTTTTTTTTAATGTTTATTTACCTTTGAGAGAGAGAGAGAGAGAAACAGAGTGAGCAGGAAAGGGGCAGAGAGAGAGGGGGACACAGAATCCAAAGCAGGCTCCAGGCTCTGAGCTTTCAGCACAGAGCCAGATGCGGGGCTTGAACCCACAAAACCGCAAGATCATGATCTGAGCTGCAGTCGGATGCTTAACTGACTGAGCCACACACAAGCTCCTCAATGACCTAAGTTTTAACCTTAAGAAAGAGAGTAAAGCACAAATTAAATGAAAAGCAATTTAATATTTCTGAAGAAGGAAATAAGAGAACAGAACAATTCAATGAGGTTGACAACAGATGTAATAAAGAAAATTAATGAAACAGAATGTTTGTTCAATAAACCTCTACCCAGATTGACAAAGAAAAAAAAGAATGTCCAAATTACTTATACCACTAATGAAAGATGAGACATGACTCTACAGATATAAAAGGATTAAAAAGGGGGATATTACAAACAACTATACATCCATGAATAAACACTTTGAGGAAATGGTCCAGTTAGTTGAAAGAAAAAACCTGCTAAATACCACTAAAAAGATATAGATAACGTGGAGAATTCTATATTTTTAAAATGAAATTGAATTTGCAATTAAAAATCCTCCATCAAAAGACATCCAGTCACAGATGCCTTCATTGGCAAATTCCACCAAATATTTAAGAAAGAAATAATAGAAAGTCTATATAAACTCTTTCAGGAAATAGAAAATATGGGACAATTTCCCAACTAATTTTATGAGATCAGCATTACACTAATACCAAAACCATATGAAGACATTAACAGAAAACTGCAGACCAATATCTCTCATGAGTATAGACACAAAAGCCCTCAACAACATAAGAGTAGGCAGTCAAATCTTTTAATATTTTAAAAGGATAATACATTATAAAGAGTGGAATTTATCCTGGGAATTCCAGTCTTGTTTATAATTGGAAAAAAATTAATATTATTCACCATGCCAACAGAATGAAGTAAAAAATTGTGATCATCTTAACAGATGTTGAAAAAGCACTTGAAAAAAATTGAACATCCATTCATGGTAAAAAAAAATTCTCAATAAAGCTGGAATAGAAGAAAATTTCTTTAAACTGTACCCAAGCTGTAAGTTTTCAGAAGACACCCCACTCCCCCTCAAAAGCAAGACAGTCTTAGCCACAATATGGGCCTAACAAGATCAACAAAAGGAAAAACTAGTCTCTTCTATCTGAAAGGGCCTTGCAGAATGTTTTTCCAAACACAAAGTGCAGGGAATATGCAAGCAGGACAACTTCTTTGGCACAGTAATAACATTTGAAGATAAAGGTCCACATTGATAGCCAGAACAAGTGGCAGGGGCAGTGGGGGGAGGAGGGAATCAAGATCCTTCTTTTGTTCTGGGCCAAACCTAACCTAGCCACCTTTTGAGTCACTCTGTAAATGGGATAAAACAACATACCCAAATGATGAACATGAAACCTCCAAAATCCAAAGAAGCCCACTATGTATTGTCTCTGTTGTTTGGTTGTAGGCAGTCTCATGCAACAATTATTCTTCACCTTGGAAGGAATATCTCCACATGCCCCATTACATTGGACCCCAAGAGATTCCACTCAAGTAAAAAAAACCCTGAATTTTTATTAGATTTATTTCACACCTCCAACACACAAATATGTTACCAGTAAGTCTACAGTGACAGCTACCTCTCACTTAACGTCCAACCAGCATAATGACGTTATTGTAACGGACCAGTGTGATCTGTTGTGGAAGGGAAAGTTAATCAAGATTCCTGTGAACTAAATTTTGATATGGGGCAGACATTGATATACCACTGAGTATGACTTTGAGGGTGTATTGTTGCCGTGGCAGGTGAAAGCCCACCGCCTCTGGTAGGACAATGGACAGAAGTGGAGAAAAAGTCATTTTACAGATCAATAGCTGCATACCAGGTACCAGGACATGTGTTAGCTTGCTCAAGCAATGAAACCACATCAGGTACACAGCTTCAGTTGGACCCAACACCTGGTTAAGCTAACAATAATCCACTTTAATTCTCCAAGATCCATCTATCTTCTGTATAGGCCAAGTAGGGATATGGTGAGAATTGCCAATTGTGTATTTTCAAGTCCCTGATAGTGGCATTCATCTCTGCAACCCCTCCATAGATGAAATACTATTTTAGATTTGCTGGCCAGTTCTAATGTCTTCCATTTGGTCTTTCCCAGAAAAACATTCCTCACTCCACAGGTCAAGAAATCAATGTGAATATAAGTGTTCCAATTATGTATTTAGCAACTGAGTATATATATTCCAATTATAAATTCTGGACTGGAGAAATAAACACAAGATGGGTTCAGGGCCCCACTGGGCCCATAGTTAGGTGCAACTGAGTTAAAACTTTATTGATCACTTGACCTCACTAAGGTCCTATTGTTCTGGAGGGCTATAGTATCTTTTTGGATCTCCTGGAATCAGTGCTAGTTCAGAGCCAGTATCTAGTAGTCCCCCAAAACTCTGAATATTTTCTTTCTCCCAATGTACAGCTATCTTAGTAAAAGGTCCCTTAGGTGAAGGCTGAAAAAAAGATTTACAGAGTCAATTTCCAGTAGTTTATGTTGACCTTAATAAAACAAAAGAGCCAGCTATTTTACCAGCAAAATGCCTTTATTCAGGAAAAGCAGAAGAATTGCAATTCTGGACAAGCAAACTATGGCAAACCTTAGGTAAATGCAGAGAACAGAGGAGAGGTGCTTGCTTTTTTAGAGGAAAGGAGGAAGCTGTAAGGGACTTCTGCAGTTTCTCACTGGCTGATTGTGGTAGTTTTTTATTGGATGGGATGCTGCTGGGCAAAGAAAAATTCTTCTTTCCACCTACTAGAATATGTAAAGTAAGTTCCTCCCGTTGGGAAATGTGAAGAAGGTTTATTAGATAGCCCCCCTTTCAGGGCTTTGCCACTCCATTTTAATGAGTTTTCCTTTATTTTCACTCGTACAAGTGTCTTTCCTTAAAGAGTCCAAGCTTCTACTTCATTCAAAGGGCTCTGGGTATGCTACATGGCTTACACGTAGGATCATTCAGATGTCATGAATGACAAGTCACGTGTTCATTTGACTTGATTTAAACTTGTTCACTTGACCTAGAACTTTTTTTCTTATACAAATGAAGAAGAATTTATGGGTAATAAGCTTAGAAATTCCCTGAGCTTACACCAATGGGTTAACAAGGCATAAAGAAGTATAAAGCCATAGGATGCTCACACCCCAGTTTGGGTAAACAAGATTGGCACCCTAAGAATGGGGGGTGCAAAGGCACCAAAAATAGGAAGGTGCAGAGACCTCAGAATAGAGAGGGAAGGGCAAAGACCTGAAAATAAGGGCACAAAGGTGCCCAATTCATAGGTATGTGAAATAAACAAGATTAGATATTCAGGGTGGGAGCACCCCCAATTTAGTATTATAGCGGAAAGCTGATTTCACAGGAAGAAAGGACCAAATTATGTAAACAGGTAAATTGGGCAATAGAGCACTGTGCTGCAGGTAATGCAGCCCGGAGCGGAGATGATCAACAAAAGAAAGGTGCCTTGTTAACTCTGACATTATTTAACCTACCTGTCTCATCCCCTAGGCTAGCTAAGATAAACAGAGGTGGTGCCTCATGTCTGCTCTAAACAACCTTTCACCCGACTGCCCGGCATCAGGATTTTGCTTTGTATTAGCCCAAACTCCTAACCCCAAATATCTTCAAGACCTCCTTTCCCTTACTTCCACAGGTTAATGTTCACAGATTCATTGTCTCTTTGTGCATGTCCATCACCATGGACACCTTCTGATCCTAATAAAAACGGAGCAAGCACCCTTATTTGGGGATCTTGTCTTTTCCTGGACATTAGCCATCTCTTGTTTTTCATCCTATGTCCCACTCTCTTGCTAGACAAAACAGAACTTTAGACCCAGAGTTTATGACAAGAAGTTGGTAAGCTTCCTATATGTATCACTTCTAAGAAGACCATGATTAACTAGCCAGCACCTTAGGTCTGCATGGGTTATAACATTCTGCTTGCTGCTTTGACTTTGCTGTCTGTTAAGGTAACCAGACACACACACACTCTTGCCAGTTGCACCTTAGAATTCAAATACTTCCAACTCAGGATTCAAATATATACATTTAGGGGCACCTGAGTGGCTCAGTCGGTAAAGCATCCGACTTCAGCTCAGGTCATGATCTCACAGTTTGTGTGTTCAAGCCCTGCATAGGACTCTGTGCTAACAGCTAAGAGCCTGGAGCTTGCTTCAGATTCTGTTTCTCCCTATCTCTCTTCCCCTCCTCTGCTGTGCTCTTTCTCAAAAATAAATAAACATTAAAAATGTTAATATAAACATATAAATAAGATTAAAAAAACAAATACATACATTTAAATTTTCCAACTGAGTGACTCAGCTTTCCTCTCTAAGGAAAAAAGGCAGCAATCACTGAGCTTCTCAATGATGCTGAGGCTCCCCTCACAAATTTATTTCTCCAAGAAGTGGTGAATATGTCTTCTGGACTCTTCCAATGTGGGTGAGTAGATCTTGAATGAAAAAAGTCTACTCCAACATTCCAATTTCCTTAAACCTTTGAATTTTTTCTCTACATGAAACCAAAGCATGTCAGGCATTTCCAATTCCCTCATGGTGGACCATTTCTTGGTCCATGTTTCAACCAACAAACCAAGCACACTATTAAAGCTCTTTCTAATTCCCTGAGCTGCAACATTGAATGAAGAATCTTTGCTTAGTGAGCCCTAATCACTAAATTCAGCCTGACCCAACTTTATGTTCCTTCCAACATCATCCCACATGCTTAGTATCCATTCCCACACATATTCTCCAGATTCTATTTACGTAAGTAAGATTCTACTTACATAAACTAGAAAGCTCATGTAGTTGTTTTGTAGGGTTGCACATTTCTTGTTGGTCACACTTTTCACCTCACTTTTAGGGGCCTTCTGGGGCATGAATCTAGTTATAGATCTACAAGCAAAGAAAAATGATGGGTATGGGTCCTGAGAAGACTCAGCATTGTACTGCACAGCAATTGCCCCAAGGGGGGCCCTTGCCGTTTGCTCAGGCAATGCAGGGTTAGTCCTCTCAGAGACAGGTGGAAAGGCATATAGTACAGTGGGTTTAGAGGCCAATTTCACTGAGGGTCGAGAGCTATCTCCCACTGGAAAAGAAGACTCATCAGAATTTAGGGGTTCAATTGTATCCAGCTTCATCAGGGCCTTCCCACATGTTCTCATCCCAACCTATAGTATCCCTTACTTTCCCAACAACTGCTCTCACTTTAACAGTAGACATCTTGTATGGCTAGGACTTCAACTTCCATTATAACTCAGCCAATTGCAGGATGAGAGTCTGCATTTGATTTTCAACAATTTCAACCCTATGGCTACAGAAGATAAAGCGCTCCTATAGGGCACAACTAGAAAATCTTATGTCATTTATTACTTGGTAAAAGGTGAAAGATTGACATGATCTGAAGAGCATTTATTACTTAGTATTGAAATCCTTCAATTAATCTTTTTCTTTTACTACTTTGTCCAGGGACATTGGGAGAAACCAACCAATGCCATTGTATTCCCTACTTTTCCCAGAATGTTCAAAAGTGTCATATGCAGAGTGACTTTGCTCTTTGATTTTTATAAGTGGTTGCGTAGGAATATCCAATGCAGATATTTTGTGTATCTCTATAAACAGTACATGGACTATCAATGCTTCATTTGCTACTTGAAATGGAGTGATTAACATCTTTAAATGTAATCATAATAGACAGTATATCCAGAAACCCAACAATCAATTCAGAAAAATGATCCTTAAAACTCAGTTTCTCAAGAACCACTCTCTGTACCAAAATCTGCATTTGTTAGTTCCTCCAGAGAAACAGAAGCAATAGGATTATATAGATGACTTACAGATGATAAATGATAGATGAGAGAGAGAGAGAGAGAGAGAGAGAATAGTATGTTCATTGTAGGAATTGGCTCTCATAATTGTGATGGCTGAGAACTCGCAGAGTTCCTGTCTAAAAGCTAAAGAACAAAGAAAGTCAGTGGTATAATTCAGTCCAGGTCTGAAGGCTTGAGAATAGTGGGAGTGTAAGTCCCACTCAGAGTCCAAAAGCCTGGAAACCAAAAGTGCTTGACGTCCAAAGGCAGGAGAAGGTAAATGTCCCTACTATTGCTTTCTAGAGAAAGAAAACTCTCCCTTACCCCACGCCTTTGTTCCATTTACTACCTCAATGGATTGCATGATGCCCATTCACATTGGTGAGGGCAATCTCCTTTCTTCAGTCTACTGATTAAAATGTTAATCTCCTCTAAAGAAAACTCTTACGGACAACGCAGAAAAGACATTTTAGAAGCTACCTGCATATTCTTTAGCTCAGTCAAGTTCACACATAAAATGAACCATCACACCAATAAAGCCACAAGAGTCTTAAATTTTATGTGAGGAAAAGTTTTTTTGTTTTGATTTGCTTTTTGTTTTCTTTGTTGTTTTTAATGAATTCAATTCCTTTCACAGATATAAGGCTATTCATATTATCTGCTTCTTCTTCAGTGGGGTTTCCTAGCTAGTTCATTCAACAATTTTTCCCATTTCATCTGTATAGAAAATGTTGAAGGTAATATTTCCCACAATGTTCTCCCTAATACATTTAAAATCTGAAGATTCTGTGATGACATGACCTCTGGAATTTATGATTTTAGTAATTTGTGTTCTCCATTTCCTCTTTCTGTTTATCAGTTTTTCCCTCATGAATTTTGAAGTTGCATGCATATTCATTGCTTTTTGTCTTCTCAATAAATGTAACTTTCTATATTCATTATATAATGTATATCTTTATCCCTAGTAATAATCTTCACTGTTATGTATGCTTTGTGAGATATTGTTAGCACCTCCAGATTTCCTTTAAGTGTGTGTGTAGTTTATTTTCATATTATATATTTATCATAGTTCCTATTTTATTTTGTCTCATTTTAAAAAATGCTGTTTGAGGGTTCCGGAAGATGGCGGCATAGGAGGACGCTGGGCTCACCGCGCGTCCTGCTGATCACTTAGATTCCACCTACACCTGCCTAAAGAACCCAGAAAACCGCCAGAGGATTAGCAGAACGGAGTCTCCGGAGCCAAGCGCAGACGAGAGGCCCACGGAAGAGGGTAGGAAGGGCAGCGAGGCGGTGCACGCTCCAAGGACTGGCGGGAGGGAGCCGGGGCGGAGGGGCGGCTCGCCGGCCAAGCAGAGCCCCCGAGTCAGGCTGGCAAAAGCGGAGGGGCCGGACGGACTGTGTTCCGACAGCAAGCGCGACTTAGCGTCTGGGAAGTCATAAGTTAACAGCTCTGCTCAGAAAGCGGGAAGGCTGGAGGACAAAGGGAGGGAGAGCTGCTGAGCCCCCGGACGGACGGCAGAGCTCAGCTTGGCGGGGAACCAAGGCGCTCGCCAGCGCCATCTCCCCCGCCCATCTCCCAGCCAAAATCCCAAAGAGAACCAGTTCCTGCCAGGGAACTTGCTCGCTCCGCGCAAACACCCAACTCTGTGCTTCTGCGGAGCCAAACCTCCGGCAGTGGATCTGACTCCCTCCAGCTGCCACAGGGCCCCTCCTGAAGTGGATCACCTAAGGAGAAGCAAGCTAAGCCTGCCCCTCCCGCCCCCGTGCACCTTGCCTACCCACCCCAGCTAATACGCCAGATCCCCAGCACCACAAGCCTGGCAGTGTGCAAGTAGACCAGACGGGCCACGTCACCCCACAGTGAATCCCGCCCCTAGGAGAGGGGAAGAGAAGGCACTCACCAGTCTGACTGTGGCCCCAGCGGTGGGCTGGGGGCAGACATCAGGTCGGACTGCGGCCCCGCCCACCAACTCCAGTTATACACCACAGCACGGGGGAAGTGCCCTGCAGGTCCTCACCGCTCCAGGGACTATCCAAAATGACCAAACGGAAGAATTCCCCTCAGAAGAATCTCCAGGAAATAACAAGAGCTAATGAACTGATCAAAAAGGATTTAAATAATATAACAGAAAGTGAATTTAGAATAATAGTCATAAAATTAATCGCTGTACTTGAAAACAGTATACAGGACAGCAGAGAATCTCTTGCTACAGAGATCAAGGGACTAAGGAACAGTCACGAGGAGCTGAAAAACGCTTTAAACGAAATGCAAAACAAAATGGAAACCACGACGGCTCGGATTGAAGAGGCAGAGGAGAGAATAGGTGAACTAGAAGATAAAGTTATGGAGAAAGAGGAAGCTGAAAGAAAGAGAGATAAAAAAATCCAGGAGTATGAGGGGAAAATTAGAGAACTAAGTGATACACTAAAAAGAAATAATATACGCATAATTGGTATGCCAGAGGAGGAAGAGAGAGGGAAAGGTGCTGAAGGGGTACTTGAAGAAATTATAGCTGAGAACTTCCCTGAACTGGGGAAGGAAAAAGGCATTGAAATCCAAGAGGCACAGAGAACTCCCTTCAGACGTAACTTGAATCGATCTTCTGCACGACATATCATAGTGAAACTGGCAAAATACAAGGATAAAGAGAAAATTCTGAAAGCAGCAAGGG
The DNA here is from genome assembly GCF_028018385.1 of Neofelis nebulosa. NCBI lineage: Eukaryota > Metazoa > Chordata > Mammalia > Carnivora > Felidae > Neofelis > Neofelis nebulosa. Next base: position 45,992,580 of record NC_080800.1, read on the forward strand.
ATAAACGTGCCCTCACATATAAAGGGAGACCTATAAGACTCGTGACTGATCTCTCCTTTGAAACTTGGCAGGCCAGAAAGGCTTGGCACGATATCTTCAGTGTGCTAAACAGAAAAAATATGCAGCCAAGAATCCTTTATCCAGCAAGTCTGTCATTTAGAATAGAAGGAGAGATAAAGGTCTTCCCAAACAAACAAAAACTGAAGGAATTTGTCACCACGAAACCAGCCCTACAAGAGATCCTAAGGGGGATCCTGTGAGACAAAGTACCAGAGACATCACTACAAGCATAAAACATACAGACATCACAATGACTCTAAACCCGTATCTTTCTATAATAACACTGAATGTAAATGGATTAAATGCGCCAACGAAAAGACATAGGGTATCAGAATGCATAAAAAAACAAGACCCATCTATTTGCTGTCTACAAGAGACTCATTTGAGATCTGAGGACACCTTTAGATTCAGACTGAGGGGATGGAGAATTATTTATCATGCTACTGGAAGCCAAAAGAAAGCTGGAGTAGCCATACTTATATCAGACAAACTAGACTTTCAATTAAAGGCTGTAACAAGAGATGAAGAAGGGCATTATATAATAATTACAGGGTCTATCCATCAGGAAGAGCTAACAATTATAAATGTCTATGCGCCAAATACCGGAGCCCCCAGATATATAAAACAGTTACTCATAAACATAAGCAACCTTATTGATAAGAATGTGGTCATTGCAGGGGACTGTAACACCCCACTTACAGAAATGGATAGATCATCTAGACACACGGTCAATAAAGAAACAAGGGCCCTGAATGATACATTGGATCAGATGGACTTGACAGATCTATTTAGAACTCTGCATCCCAAAGCAACAGAATATACTTTCTTCTCGAGTGCACATGGAACATTCTCCAAGATAGATCATATACTGGGTCACAAAACAGCCCTTCATAAGTTTATAAGAATTGAAATTATACCATGCATACTTTCAGACCACAATGCTATGAAGCTTGAAATCAACCACAGGAAAAAGTCTGGAAAACCTCCAAAAGCATGGAGGTTAAAGAACACCCTACTAACGAATGAGTGGGTCAACCAGGCAATTAGAGAAGAAATTAAAAAATATATGGAAACAAACGAAAATGAAAATACAACAATCCAAACGCTTTGGGACGCAGCGAAGGCAGTCCTGAGAGGAAAATACATTGCAATCCAGGCCTATCTCAAGAAACAAGAAAAATCGCAAATACAAAATCTAACAGCACACCTAAAGGAAATAGAAGCAAAACAGCAAAGGCAGCCTAAACCCAGCAGAAGAAGAGAAATCATAAAGATCAGAGCAGAAATAAACAATATAGAATCTAAAAAAACTGTAGAGCAGATCAACGAAACCAAGAGTTGGTTTTTTGAAAAAATAAACAAAATTGACAAACCTCTAGCCAGGCTTCTCAAAAAGAAAAGGGAGATGACCCAAATAGATAAAATCATGAATGAAAATGGAATTATTACAACCAATCCCTCAGAGATACAAACAATTATCAGGGAATACTATGAAAAATTATATGCCAACAAATTGGACAACCTGGAAGAAATGGAGAAATTCCTAAACACCCACACTCTTCCAAAACTCAATCAGGAGGAAATAGAAAGCTTGAACAGACCCATAACCAGCGAAGAAATTGAATCGGTTATCAAAAATCTCCCAACAAATAAGAGTCCAGGACCAGATGGCTTCCCAGGGGAGTTCTACCAGACGTTTAAAGCAGAGATAATACCTATCCTTCTCAAGCTATTCCAAGAAATAGAAAGGGAAGGAAAACTTCCAGACTCATTCTATGAAGCCAGTATTACTTTGATTCCTAAACCAGACAGAGACCCAGTAAAAAAAGAGAACTACAGGCCAATATCTCTGATGAATATGGATGCAAAAATTCTCAATAAGATACTAGCAAATCGAATTCAACAGCATATAAAAAGAATTATTCACCATGATCAAGTGGGATTCATTCCTGGGATGCAGGGCTGGTTCAACATCCGCAAATCGATCAACGTGATACATCACATTAACAAAAAAAAAGAGAAGAACCATATGATCCTGTCAATCGATGCAGAAATGGCCTTTGACAAAATCCAGCACCCTTTCTTAATAAAAACCCTTGAGAAAGTCGGGATAGAAGGAACATACTTAAAGATCATAAAAGCCATTTATGAAAAGCCCACAGCTAACATCATCCTCAATGGGGAAAAACTGAGAGCTTTTTCCCTGAGATCAGGAACACGACAGGGATGCCCACTCTCACCACTGTTGTTTAATATAGTGCTGGAAGTTCTAGCATCAGCAATCAGACAACAAAAGGAAATCAAAGGCATCAAAATTGGCAAAGATGAAGTCAAGCTTTCGCTTTTTGCAGATGACATGATATTATACATGGAAAATCCGATAGACTCCACCAAAAGTCTGCTAGAACTGATACATGAATTCAGCAAAGTTGCAGGATACAAAATCAATGTACAGAAATCAGTTGCATTCTTATACACTAACAATGAAGCAACAGAAAGACAAATAAAGAAACTGATCCCATTCACAATTGCACCAAGAAGCATAAAATACCTAGGAATAAATCTAACCAAAGATGTAAAAGATCTGTATGCGGAAAACTATAGAAAGCTTATGCAGGTAATTGAAGAAGATATAAAGAAATGGAAAGACATTCCCTGCTCATGGATTGGAAGAATAAATATTGTCAAAATGTCAATACTACCCAAAGCTATCTACACATTCAATGCAATCCCAATCAAAATTGCACCAGCATTCTTCTTGAAACTAGAACAAGCAATCCTAAAATTCATATGGAACCACAAAAGGCCCCGAATAGCCAAAGTAATTTTGAAGAAGAAGACCAAAGCAGGAGGCATCACAATCCCAGACTTTAGCCTCTACTACAAAGCTGTCATCATCAAGACAGCATGGTATTGGCATAAAAACAGACACATAGACCAATGGAATAGAATAGAAACCCCAGAACTAGACCCACAAACGTATGGCCAACTCATTTTTGACAAAGCAGGAAAGAACATCCAATGGAAAAAAGACAGTCTCTTTAACAAATGGTGCTGGGAGAACTGGACAGCAACATGCAGAAGGTTGAAACTAGACCACTTTCTCACACCATTCACAAAAATAAACTCAAAATGGATAAAGGACCTGAATGTGAGACAGGAAACCATCAAAACCTTAGAGGAGAAAGCAGGAAAAGACCTCTCTGACCTCAGCCGTAGCAATCTCTTACTCGGCACATCCCCAAAGGCAAGGGAATTAAAAGCAAAAGTGAATTACTGGGACCTTATGAAGATAAAAAGCTTCTGCACAGCAAAGGAAACAACCAACAAAACTAAAAGGCAACCAACGGAATGGGAAAAGATATTTGCAAATGACACATTGGACAAAGGGCTAGTATCCAAAATCTATAAAGAGCTCATCAAACTCCACACCCGAAAAACAAATAACCCAGTGAAGAAATGGGCAGAAAACATGAGTAGACACTTCTCTACAGAAGACATCCGGATGGCCAACAGGCACATGAAAAGATGTTCAACGTCGCTCCTCATCAGGGAAATACAAATCAAAACCACACTCAGATACCACCTCACGCCAGTCAGAGTGGCCAAAATGAAAAAATCAGGAGACTATAGATGCTGGAGAGGATGTGGAGAGACGGGAACCCTCTTGCACTGTTGGTGGGAATGCAAATTGGTGCAGCCGCTCTGGAAAGCAGTGTGGAGGTTCCTCAGAAAATTAAAAATAGACCTACCCTATGACCCAGCAATAGCACTGCTAGGAATTTATCCAAGGGATACAGGAGTACTGACGCATAGGGGCACTTGTACCCCAATGTTTATAGCAGCACTCTCAACAATAGCCAAATTATGGAAAGAGCCTAAATGTCCATCAACTGATGAATGGATAAAGAAATTGTGGTTTATATACACAATGGAATACTACGTGGCAATGAGAAAAAATGAAATATGGCCTTTTGTAGCAACGTGGATGGAACTGGAGAGTGTGATGCTAAGTGAAATAAGCCATACAGAGAAAGACAGATACCATATGGTTTCACTCTTATGTGGATCCTGAGAAACGTAACAGAAACCCATGGGGGAGGGGAAGGGAAAAAAAAAAAAAAGAGGTTAGAGTGGGAGAGAGCCAAAGCATAAGAGACTGTTAAAAACTGAGAACAAACTGAGGGTTGATGGGGGGTGGGAGGGAGGGCAGGGTGGGTGATGGGTATTGAGGAGGGCACCTTTTGGGATGAGCACTGGGTGTTGTATGGAAACCAATTTGACAGTAAATTGCATATTAAAAAATAAATAAATAAATAAATAAATAAATAATAAAATAAAAAAAAAAGAAAGCTTATGAAGGAAATTGAAGAAAACACAAAGAAATGGAAAGACATTCCGTGCTCATGGATTGGAAGAATAAATATCGTTAAAATGTCAATACTACCCAAAGCTATCTATACATTGAATGCAATCCCAAATTTGCATCAGCATTGTTCTCGAAGCTAGAACAAACAATCCTAAAATTTGTATGGAAATCACAAAAGTCCCCGAATAGCCAAAGTAATTTGGAAGAAGACCACCAAAGCAGGAGGCATCACAATCCCAGACTTTAGCCTCTACTACAAAGCTGTAATCATCAAGACAACATGGTATTGGCACAAAAACAGACACATAGAATGGAATAGAATAGAAAACCCAGAATTAGACCCACAAAAGTATGGCCAACTAATTTTTGTCAAAGTAGGGAAGAATATCCAATGGAAAAAAGACAGTGTTTTTAACAAATGGTACTGGGAGGACTGGACAGCAACATGCAGAAGGAGGAAACTAGACCACTTTCTTATACCATTCACAAAAATAAACTCAAAATGGATGAAGGACCTGAATGTGAGACAAGAAACCATCAAAACCCTAGAGGAGATAGCAGGAAAAATCCTCTCTCGCCTCTGCCGCAGCAATTTCATACTTGACACATCTCCAAAGGCAAGGGAAGTAATTAAAAGCAAAAATGAACTATTGGGACCTCATGAAGACAAAAAGCTTCTGCATTGCCAAGGAAACAGTCAAGAAAACTAAAAGGCAACCAATGGAATGGGAAACAATATTTGCAAATGACATATTGGACAAAGGGCTAGTATCCAAAATCTATAAAGAACTCATCAAACTCCACACCCGAAAAACAAATAATCCAGTGAAGAAATGGGCAGAAAACATGAATAGACACTTCTCTGAAGAAGACATCCAGATGGCCAACAGGCACATGAAAAGATGTTCAATGTCACACCTCATCAGGGAAATACAAATCAAAACCACACTCAGATACCATCTCATTCCAGTCAGAGTGGATAAAATGAACAAAACGGGAGACTATAGATGCTGGCGAAGATGTGGAGAAACGGGAACCTTCTTGCACTGTTGGTGGGAATGCAAACTGGTACAGCCGCTCTGGAAAACACTGTGGAGGTTCCTAAAGAAATTCAAAATGGATCTATCCTATGACCCAGAAATAGCATTGCTAGGAATTTACCCAAGGGATAAAGGAGTGCTTATGTATAGGGGCACTTGTACCCCAATGTTTATAGCAGCACTTTCAACAATAGCCAAATTATGGAAAGAGCCTAAATGTCCATCAACTGATGAATGGATACAGAAATTGTGGTTTATATACACAATGGAATACTACTTGGCAATGAGAAAGAATGAAATATGGCCTTTTGTAGCAACGTGGATGGAACTGGAGAGTGTGATGCTAAGTGAAATAAGTCATACAGAGATAGATACCATATGTTTTCTCTCTAATGTGGATCCTGAGATACTTAACAGAAGACCATGGGGGAGGGGAAGGAAGAAAAAAGAGGTTAGAGAGGGAGGGAGGCAAATCATAAGAAACTCTTAAAAACTGAGAACAAACTTAGGGTTGATGGGGGGTGGGAGGGAGGGGAGGGTGGGTGATGGGTACTGAGGAGGGCACCTTTTGGGATGAGACTAGGTGTTGTATGGAAACCAATTTGACAATAAATTTCATATTCAAAAAAAATAAAATAAAAAATTTTTAAAAATGTGTTCAGAGTGAACATTCCTAACATAATACAAACCATATATGTAAATTTCATGGATAACATCATATTCAATGGTAAAAAGGGAGAACTTTTATCCTGAAGTCAAAAACAAGACAAGGATGTCCACTCTCACCACTTTTATTCAACATAGTACTGGAAGTCCTAGCCACAGCATTCAGACAAGAAAAGGAAATAAGTGGCATCCAAATTGGTAAGGAAAAAGTAAAACTGTCACTATTCACAGATGACGTTATACTATATAGAGAAAACTCTAAAGACGTCACAAAAAAACTTCTAAAACTGATCAATAAATTCAGTAAATCATTATATTGTACACCTGAAACTAATATAACACTGTAGTTTAATTATGCTTGAATTAAAAAATAAATACTTTGAAAGAGTATTACTGATTAAAAGATATGATATCTTGCATTTTATTAAAAAAATATGGGAATGGGGGAAGTGTCTAGGCTTATAGACAAAACAAGGTTTGCCATGTGTTGATTATAGAATACTGTTATAGGTTGCATTGTGTTCCAATTCAAATATCCCAAATTCTTATGCTGAAGCCCAGATTCCCAGTACCACACAATGTCATTGAATATGGAGATAGTACCTTTGAAGACATAATTAAGTTAAAAAGAGGCTGTTGGAGTGAGCCTTAATCCAATTTTTTTTAAATTTTATTTTATATTTTTTAAAATTTATATCCAAATTAGTTAGCATATAGTGCAACAATGATTTCAGGAGTATATTCCTTAGTGCCCTTTACACATTTAGCCCATCCACCTTCCCACAACCCCTCCAGCACCCCTCGGTTTGTCTCCATATTTATGAGTCTCTTCTGTTTTGATATTATTTTTGTTTCCCTTCCTTGATGTTCATCTGTTTTTTTGCATAAAGTCCTCATATGAGTGAAGTCATATGATTTTTGTCTTTCTCTGACTGACTAATTTCACTTAGCATAATACCCTCCAGTTCCATCCACGTAGTTGCAAATGGCAAGATTTCATTCTTTTTGATTGCTGAGTAATACTCTACTGTATATATATATATATATATATATATATATATATATACACCACATCTTCTTTACCCATTCATCCATCGATGGACATTTGGGCTCTTTCCATACTTTGGCTATTGTTGATAGTGCTGCTATAAACATGGGGCGCATGTGTCCCTTCGGAACAGCATACCTGTATCCTGTGGATGAATGCCTAGTAGTGCAATTGCTGGGTCGTAGGGTAGTTCTATTTTTAGTTTTTTTGAGGATCCTCCATGCTGTTTTCCAGAGTGGCTGCACTAGCTTGCATTTCCACCAACAATGCAAAAGAGATCCTCTTTCTCCGCATCCTCACCAACATCTGTTGTTGCCTGAGTTGTTAATGTTAGCCATTCTGACACTTGTGAGGTGGTATCTCATTGTGGTTTTGATTTGTATTTCCCTGATGATGAGTGATGTTGAGCATTATTCATGTGTCGGTTGGCCATCTGGATGACTTCTTTGGAGGAGTGTCTATTCATGTCTTTTGCCCATTTCTTCACTGGATTCTTTGTTTTTTGGATGTTGAATTTGAGAAGTTCTGTATAAATTTTGGATACTAACCCTTTATCTGATATGTCATTTGCAAATATCTTCTCCCATTCTGTCGGTTGCCTTTTAGTTGTGTTGATTGTTTCCTTCGCTGTGTAGAAGCTTTTTATTTTGATGAGATCCCAGTAGTCTTAATCCAATTTAACTAGGTTCTTATATGAAAAGGTAATTTGGACACATAAATAAACACCAAGGATGTGCACACAGAGAAAAGACCGTATGAGGACATAGCAAGAAGGTGCCCATCTACAAGCCATGGAAAAGCCTCAGAAGAAATCCAGTCAATTGACACTTTTATGTTGAATTTCTAGGCTTGTTGAATTGTTAAATTATATTGTACACCTGAAACTAACACTGTGTTAATTATACTTCAATAAATAAAAACATTAATTACAGCTTTTACAATCATCAATTATTGCAGCATTTTACTCTGCCTATGATGAATATATATTTATACTTTTATTGACTGACAGGGTATCAACACGTAAGGCAAACAAATACATTTACATCTAAATTTAGTCTAAAGTTGCAACTAGAAATATTAGCTATTATTGAAAGAGAGTATTTAGGTGATGACCATAACTCCAAGTGTTATGGTTTGTTATATTTCTAATGATGTGACGTTGGTTAGAGATGATGTTAATTTGAGAATGATCAGAATCACACTCTTATACAGGGGTGGAAGAAATTGTTTTGGCATACTATTTGGCTACTTGGCCTTTCTAACTTCACACCTGAAACTACTGTTGAATAGTAGATTTGGTCCAAGTACTTGTATAAAATGCATACTTTGGTTGAATAAGTACATGAATTAAAAAAAAAAAACCTGGATATGTCCTATAAAGAGACATCTATTCTAATGAGAAAGAAAATCCTGCATCTCTCTATAGTTTCAGAGGAAAATTTTCCCTAATATTTCATCTTTTTATATTGATCTAACTAAAAATGTCATTATCTCAGAATCTTTGATCCTTGTGTACGTCAATGAGTCATTTATCTAAGTTTTATGGTGATATAAAAGTGCAACAAATGTTATTTGACTACAAATTCAGCAGAATTATTGCCCGATAAGATCTAATGTTAAATACTGGTGTTTAATTGCATTGAACCACTCCAAGTGCCTTAAGGAAAAGTTAGGAAGGATAAATACTAATGCTTGAAAATATCTTTGAATATATGTGAAATGGGTATTAAAGATATTCTTTTCATTTTCTAACATTCTGAAGTGGATCTGCTTTTAATTTCTTGAATCAATTTTCCAAATTAACCACTCCACAGTACTATTTCACCTATATCATGGAGTCACATAATATATAGTATTCTCTGTCAGGGTTTTCAAGGTATAGTTAGTATTATGCCCATATTACAAATGAAGCATCTGAGACATAACAGCAGTAAATAACTTGTTCATTTTCATTTAGGTTGTGGGGCCTGAGTTCAAGCCTGAGAGTTTTTGATACCACAGTCTATGCCCTTATCAATAAATACCAAGAGTGGGGCACAGGGGAAGCACAAAAAAGCAGGAACTGCTGTATATGAAGAATTTGAAGATGTAACAAAGAAACAGAGGTAATTTCAGGTAAGGGTAATCCACCCTCTCAGAAGCCCCAGAGGACTTGGAATCCTGGACAACTCTGAGGCTGTGGTTCATCTACTAGCCATCTTCATATCCTCTAGAATTCCCAGGAGTCAGCACTTTAAGATTAATAGAAGTTTTAATAGCTTGAAAACTATAAAAATTTACCAACTCCATCATCATATACTGTCAGTGACATTGGACTGAATGGGCCAGTGTCCCTCCTAGGAAGGATAGTGTGGCTCAGGAAACTTTTAGCATATCTAGGTCCAGTTCTACTTGTTCATAGTAAGCCCTGGGGGTCATGTCAGGCTATGATTGTAAATTACTCTCTTCAGACTAGTACCCAGATATTTGAAGCTAAGACCACAGTCAGAAAATCATAATCAACAGTACGTTTCCCATTCATATCATCTTTTACTTGAATTACAATGATGAAAGTAGAGCTAGAGAAAAGTGGACAGATGTTAGAGACATTTGTGTAGTGAAATAAAGAAGTCTTATGGATTAGCTAGCCTGAGAACAAGGAAAGGGAGGATTCCAGGATGAATCCAAAGGGTTTATTTACCTGTTTATTTTTTTTTCTTTAAACAATTGATTGGAGAATGGTACCACTTGCTGAAAAAGGTCATACAAAAGGAGGAGCAAGTTTGATATAAATAATGATAGTAAGTTTGGGACCTGATGAATTTGAGATTCCCTGAGACATCTAAGTGAAACTGCTTAACACACAGTCAGCTGGATAAAGAGTGTGGAATTCTGAGACAATCAGGCTATAGCTAGAGATTCAGAGGTCACCTGTACATAGATGTTAAGTGAGTCAAAGAGGATGAATTCAACTAGAGATAATGCATAGGATGAAAATGATACAAGGCTGAGCAACACTTATGTTTAGGACTTAGGCAGGAATAAAAACCAAAAATGTTTAGAAAGCATTTTTAGACATTTTTTTTTAATTCAGGGAATGCTGCTTCTGAAAAATATGGAGTAACAGATTTAATCTTCCATCTGAAACAACAAAAGAGAAACCAAATATATGAAACAACAGTTTTCAAGGCAATTGGGAATCAGACAATAAAGGATAATGACCCTGACAGCTAACTGTTTTGAGAAGGTTACAGATCACAATACAAGGAAAGGGAAATGAGACAGAGCATAGAGAACTCTCTCAGTTAAGGAGACAGGAAAGTCATAGGTCAGAGTACCAGAGAGTAGAGAGCTTCACAGGAAGAGAATCCCAGAGACTTTCAGAATCTTGGTTCTTCAGCAGAGTGTGGATCAGCACATACATGTGAAGACACCATCCAAGGCTATAGAAATGTCCATCAAAAAAATTTGGAGGGAACGGTGCCCAGTTTCCCATACTACAAACTTCGATTGCCCTTTGGAGCTCTATAACTCAGAGAATCCCCACTGAGTTGCTGACACTTGACCTGGGCACATAAACCCCATCCCCATCTCTCTATCCTTTGGTGGTTCCCTTACCTTCCTCTCCTTCTGGGTAGTGGCCCATACACCATAACTAGATGGTCTTATGCTGTGAGGAAACCCCCATGTAACCCTATCAAAGCATCACTCAAATAAAGCTTGTTGCGTGCTACTGCAACCTCATGCTTATATTTGCTTCCTTGATCATCCCTCAAATCTTTTGAACTTACAAGTGGTGATGAGGAAGGGAGAGGATTTGGGTCATGATGAAGAAAATGTAAGTAACACCTGCAGGTCTGAACAGAAAAGGGGTAGGAGTGCATGCCCCTGGACTGATGGCATTATTCTGGAAGAGTATCCAAACCCCAACCCTTGGGTTGAGGTAGCTAAAGCATTACTTAACGTGACTAAAGACAAGGAAGTTTATATTCCTGCCCCACTCAGGACTCCTAAACAGGGGGCTGTCCTGATGAAGTGGGGCTCCAAACCAGGAGAGGCAAGCTAGACCTTCTCCTTGGAAGCTTCTCACCAGGACAGAAAAACAAGATGGAGGAGAAGACCTGGGAGAAGAGGACTGGTGCCCTCTAGAGGAACAGGCAGCACAATACCACCATGGTGGTGGAGAAGAAAATCTACTCTCTCCCCAAGACCACCTGTAAGTAATATAGACAAAAGAGACAAGAGGGGAGGGTCAAGAAGGAAGGGCTGGTATTCATCAGAAGAAGGGAACTCCTTCTCCTTCTCCTTCTCCTTCTCCTTCTCCTTCTCCTTCTCCTTCTCCTTCTCCTTCTCCTTCTCCTTCTCCTTCTCCTTCTCCTTCTCCTCCTCCTCCTCCTCCTTCTCCTTCTCCTCCTCTGTCATAGTCTTCTCCTTCTCCTTTTCATTCTCTTTTTCCTTCTCCTTCCTTTCCCTCTCCCTCTCCCCCTCCCCCTCCCTCTCCCACATGCTCTCCTGCTCCTCCTCCTCCTCCTTCTTCTCCTTTTTCTCTCTTCTTCTCTCTTTCTCTCTTTCTCTCTTCCTCTCTCTCAGAGGTGCAGTTTCTCCTTAAGGACCTACCCAAGGAACCAAATTTAAAAAGGGGGGGTTGCCAGGCATTGTAGTATGTGTCTGATAAGTGAATTCTATCAGGGGCTGAAATTCAAAAATTGGCTGCCATAGTACAGGATGGAAAAATGGAGTTCCCACAAAAAGATCCTGCACAACAGGCAAAGAAGGTGTAAAGGACCCCCGGGGAGGCTTTTGACCCCAGTTCACATACACCTTGTTGATGTGGATTTTCATGGCTTGGAGGACTACATGAGGCTTTATAAACACCTAGGCAGACTGTCAATAAAAAATCCTAGCTGAGGCCAAAGATCTCTATCAGCTGAGGGTGCTGGAGTGGGCTTATCAGGTAACAGATGGCATGCAGCCTAATGACTTAGCAAGTCAGAGGAGGCTGAATTAAATCCTGAGTCTACACAATTGTTTCTCAGTGGGACTCCTGACAGATATAAGCTCTCCTTACTGGCAATGTTGGTGAAAGCTAAAACAATACAAAACCCACAGCTGTCCTGGATTTAACAGAAACTCATGAAAGAAAAACTCAATGTCAAGTGTTAACATGTTAACTCTATAAACAATACCCTACTTGGCATAAAGCAAAACTACTAACAATACTGAGGTTCCCCGCCTCCTAGGCTAAACAAACTACCTACAGACCAAGGTTCATACTATGTCCTGTTTAATGGGAATAGCTCTCCTTAAAACTGGATCAGCAACAGAGGCCTCCTTATTAAAATAAAAATGGTATCAACAGGATTGAGCTAAACCCAGCCCTACCGGACTGCCACAAACTCCATGAGGAAATAGTTACATACTCTGCCACTGAGGCTAACTTAACAAAAACCCCAGGAATTCCTCTGCCCTTTGTTCAATGGGGACAAGAGAGTGGATGTTCAGCATTCTCAAAACAAGAAAATCAATGGTCTTCCTTCACTTATGGAATGAGCATGGAGTATAAGAGACCAGACAATGGACAGCCACAACCTCTTACCCCCATTTAAACACCCAAAATCCAGGACTGAGGGAAGATGGTGGCGTAGGAGGACGCTGGGCTCACTGCGCGACCTGCTGATCACTTAGATTCCGCCTACACCTGCCTAAATAACCCAGAAAACCGCCAGAGGATTAGCAGAACGGAGTCTCCGGAGCCAAGCGCAGACGAGAGGCCCACGGAAGAGGGTAGGAAGGGCAGCGAGGCGGTGTGCGCTCCACGGACTGGCAGGAGGGAGCCGGGGTGGAGGGGCGGCTCGCCGGCCAAGCAGAGCCCCCGAGTCTGGCTGGCAAAAGCGGAGACGCCTGACAGACTGTGTTCCGACAGCAAGCGTGACTTAGCGTCTGGGAGGTCATAAGTTAACAGCTCAGCTCTGCTCAGAAAGCAGGAAGGCTTGGGGCGCCTGGGTGGCGCAGTCGGTTAAGCGTCCGACTTCAGCCAGGTCACGATCTCGCGGTCAGTGAGTTCGAGCCCCGCGTCAGGCTCTGGGCTGATGGCTCGGAGCCTGGAGCCTGTTTCCGATTCTGTGTCTCCCTCTCTCTCTGCCCCTCCCCCGTTCATGCTCTGTCTCTCTCTGTCCCAAAAATAAATAAAAAACGATGAAAAAAAAATTAAAAAAAAAAAAAAAAGAAAGCAGGAAGGCTGGAGGACAAAGGGAGGGAGAGCTGCTGAGCCCCCGGATGGCAGAGCTCAGTTTGGTGGGGAAGAAAGGTGCTCGCCAGCGCCATCTCCCCCGCCCATCCCCTAGCCAAAATCCCAAAGGGAACCAGTTCCTGCCAGGGAACTTGCTCGCTAGGCGCAAACACCTACTCTGTGCTCCTGCGGAGCTAAACCTCCGGAAGCAGATCTGATTCCCTCCCGCTGCCACAGGGCCCCTCCTGAAGTGGATCACCTAAGGAGAAGCGAGCTAAGCCTGCCCTTCTTGCCCCCATGCACCTTGCCTACCCACCCCAGCTAATATGCCAGATCCCCAGCATCACAAGCCTGGCAGTGTGCAAGTAGCCCAGACGGGCCACACCACCCCACAGTGAATCCCGCCCCTAGGAGAGGGGAAGAGAAGGCACACACCAGTCTGACTGTGGCCCCAGCGGTGGGCTGGGGGCAGACATCAGGTCAGACTGCGGCCCCGCCTACCAACTCCAGTTATACACCACAGCACAGGGGAAGTGCCCTGCAGGTCCGCACCACTCCAGGGACTATCCAAAATGACCAAGCGGAAGAATTCCCCTCAGAAGAATCTCCAGGAAATAACAACAGCTAATGAACTGATCAAAAAGGATTTAAATAATATAACAGAAAGTGAATTTAGAATAATAGTCATAAAATTAATCGCTGGGCTTGAAAACAGTATAGAGGACAGCAGAGAATCTCTTGCTACAGAGATCAAGGGACTAAGGAACAGTCACGAGGAGCTGAAAAGCGCTTTAAACGAAATGCAAAACAAAATGGAAACGACAGCTCAGATTGAAGACGCAGAAGAGAGAATAGGTGAACTAGAAGATAAAGTTATGGAAAAAGAGGAAGCTGAGAGAAAGAGAGATAAAAAAATCCAGGAGAATGAGGGAAAAATTAGAGAACTAAGTGATACACTAAAAAGAAATAATATACGCATAATTGGTATCCCAGAGGAGGAAGAGAGAGGGAAAGGTGCTGAAGGGGTACTTGAAGAAATTATAGCTGAAAACTTCCCTGAACTGGGGAAGGAAAAAGGCATTGAAATCCAAGAGGCACAGAGAACTCCCTTCAGACGTAATTGAATCGATCTTCTGCATGACGTATCATAGTGAAACTGGCAAAATACAAGGATAAAGAGAAAATTCTGAAAGCAGCAAGAGATAAACGTGCCCTCACATATAAAGGGAGACCTATAAGACTCGTGACTGATCTCTCTTTTGAAACTTGGCAAGCCAGAAAGGCTTGGCACGATATCTTCAGTGTGCTAAACAGAAAAAATATGCAGCCGAGAATCCTTTATCCAGCAAGTCTGTCATTTAGAATAGAAGGAGAGATAAAGGTCTTCCCAAACAAACAAAAACTGAAGGAATTTGTCACCACTAAACCAGCCCTACAAGAGCTCCTAAGGGGGATCCTGTGAGACAAAGTACCAGAGACATCACTACAAGCATAAAACATACAGACATCACAATGACTCTAAACCCATATATTTCTATAATAACACTGAATGTAAATGGATTAAATGTGCCAACCAAAAGACACAGGGTATCAGAAATGGATAAAAAAACAAGACCCATCTATTTGCTGTCTACAAGAGACTCATTTTAGATCTGAGGACACCTTTAGATTGAGAGTGAGGGGATGGAGAACTATTTCTCATGCTACTGGAAGCCAAAAGAAAGCTGGAGTAGCCATACTTATATCAGACAAACTAGACTTTCAATTAAAGGCTGTAACAAGAGATGAAGAAGGGCATTATATAATAATTACAGGGTCTATCCATCAGGAAGAGCTAACAATTATTAATGTCTATGCGCCGAATACCGGAGCCCCCAAATATATAAAACAATTACTCATAAACATAAGCAACCTTATTGATAAGAATGTGGTAATTGCAGGGGACTGTAACACTCCACTTACAGAAATGGATAGATCATCTAGACACAGGATCAATAAAGAAACAAGGGCCCTGAATGATACATTGGATCAGATGGACTTGACAGATCTATTTAGAACTCTGCATCCCAAAGCAACAGAATATACTTTCTTCCCGAGTGCACATGGAACATTCCCCAAGATAGATCATATACTGGGTCACAAAACAGCCCTTCATAAGTTTACAAGAATTGAAATTATACCATGCATACTTTCAGACCACAATGCTATGAAGCTTGAAATCAACCACAGGGAAAAGTCTGGAAAACCTCCACAAGCATGGAGGTTAAAGAACACCCTACTAACGAATGAGTGGGTCAACCAGGCAATTAGAGAAGAAATTAAAAAATATATGGAAACAAACGAAAATGAAAATACAACAATCCAAACGCTTCGGGATGCAGCGAAGGCAGTCCTGAGAGGAAAATACATTGCAATCCAGGCCTATCTCAAGAAACAAGAAAAATCCCAAATACAAAATCTAACTGCACACCTAAAGGAAGTAGAAGCAGAACAGCAAAGGCAGCCTAAACCCAGCAGAAGAAGAGAAATAATAAAGATCAGAGCAGAAATAAACAATATAGAATCTAAAAAAACTGTAGAGCAGATCAACGAAACCAAGAGTTGGTTTTTTGAAAAAATAAACAAAATTGACAAACCTCTAGCCAGGCTTCTCAAAAAGAAAAGGGAGATGACCCAAATAGATACAATCATGAATGAAAATGGAATTATTACAACCAATCCCTCAGGTACAAACAATTATCAGGGAATACTATGAAAAACTATATGCCAACAAATTGGACAACCTGGAAGAAATGGACAAATTCCTTAGCACCCACACTCTTCCAAAACTCAATCAGGAGGAAAGAGAAAGCTTGAACAGACCCATAACCAGCGAAGAAATTGAATCGGTTATCAAAAATCTCCCAACAAATTAGAGTCCAGGACCAGATGGCTTCCCAGGGGAGTTCTACCAGACGTTTAAAGCAGAGGTAATACCTATCCTTCTCAAGCTATCCCAAGAAATAGAAAGGGAAGGAAAACTTCCAGACTCATTCTATGAAGCCAGTATTCCTTTGATTCCTAAACCAGACAGAGACCCAGTAAAAAAAGAGAACTACAGGCC
This sequence comes from Neofelis nebulosa, assembly GCF_028018385.1. Classification (NCBI taxonomy): domain Eukaryota; kingdom Metazoa; phylum Chordata; class Mammalia; order Carnivora; family Felidae; genus Neofelis; species Neofelis nebulosa. The sequence continues at coordinate 46,009,074 of NC_080800.1, forward strand.
AATATCCCTGATGAATATGGATGCAAAAATTCTCAATAAGATACTAGCAAATCGAATTCAACAGCATATACAAAGAATTATTCACCATGATCCAGTGGGATTCATTCCTGGGATGCAGGGCTGGTTCAACATTCGCAAATCGATCAACGTGATACATCACATTAACAAAAAAAAAAAAAAAGAGAAGAACCATATGATCCTGTCAATCGATGCAGAAAAGGCCTTTGACAAAATCCAGCACCCTTTCTTAATAAAAACCCTGGAGAAAGTCGGGATAGAAGGAACATACTTAAAGATCATAAAAGCCATTTATGAAAAGCCCACAGCTAACATCATCCTCAACAGGGAAAAACTGAGAGCTTTTTCCCTGAGATCAGGAACACGACAGGGATGCCCACTCTCACCGCTGTTGTTTAACATAGTGCTGGAAGTTCTAGCGTCAGCAATCAGACAACAAAAGGAAATCAAAGGCATCAAAATTGGCAAAGATGAAGTCAAGCTTTCGCTTTTTGCAGATGACATGATATTATACATGGAAAATCCGATAGACTCCACCAAAAGTCTGCTAGAACTGATACATGAATTCAGCAAAGTTGCAGGATACAAAATCAATGTACAGAAATCAGTTGCATTCTTATACACTAACAATGAAGCAACAGAAAGACAAATAAAGAAACTGATCCCATTCACAATTACACCAAGAAGCATAAAATACCTAGGAATAAATCTAACCAAAGATGTAAAAGATCTGTATGCGGAAAACTATAGAAAGCTTATGCAGGTAATTGAAGATTTAAAGAAATGGAAATACATTCCCTGCTCATGGATTGGAAGAATAAATATTGTCAAAATGTCAATACTACCCAAAGCTATCTACACATTCAATGCAATCCCAATCAAAATTGCACCAGCATTCTTCTTGAAACTAGAACAAGCAATCCTAAAATTTATATGGAACCACAAAAGGCCCCGAATAGCCAAAGTAATTTTGAAGAAGAAGACCAAAGCAGGAGGCATCACAATCCCAGACTTTAGCCTCTACTACAAAGCTGTCATCATCAAGACAGCATGGTATTGGCACAAAAACAGACACATAGACCAATGGAATAGAATAGAAACCCCAGAACTAGACCTACAAACGTATGGCCAACTCATCTTTGACAAAGCAGGAAAGAACATCCAATGGAAAAAAGACAGTCTCTTTAACAAATGGTGCTGGGAGAACTGGACAGCAACATGCAGACGGTTGAAACTAGACCACTTTCTCACACCATTCACAAAAATAAACTCAAAATGGATAAAGGACCTGAATGTGAGACAGGAAACCATCAAAACCCTAGAGGAGAAAGCAGGAAAAGACCTCTCTGACCTCAGCCGTAGCAATCTCTTACTCGGCACATCCCCAAAGGCAAGGGAATTAAAAGCAAAAGTGAATTACTGGGACCTTATGAAGATAAAAAGCTTCTGCACAGCAAAGGAAACAACCAACAAAACTAAAAGGCAACCAACGGAATGGGAAAAGATATTTGCAAATGACATATCGGACAAAGGGCTAGTATCCAAAATCTATAAAGAGCTCACCAAACTCCACACCCGAAAAACAAAGAACCCAGTGAAGAAATGGGCAGAACACATGAGTAGACACTTCTCTAAAGAAGACATCCGGATGGCCAACAGGCACATGAAAAGATGTTCAACGTCGCTCCTTATCAGGGAAATACAAATCAAAACCACACTCAGATATCACCTCACGCCAGTCAGAGTGGCTAAAATGAACAAATCAGTAGACTATAGATGCTGGAGAGGATGTGGAGAAATGGGAACCCTCTTGCACTGTTGGTGGGAATGCAAACTGGTGCAGCCACTCTGGAAAGCAGTGTGGAGGTTCCTCAGAAAATTAAAAATAGACCTACCCTATGACCCAGCAATAGCACTGCTAGGAATTTACCCAAGGGATACAGGAGTACTGATGCATAGGGGCACTTGTACCCCAATGTTTACAGCAGCACTCTCAACAATAGCCAAATTATGGAAAGAGCCTAAATGTCTATCAACTGATGAATGGATAAACAAATTGTGGTTTATATACACAATGGAATACTACGTGGCAATGAGAAAGAATGAAATATGGCCTTTTGTAGCAACGTGGATGGAACTGGAGAGTGTGATGCTAAGTGAAATAAGCCATACAGAGAAAGACAGATACCATATGGTTTCACTCTTATGTGGATCCTGAGAGACTTAACAGAAACCCATGGGGGAGGGGAAGGAAAAAAAAGATAAAGAGGTTAGAATGGGAGAGAGCCAAAGCATAAGAGACTGTTAAAAACTGTGAACAAACTGAGGGTTGATGGGGGGTGGGGGGAGGGGAGGGTGGGTGATGGGTATTGAGGAGGGCACCTTTTGGGATGAGCACTGGGTGTTGTATGGAAACCAATTTGACAATAAATTTCATATATTAAAAAAAAAACACCCAAAATCCAAATGGTGGGACAGACTAAGCTGTCTAGTGGGCTGAGCTCTGTATAATAGTCCCAGCAATAGAGTTTGTCTTTGACAAATATTTTTTTGAGGCTTATAATTTTGTTGAGCCAGGTTGGTGGCTAATGAGCTATTTGTTCAAGACTTCACCAAAATCAGAGCTACAAAATACAAGCCAAGACTTTTGGGATACAGAAATGTGGGAAAAATCACCACATTGACTCCCACTCTGCCAATATGGATGCACAATACACATGTGGCCAAGCAAGACATGGAGGAAGCACACTACAATGCCAAGGCTAATGAAGTAACCAAACCACCAGAGGAGGTAGGGCTCTAGAAAGAGGGGTAGGCTCCAGACCTTTGAGAGGAGACACCCTACCCTTTTTATTAGTGAACACATGAGATGTCAGGGTATTTGGGCATCATGTAGTTATGAAAATTGATAGTTAATGAGGAGTCTACCCAACAGACAGACAAACCATTAAGGACTGTATCAGATGCCAGAAATCTAGAGATTGGATCCACCATATGGGAAAAAAAAATTTACAGAGGAGATGGGCCATATCAGACATAGCAAATTGTTTTCACTGGGCCTCTCTCTGAAGCAGAAAAAAACTATTAATTGGATTGGCAATGGTGGATACTGACACAGGCCTTCTATAGGCTTACACATGCAGGGTACTATCCTCTGCTAATGTTACTTAGGAGTTAATACAACAGCCTTACAACCTTTGGGAGTGCCACAAGTAATACAATCAGATCAAGACTCCCACTCCCCTGCAAAGCAATGTAATGATAGGCATTACAAAATAACATTGCTTGGGTTTCCCACCTACCCTGTTGTCCTACTGCAGCAGATGTCATAGAAAAATATAATGATTTTTTAAAATTTATTTATTTTTAGAGAGAGGGAGAGAGCAAGGAAGGGGTAGAGATAGAGGGAAAGAGTGAATCCCAAGCAGGTTCCACACTTCCAGCACAGAGCCTGACACAGGCTCAAACTCACAAACCACAAGATCATGACCTAAGCCAAAATCAAGGGTCAGATGCTTAACCAACTGAGCCACCCAGGAGCCCCAGTATAATGATATTTTAAAACAAAGGCTATTAAGAGAACTTGCAAGACAATAGTTCCCCAAGTAATTAAAATATTGCCCATAGTTCTGATTATATTAAATTCATAGCCCTATGTCATAACTGCGCCATATTAAAATTCAAAAGAAATGAAAAGAACCAATAGAGACACTATGACCTCTGCTGGTGTAAATATCCACACTAGACACCAGTCAATAACTAGTTTTTGCTTATGTGGGAACCCTGAAATTGCCTCTCACAGCAAATAAACATCCACCTGGTTCTTTCATCTTATCTTTCTCCCTAATAGAAAATCCAGAGCCTAGCCACTTCTCCCTCCATCCAGAAAGGGACCTCCTGTGGACCACTGACTATGGGACAATACTGAACCTGCTTTTGCTCCTCATCCAGTGTAAGCTGAGCAAACCACTCATCACTATGAACAGAAGGATGTCCTCATCTGCTGCCCATATATTCCACTAAAAGTACCAAGGAACAACCCTTGACCTGCTTCTCATATCCAGAACATGGAACTAATCATCCCAGACCAGTAACACCATTTGGGTGATACCCAAGGGTACAATCAGATCTACTGCTGCCCACAGATAACCTCTGAGTTTCACTCCTATCTCTTGCTGTGCCCTTTCCTTACCTGAGAAGTTCCTACACTTGCCAGTGTTGACTACACACCCATTGATAGATCACCTTGCCTTGGCAATCTACACCCTACTGCTGGCAAGGTATGTCTTACATGCCACATGCACATGACAGAGTGACACACAATATGGGTCAGGATGGGGACCACAGGAATCACACTGTTGGCTATTCAGGTTGGTCAGTCTTACTAACATGACCATGAACACCAACACTGAGGCTAGCATGCCTCCCCCTCCTATTTCTACTACCAGCAAATACACATTCTGGTTAAGCCAGACTCTAAAATACGACTTGTGAATTACAGGTACCTTCTAACCTCATGGTCCAACTTTTATTTCAAATTAAATGAAAGTGACTATTACCAACTAGTGCCATCAAACAAACAGAGCAATGGGCCACTACCTATGAGATTCATCTGAGGCATACCCAGAGATGGTGTGCACCCAGTAATACAACCAGGATTCTAGTCATTGGTGGAATCAAATTAAAAATACTCTAATCCAGAGTCAATACCAGCAAACCCTATGGTATTACAGAGATAAAATTATAGTTCTCACTAATTCCCAAATGATGATTTACTTTATTTTATTTATTTATTTTGAGAGGGGGAAGGGGAAGAGAGAGAGGGAGAGAGAGAATCCCAAGCAGGCTCCGTACTCTCAGCACAGAGCCTGATGCAGGACTCAAACCCATGAACCATGAGATTATGACCTGAGCTGAGATCAAGAGTCAGATGCTCAACTGACTAAGCTACCCAGGCACCCCCTAGATGATGATTAAATGTAAAACCTGCCAACAATGTATGCCCTTATAACCATTGGCGTCTTTTCCTGTTCATTATAACGATCTTACTCTCTAGCACAAGTCCCATTTATTAAAACAGAGAAATTTCACTAACCAACTGGCCAAGGGCACCTTACCACAGACCTCTTTCCTGGATGCTAATCAATATGTACAAGGAAGGAAATATATATTATATAATATTATCTAGGCCAAGTCACATCTAAAAAATGAGGGACTGCAACCAGTCTGGGAATTCTTCCTTAACTTAATCTTATCACAGTGCCAACTGTAAGTTTTACATAACACTCAGTGGTAACAGGCTGTACAACTGTAATGCTGGTTGCCCACAGTGAACAATCGTGCCTTTTGGGTGTTACAATAAAGATAATTCTTATGAAAACTATATTTGATCCCATGGAGGAATCTAGCTGCCCTCTACATGGGAGTGTCTCCACTCAAATTGACATCTACTTGCTTACAGCCATTACGAAATATGCTGGGTTTACCAAGGCCACCATTAATAAAGACTTGGGAAAACTTGAGGGTAATTTCCACCCAATGGTACTTTTCTGGGGGATCCTAAAAAATGCATATCCCACTGTACAGGACATAGAAACAATAATGAGAAGCCTGATACCAAAGCTAACTTGGGGGAAATTTATTGGTGTAGTCACACCAGCATCTCCCAAGGGACCACCCATGAGGCTATCAAAGCTGTATAAATGGATGCCCCAGAAAAGTTTCCCCTAGAACTGAAGTGATAGAGCATGTGGTCCCCCACTTAAACACAGCCAAGTCATGATACACATGTATAGAAATGGGAAAATGTATTTTGATGTCTATATTTTAAAAATAACTTGGCCTACCTGTGAGGATCCCTTATGTGAATGCCCTATAGCTCAAGATCTAATTTGGTGCACATCTAAATAAACAACCTTTTCCAAACCACTGAGACCACCTGTGAAGCTAAGCCTATGCTCACTGAAACACGCATATGTATTTATTATTAGCGAACATCAGGAAACTGAGACACTAATACACACCATTTGGAAAGAGAAGAAACATATAATTACCCACCAAACAAAACCTACATATAGCCTTTGCCACAATATATAACATGGCAAGCTTAACTTCATACTGGGCTTGCTTTCACCAACCTGATTTTAGTACACATAGCATAGTACCTTTCCCCTGGCCAAGCACCCCCCCATAATCCTCATTTATCAATATAAGCCTATTCTCCTGGATATTGATATCCAACAACAATATCCAGAAGCTAATCTCACACTAATATGTAGGATAAGGTAGGCTGAGCCCATAACCAATTTAGTTGACCAAGTTGCTGAATGCAAGGTTAATAACATGAAAGCTTGTTTAACTATAATCATGCATGCTTTTATTAACACCCCCTTAGAATTGCACTATGACATACAAACTTATATTCATAAGAACACAGAGAAGGAGCCTGGTGAGTCTGTAAGGGAATCAAGCTTCTAAGGGAATCTCACAAACTTTTTAAATATATTTAACAATATTTCCTTCACTTGAGTTTTCCTCAAAATTCTAGTAGAACTTAACTCATCAGTAGAATCCCCCAAAGACTTGCCCTTACAAACCACACTAGCCACAACACTCTAATGCCACAAACATGCTTTCCAAATAGTCTCACTGGTACTAACTACCTTAGGATCACTAATTTTGTGAGCAGTAGAAACAGCATATGTGTGGGACACCACACAACAATTAAAAGAAACATATATGGTCATGTCTAAGTTGGTATTAGATAACCCCATAGTGATAGATTATTTTAGTGGCTTCCAAGTGAGGGGTCTGTATACTTCTTAACACATCTTGTTGCATATGGGTAAATAATATGCACAAAAGTTTTACAGATAACCAGAGAAATTTTCACCAAAAGGACCATAATATTACTATACTACTGATCAATTGATCAAATAAAAATCTTTTGTGATCTATTCTCCAGGCTTTCCCCCTAAATGGGAAGACTGGCTGTGAATGGGTTTCAAAATCCTGGTTTTTGCATTTATAGGATTCTGGGTCTTCAAAATGCTTTATCTCTGTCCCTAAACTCAGGCATTAGGAGATAACATACAACTTAGATTGTAAAAGAACATAAAAACAGGGAATGGATTGTTATGCAAATGGTTAAAGATAGCTCCTATATATTGGCAGCTAGGTTGTTTGTTTATTTGCCAGTGTTGACTCAAAAGCCATTGGCTTCAGGGGTGCCTGAGTGGCTCAGTCAGTTAAGTGTCCAACTCTTGATCTCAGCTCAGGTCATGATCTCACAGTTTGTGGGAACAGCAGGGAGACTGCTTGAGACTCTCTCTCTCTTTTTCTCTTTGTACCTCCTTTGTGCTCTCTCTCTCTCAAATAAACTTAAAAAATTAAAAGTACTGGCTCCAAACTCAAATTCGCATACATACAATTTTTTTTATTTTTTTAAACATTTTAATTTATTTTTGAGAGAGAGAGAGAGAGCAGAGGTGGGGCAGAGAGAGAGGAGAGAGAATCCCAAGCAGGCTCTGCACTGTGAGCGCAGAGCCCAATGCAGAGCTCGAATTCACGAACAGTGAGATCATGACCTGATCTGAAATTCAAGAGTCATCCACTTAACCGACTGAGCTACCCAGGTACCCCAACATCAATTGTTTTAAACAGAGCCCAAATAAGCAGATTTTTAGCCATTCAGAGCCCATCTCTTTTGCATACCCCATTAAACTGTGCCTAACATCTGTTAGCCATAGATTAGATAAACCCTATAGCTATAAAAGACCCTAAGCTACTACTGCTCTTCAGAACTCTCTGATCCAGAGTCTCCTTGTCAGGTTGCTAATTTATATGACTTAGACATGTAAATTCCCTCTCTGATTCCTCTCTCCCCTAGGAGTTTCCCTGCCATCAGGGAATCCCCTCCAGGCAAGCATGGCTTGCCCAAATAAAGTTTGTTGCAGGCTACTGCCACCTCCTGACCATGTCTATTTCCTGGATCAGCCCTCAAATCCCTAAAATTCACTACAAAATAATAATACTTGAAGTAGATAGTAATAAAGGTGTACTTCATAAAACCTAAAGCAATCACTGCAAAACAAAACAAAAAACTTGTAGCTAATAAAACAAGAAAGGAGATAAAATGCAATCATAAAAAAGAACTCAATTAATCCAAAAGTAGTCAGAGGAAAATGGAACAAAGTACCTGTGGGTCCAATAGAAATTAAATAGCAGATTAATAGAATCAAATATAACTTCAGTAATAATATAATTAAATTTAAATGGTCTAAAAAAATCACCATTAAAAAGCTAAGATTGTGGGGTCTCCTCAGTCAGTTAAGCATCCAACTTTAGTCCAGGTCATTGTCTCACAGTGTGTGTGTTCAAGCCCCGAGTTGGGCTCTGGGATGACAGCTCAGAGCCTGGAATCTAGTTTGGATTCTGTGCCTCCCAATCTCTCTCTTCCCCTCCCCCACTCACACTCTGTCTGTCTGTCTCTCTTTTCCTCCCCCACTCAGGCTCTGTCTTTCTCTGTCTCTCAAAAAGATAAATGTTTTAAAAAAATTTTTTTAAGCTAAGGTTGTCAGATTGAATGTAAAACTCAAGACCCAACTATATACTGATTACAAGAAATACTCTTTAAATGTAAACACACAAAAAGGGGCGCCTCGGTGGCTCAGTCAGTTAAGCATTCAACTTCGACTCAGGTCATGATCTCACATGTTAGTGAGTTTAAGCCCTGCCTAGGGATCTGTGCTGACAGCTCAGAGCCTGGAGCCTGCTTCAGATTCTGTGTCTGCCTCTTCTTCTGCTCCTCCCTCACTCGCACTCTGTGCCTCTCTCTCTCAAATAAATAAGTAAATTAACATTTAAAAATTTCTTTAAATAAATATAAACACACAAAAAGGTTAAAATATGGAAAAAGACATATTACAAATCTAAGGTGTATTACAAAAGCAATAAATATGAGACCACTAATATCAGGCAAAGTGGATTTCAGAACAAAAAATATTACCAAGGATAAAGAAAGTCCTTTGATAATAACAAAGTGACCAATTAATCAAAAGACACAACAATCCAGGGCACAGTCAGTTAAGCATCTCAGCTGAGGTCTTGATCTCAGGGTGGTGAGTTCAAGCCCCATATTGGCCTCCATGCTGGGTATGAAGCCTACTAAAAAAAAAAAAAAAAAAAAAAAGATATAACAATCCTAAATGTTATGCTCTTTGTATCAGAGGCTCAAAATATCTGAAGCAAAAACTACCAGAACTTCAAGGGAAATAGACAAATCTACAGTGAGATTTCAATACCACCTCTTCAATAATTTATAGTACAAGTAGAGAAACGGCAAGGATATAGTAGACTTGAGCAACACTGTCATTCAAATTGGGTGATTTGCATTTACTAAATATTCTATTCAAGGAGAGCAAAGTACACATTCACCTCAGGTGTACATAAAACATTTCACGAAACAAGTCTATTTTGGATCATGAAAAAGAGTCTCAATAAATTTAAACAGAAACAAGTCATAAAAAGAATATTCTCTGATGTACCTCATTAGCCTCCTGGGCTTTGGCTACCCAACAACTGCGAAGTATGTGATAGCATAGTAAGCAGGGAGGAAAAAAAAAAGAGAATGGATCAAGGCAGCATCACATGTGCAGAAGCACACCCACGAACACACATTGCTGCTGTAGAAAGAGACAATAGAAAATTGGGCATTGACAGAGATAATGATCAAAACCCCTCACCATTCATCAGACTTTCTTCTCATAACTTCAGGATTACACAAGTGAGTTTTCTTAGGATCAAGTGGCTATAGTAAAGCTGAACCAAAGTAAACTACACTGACAATTTCCAGCATTATATTGGAAGCTACTGACCACAGTGAACTTATTCTGAGCAAGTCCCAACCCATCATTTTCATGTATGTTTGAAGAAATGGCCTCTAAGCATTTATCTAATACCTTCTAAAGTAGTGACCTTCAAACTTTTCTATTGCAATGCATGAAAAACATATATTTTTAAATATAATTGAGAAAGCACAAAAGTGTGTGTGTGTGGGGAGGGGGGTCTATGGATATATTATATATGTAGGACACTGTGGCATTTTCTGTTTTATTTTATCTCAGTTCTTTAAAATACTGCTTGTGGCCCACAACATTAATCTCATGACCCACTACGGATTAAAAACGACCATGTGGAAAACATTAGTCTTTTTACAGAAAATTCCCAATGACTACTACATGCTGTTATAGAAGTACATGCAAATACATGTGAGAACCCCCATTTTGTCCTAATCCTTGCTAATTCAAGTGTTTCAGACACAAAGGATATCTTTAATATGAGCCACAGGCCACAAAAATGTGTAATTGCTGATGAAATAGAAGTTCCACTTGCAAAGTTTCCCATTAAAATTCAGAAATGGGGCTTAAGACGTGCACTTATGATGAGCACTGGGTGATGTGTGAAATTGTTGAATCACCACATTGTACACCTGAAACTAATATAACACTGTAATATTAACTAATTGGAATTAAAATGAAAACTTTGAAAAAAACTCAGACAACAGTGTCTGTTTTGCATATGGCAGCTGTCATTTGGTATAGATGGGAACTCACAAGTAAAAGAGTCAGGAGGTGTACATGATTTCTTGTACAGTTGGTATCCTGTGTAGAGCTGTGCTTGGGCTGGGGTGCAGCTGAATGCCATACATTATGGGATTTAGCTAAGGGATCCCATTTCCCTACTGTGCTCCCATTTTATGAGGGAAGTGTGAGGTTTGCATTACACATGGTGCAGAATAAATAATTTGACCTTAAACACCAAGCAGGTTAAGCTTAGATGTCAGCACTTCAGAGGCCTCTGGGAAATGCCACTCCCAGAGTCTGTGAACATTGCGTTTCAGTCCTATAGGGATTTAAGTTTGTTCTTAGATTCTCTTAGTTGGATGAAAGGAAACCTCTGGTCTTGTTGGAAGTTTCTGCCCTTCTGTAGAAAGAGGGGCTGCTGTCAGTCCCAGCTGTAGCTCCTTGTTCAGCAGCCACAGACAGTTCCTGAATCACCTAAGAGGACATTTTTCTTCTCTCTACAATGTTTTTTATACTTTCTGCTGTGTCCAGTGTTTCACAAAAGCTACCTCACAACTTGCCTCCATCCAAGTCCAAATATGGGCCTATAAATTCATTCAGTTTACCACAGCTTAAATTCAACAGGAGCAAACAGGAAGCTAAATATTGGCATCAGGGTTGGAGCCTACACCATGAAGTTGGAAGGAGCAATTTAGAAATCAACAAAGCCCAGGTTCTCATGATCCATAGCTGTCCAGGCATTGCATGACATGAATTTTGTCATCTGCTAATTAGGTGTTAAGATGAGAAGTCACTATCTCTCACTTGGTTTTAATCATTTCCTGAGTGCACTACACTAGGAATAAGGATTAGGAGAGTAAGAAAGTAAAATTTGGTAATGATTTGGTAATGATAGTGTCTGCTGAGTATATACATGTCTATAGATATAGATATAGATATAGATATAGATATAGATGACTAAATAAAAGATTGGGGATTATGATGGCTCCCATTTAAAAAGGAACCATAACTTTAAACTGCTTTACACACACACACACACACACACACACACACACACACATTCCTCTCTTTGCCGATTCAAGGTATTTCTTTAAGTTAAACTAAGTTAAGCCCAGTTGTATGGAATATATGAGTCACCTTAAAAATATATTCTAATTTAACTACAAAAAGTTACTTGCTTGTCAGTGTCCTCTTCCTCTCCTTCCTTTCCATATACCACCTCAAAAACTCAACTGATATGTTATATAGAGGCAAATAATAAGGAAGAATATCATGCACACAACTTACTATCTATGTTAACGAGAGTTTATGATTCTATTGTTACAGTAAATACTCGGCGCCCAGAAAAAGACAAACGACACACACTCGAGGAATCAGAAAAGACTGTTTATTCTTCACAGGTGCCAGCACAGTGGTGTCATCTCCAAAGGCTGAGTCCCTAACCCTAACTCTGGCCTTCTTTTATGGGTGGGATTGTAGGGGCTTAAGGAAAAAAGTGTGTGGGGGGGCACTTATTGGTTGTGCTACATGGGAAGGTGACAAATGCAGGTGGTAAGCAAGAGTATAGAAAACAAAAGCATGCAAGGGGAGTATCTGGTCTCAGACATCTGACTAGTCCCCCCTTTTTTTTATCTGCCCTTGCCAGATTTCCTTCTTATTCCCCCCTTTTGATTTTCTAGCTGCTATAGCAGCCTTAGAGAAAATCAGTTTGTGGGGGTCAGAGAACCTCTTGCTGTCATGGGAGGAGGGGAAAAGATCATTCTGGCTTCTTCCTGCTGGACAGGGATGTCAAAGGGAAGAGTGAGACAGCTGGGGTTTTTTCCCATTCAAAGGAGAGTAGTGAAGAATGGTCCAATTGGAGCATCCTCTTAAGTTTCATGGTTTCTGGGCTGTGGGGAAGAAGCTTAGGAATCCCCCAGGCTTACACCAATGGGTTAGCAAGGCATAAAGCCATAGGATGCTCACACCCTAGTTTGGGTAAACAAGATCAGGACCCCAGGATAGAGATGGGGATGCAAAGACACCCAGAATAGAGAGGGAGGCAAAGGCCCCCAATACAAAGTTATATGAGGTAAGCAAGATTAGGCATTCAGGGTGAAAACGCCCCCCAATTTAGTACTATAGCAGAAAGCTACTTTCACAGGAAGGAAGGGCCAAATTAGGTAAGATAAATAGGGCTATAGACTCCTGTGCTTCACTGTTGCAGGTGATGCTGCCCAGAGTGGAGCTGATTAACAAAAGAAAAGGTTCCTTGTTAACCCAGAGGTTATTTGCCCTGTCTCATCCCCTAGGCTAGCTAAAATAAACAGACACAACGTCTCCTGCCTGCCATTAGCAACCATCTGCCCATCTGCCTGGCACCAGGATTTTGTTTTATATTGACCCAAACCCCAAACACCATATGTCTTCAAACCCCCTTTTTCCCTCATGCTCATGAGTTAATGTTCACTGATTCATTGTCTCTTTGTGCACGCCCATCCCATTTGTAAGCCTTCTGATTTTAATAAATGCAGGGCAAGAACCCTTATTCGGGGCTCTTGTCTTTTCCCAGACATTAGCCATCTCTTGCTTTTCATCCTGCATCCCACTCTATTGCTGGCCAAGAGAGAACTTTAGACTTAGAGTCTATGACACTAGGTGAGAGGAAACAAACCTGGTTAGCATATTAAGAATACAAGGATCAAACAGGAGGGCTATTAAAAGTATTAGGAGAGGACCTGCTATAGGGAGGAGCCAGGATGCCCAATTCCATATGTTGCTCCAAGAGTTCCATGAGTCTACTAATGCTTGCCTCCATTTGATAATTCACTCCCTTAGTTGTTGGGCCATATTTATAACTATTACTGATTGGTTAACATAGAAGCAGCATTTCTCATGTAGGAAGAGACATAGTCCTCCCTTTTCAGCAGTTAGCAGGTCTAGCCTTCTCCTGTTTTATAAGACTACCACTGCTAAGGAGTCTACTTGATCTTGTAAAACTACCAGGGATTTGGAAATTTGTTCTATGTCATCTGTTAGGTCCTTGGATAATTTATGATAATAAGTCGTTGAGGAGACTATTCCTCCTATTTTAGTGTCCACCCCTGCTGCTATTCCTAAAGTAATCAGCCGGGGTATGACTTGAATAGCTCTTTTTGATTAAGTACATGCTGCCAAGGGTCCTATAATAGACTAATTGTTGGGAACAATATTTATCTGAGGAGTGAGGAAGGCCAGGGTACACATGTCCATCCCATCAGCTGGTAGACATAGGTAAGCATCAGTCCCATATACAAATAAAAGTCCTAGGAAGGGAGGACAGCAGGGTTGGGTTGTAGAAAGATTACTAAGTTTCTGACTGTCAAGAGCCTGGTTGTATTGGCTAATGGTCAGATTGCCGACTGGCTCTGTTCCCAATTTTCTGTTAGGCATCTGGGAATTGTTTGGGACAGTTTGACTCCAGTTAGTACAGGTCTCACTATGTGGGGGTCTGGGTCTTTAGTTAACAGGGTAACATTTACAGTTGCCTGTATTATTGGAGTAGCTGTATAAAGGGGGCATCCTGTGGACAAGCAGAGCCAGCCAGCTCTGGCCACGCTGGAATTGGTATCATTGAGGAGGCAATGAGTTGCATTTAACATCTGGTCCAGACAGGGATCCAAAGCAAGTGGTCTTGGGGTGCCTGGGTGGCTCAGTCAGATAAGTGTCTGACATTGGTTCAGGTCATGATCTCACAGTCTGTGAGTTGGAGCCTCGTGTTGAGCTCTGTGCTGACAGCTAAGAGCCTGGAGCCTGCTTTGGAATCTGTGTCTGCCTCTCTCTCTGCTCCTCTCCTATCCATGCTCTGTCCCGCTCTCTCAAAAATAAATAAACGTTAAACAAAAAATTTAAAGCAAGTGGTCTGCCCAATTCAAGTCTAGGCAGAGGCTGATAAGATGGATCAGAGATGACCCAACAGACTTGGAGAACATCAGGGCAGGTCGGATCAAGCAGCCCCCAATAGCGTCTTATTTTTATTTTTCCCACCAAGTTCTCCTGTTCCTGTTACAGGGAGTGATCCTCCTGGCATTATAACATCTGCCCAGCATGCAGGGGTAAATGGTGGCATAAACATTAGCAGACACAAAGAGAAAAAACACGAAGTAAAGATTATAATAACCAAGAAGAAGGCATCTTAAGATAATATCCCCAGTTTACAAACCAGCCAAACAATCCAGGAAAGACCCTAAATTTGTCCATTTATGCCTGAATGTCATCTGTCAGTTTTAAGACTCTGCGAGAATTATTGGTTATATTGAAACAATACATGTCAGGGAATTTATCATAACCCAAGTGATGAGGGAGCACTGAGTAATCAATGGTGGCTCTATTCTCTAAGAGTTTGGCCCTAACTTTATTTAATTTTTTAAAAAGCATCTAATGCTTGTGAGGTGTTATTTATAGTTTTGCTGGGTATAAGTAGAAAGTTGTTTTAATTTGAGGTGTAAAACTTTTTTAAGAGCTGGGAGTTCTACTACAGAAAGAGCCAAGGCAGCCACTTACCATTACTATTTTGTAAATTTTTAGGTAAGCTGAATCCAGGTATTATTTTATAAAGTAGAACTTTTATTACTTCTTGTGTCTTTTTCGTTTTGCAGGGAAGTCTCTACCCAATTAGTAAAAGTATTAACCCATACCAACAGATGTTGGAACCTCTTTGACCTTGGCATATGAGTGAAATCTAATTGTCAGTCATCCTCTGGATAGCCTCTAGTTTTTTGATTGCCTGGGAGAGCAAGCTTGTGGTTGAGAAAATTATTTCTAAGACAAATTTTGCAGGCTGATATTACTTGTTGAAATGTCCTTGACAAATTTTTCTAGTAAACATTCTTTGGGCCATTTGATAAATTTTATCCCTTCTTAAATGAAATACCTGATGCACTGTTTAAATGATCTTTTCACTCTGTGAGCTCAGTAATAGTAATTGCCCCTGCTCTGTTTGTAACCATTTTAAGGTCTGAAGACAGTGTTCGTGAGTCAGACCTCGGTTCATTTTCTCGGGAGAGTAGGTAAGATTGAGTCTCCTTTAATAATTGATATAGCAGGCAAGCTATTTTCCTGAACCCCAGTATCCACAGTCTATGATATCCAGTAATTTTTAAAAACCCACGCAATTGTGGATCTGTCCTGGAGTTAGTAATGCTATAGTCTCTAATTTAGTTATAATGTCCCTTCTTAGCAAGGGATTAAGGCTCTCTGGCATTATCAGGAAAGAATGAGAAAAAATTAGGTTTTCCCATATACATCCCAAGGGCTGAGAGAAAAATTAAGTCATAAGTTTTTTTGGAGATGCTTCTAATTGTTATGCTGAGCTTGGATAGTTGGCCAGAAGTGGAAAGGAGGACAGAAAAGGTGGCTCCGGAATTAAGAAGGAAATTAACTGCATATATATATATATATATATATATAATCTCCAGAGTTCCCGAGGCTCTGGGTTTCTAATAGACAATTGGTTCCCAGGAGCCACGTCAAAGATTCCCTGGGCTCCATCAGTCCCTTTCAGGGACACTGGTTATCTGAGCCCTGGAAGATAGAGGTCCTTGAGGGCATTCAGACTTCCAGTGATTGTCTCCACACAAGGGGCAGGGCTTACAGGGCTTTGACTTCTGTTGTCTCTTCTGAGGGCAGTCTTGTTTCCAGTGCCCTAAATTTCCACATAAGTGGCATTTGGTGACAGGACCTCGGGAAGTCTGGTCCACCATAGTATATAAGGCTGTCACTAAGGCCTTAGATTTCCAAGCCTCCTTTCCTGTTCTTTTCTCTTCATCTAGGTTGTAAAAAATGCAATTGGAGTTCATAAGAGCTCCTCCAGGGTCTCTTCCAGGCCAACATCCAATTTTTGCATTTTCTCTGAATATCTAGGGCTGATTGAGTGACAAATTTGTCCTTTAAAATCATCTCAGGGGAAGATGGTGGCACAGGAGGACGCTGGGCTCACCTCGTCCTGCTGATCTCTCAGATTCCACCCACATTGGCCTAAATAACCCAGAAAACCACCGGACGACTAGTAGAATGGACTCTCCAGAGCCAAGTGTAGACAAGAGGCCCATGGAAGAGGGTAGGAAGGGCGGAAAGGCGGTGCATGCTACACAGACTGGTGGGAGGGAGCCAGGCAGTGGAGGGACAGCCTGCTGGACAAGGCAGAGCTCCCGAAGTCTGGCTTGCAAAAGCAGAGGGGCCAGATTCCATGAGTTCTGACAGCTGACAGGACTTAACATCTGGAATGTTAAAAGTCAAAAGCTCTGCTCTCAGAGAGTGGGGAGGGCAAGAGGACACCTGGAGGGAGAGTTGTTGAGTCCGGAAAGACAGAGCTTGGCCGGGGAACATCATAAAAGCCATTTATGAAAAGCCCACAGCTAATATCATCCTCAATGGGGAAAAACTGAGAGCTTTCCCCCTGAGATCAGGAACACTACAAGGATGTCCACTCTCACCAATATTGCTCAACATAGTGTTGGAAGTTCTAGCATCAGCAATAAGACAACAAAAGGGAATCAAAGGCATCAAAATTGGCAAAGATGAAGTCAAGCTTTCACTTTTTGCAGATGACATGATACTCTACATGGAAAACCCGATAGACTCCACCAAAAGTCTGCTAGAACTGATACATGAATTCAGCAAAGTCACAGGATACAAAATTAATGTACAGAAATCAGTTGCATTCTTATACATTAATAATGAAGCAACAAAAAGACAAGTAAGACATTCATCCCATTCACAATTGCACCAAGAAACATAAAATACCTAGGAATAAACCTAACCAAAGATGTAAAAGATCTGTATGCTGAAAGTCATGGAAACCTTATGAAGTAAGTTGAAGAAGACACAAAGAAATGGAAAGACATTCCATGCTCATGGATTGGAAGAATTAATATTGTTAAAATGTCAATACTACCCAAAGCTATCTGCACATTCAATGCAAGCCCAATCAAAATTGCACCAGCATTTTTCTCGAAGCTAGAACAAGCAATCCTAAAAGGAAATAAAAAACAGACTCTTAGTCTTAGTGAAATACATGAAGGGGATGAAGAGTACACTTAACATGATGCACAATGAGTAATGTACAGACTTGTTGAATTATTATATTGTACACTTGAAACTAACATAACACTGTATGCTAACTATACTGAAAGAAAGAAAGAAAGAAAGAAAGAAAGAAAGAAAGAAAGAAAGAAAGATGAATTATACAGTATGTGGATTATATTTACATAAAGTTGTTAAAAATTTTAAAAAGTAATTTGGAATCATGGTTACCAGTTTATTGGGTAAGGAGAAAACACATAAGAACTATATTCTTAACAAACCTCAACTATACAATACATTATTATTAACGGTAGTCACCATGCTGTACCTTAGATCTTCAGAACTTATTTATCCTGCATGACTGAAACTTTGTACCTTTTGATGAACATCTCATTTCTCCCAGCCCTCAGCCATTGGTAACCACCATTCATTCTACTCTCTGCTCCTATGAGTTAGACTTTTTTAGGTTCCACATACGAGTGAGATCATACAGTATTTGTCTTTCTGTGTCTGGCTTATTTCACTTAACATGATGTCCTACAGTTTCATTCATGTTGCTGCAATGACAGTATTTCCTCCTTATTTGAACCCTAATATTACTCTAGCGCACGCGCACACACACAGACACACACACGTACTACATTTTCTTCATCCGTTAACAGACACTTAGCTTGATTGTGGTAATCATTTCACAATGAGTGCATATATAAAAATATCACCATATATATATATGTATATATATATGTATATATATATATATATATATATACACATATATATATAATTTTTTGGCAACTATATCTCAGTAAATCTGGGAAAAAAGAAATTTGAAAGATAGGGTTTAAATTAAATTTTAAATATAATTTTTTGAATATTTAGCTCAGTGTATTTATAGGTCTATGACCAATCTTATAGTCATGACCACCAACTCCTATTGGGGTATTCAGTAAAACTTATTTTGTTAAATATACTAGAGTTATATTAGGCCCAAAGGCCCTATATGTAAAGTTCCATAAATAAAATCCATGTAGAACAAAGTACCAAAAGTAAGAACAAAATTATTTGTGATTAACAGCAAAATTTTTGTCTCTCAGTGAGAATAAGGCAAGTGGGGTGAAAAGAAACTAATGGGCACTGTTGGCAGTCATATTCTGGAAACCTTAATAGCAAATAGCTAAAATAATCTGTGGCCTAAATTATGTAAATGTTTTGTTTCAAAACTCTATATCTGGAAGAAATAATTCTGTTAGATAATAATTTTAGGATATTTAATCTTTGAATTTTTTGTAATCATAAAAGGATTTAACCCCAATTAAAGTCACTTAAAAAATCATACTGTAGAATTTTGATGGTTTCCTGTCTCACAATTATGTCTCATCCATTTTGAATTTATTTTTGTGTGTGGTGTAAGAAAGTGGTCCATGCCATCAAAATCCTACAGGAGAAAACAGATAGCAACATCTTTGATTTTGGCTAAAGCAACTTCGTACTAGACATGTCCCTGGAGGCAAAGGAAACAACGAACTATTAGGACCTCATCAAGATAAACAGCATCTGCACAGTGAAGGAAGCAAACAACACAACTAAAAGACAACCAACAGAATGGGAGAAGACATTTGCAATGACATATCAAATAAAGGCTTAGTATCCAAAATTTATAAAGAATTTATCAAAGTCAACACCCAAAAAACAAATAATCCAGTAAAGAAATGGGCAGAAGACATGAATAGACACTTTTCTAAAGAAGACATCCAGATGGTGAACAGACACATGAAAAGGTGCTCAATATCACTCATCATCAGAGAAATACAAATCAAAACCACGATGAGATAGCACCTCACACCCATCGGAATGGCTAAAATTAACAACTTAGGAAGCAACAGATGTTGGCAAGGATGCAGAGAAAGGGGAACCCTTTTGCACTTGGTGGGAATGCAAACTGGTGCAGCCACTATGGAAAACAGTATAGAGGTTCTTCAAAAATAGAACTGCTCTAGGATCCAGCAATTTCACTACTAGGTATTTACCCAAAGGATACAAAAATGCTGATTTGAAGGGGCACATACTCCAAAAGGTTTATAGCAGTGCTATCAACAATAGCCAAATTATGGAAAGAGCACAAATGTCCATTGATAAATGGATAAAAATATGCGGTATACTTGTACAATGGAATATTACTTGACAATCAAAAAAATGAAATCTTGCCATCTGCAACAACATGGATGAAATGAGAGTATATGATACTAAGTGAAATAAGTCAGTCAGAGAAAGACAAATACCATATGAGTTCACTAATATGTGGAATTTAAGAAACAAAACAGATGGGAAGGGAAGGAAAAATAAGATAAAAATAGAGCCATAAGAGACTCTTCAGTAGAGAGAACAAACTGAGGGTTGTTGGAGAGATGGGTGAGGATTGACTAAATGGGTGTTGGGCATTAAGGAGGTCACTTGTTGGGATGAGCACTGGGTGTTAAAAAAAAGTGATGAATCACTGGGTTCTACTCCTGATATCAATACTACACTGTTTGTTAACTAACTTGAATTTAAATAAATAAAATTTAAAAATTAAAAAAAATCATACTAAAACAGCTACCCGTATGCCAGTATGCCAGTATCCTGAATTATCCAGCTTTTTACCAAAGTTACTATATAAAAATATCATCAAAGAAAACATTGGCAGTCATTCATTGAACTCTTTTCTGGAGTCTATATCTTACTCCATTGATACATCTTTTCTTGGGTCAGTACTAAGCTACCTTGCAGTACAGACACATTTTGAGTATTAAGCATTTTAAGCAAAATCATTCACTTTTTCCTACAAAAACACAGATGATATGAGGAATACTATCTTTGGAATGAAATATGAATTATGTCTCTAACTCTAAGTGCTCTTTGGTGAAACAATTCCTGAGTTTCAGTTTTCTCATTTCAAAAAAATAGGTTAGGGGCACCTGGGAGGCTCAGTTGGTTAAGTTGGCTCAGGTCATGATCTCACAGTGGTGAGACTGAACTCCGTGTCTAGCTCCACTCTGGGCGGGGAGCCTGCTTAAGATTCTCTCCCTCTCCCTCTGCCCCTCCCCTGTGAGCTTTCTCTCTCTCTCTCTCTCTCTCTCTCTCTCTCTCTCTCTCTCTCAAAAGAAAAAAAAATTGGTTAACATCCCTATGTAAGAGGGCTTTATTCTGGTATGTTGACTTGGTAGGTTACACATGCTATATATAACTTTACACTTTTGATGCTATGACTAAGAAATAGTGCATAATTTTATGATGAAAATGCAATGTAACTTCCCCTGATTTGTCAATACAGAGCCCTGGCAAGGAAAGACTTTTAAGCACCCAAAATTAGTTGTGAAAAAAAAAGGAAAATTCTTTATAGCAAGGGATGACATTAAACTACAAACTACATTCTCTTCAATTTTTCAGCCACATTTTGGAGAAATGTATTTTTTAAAATATTTATTTAAATAATCTCTACACCTAACATGGGGCTTGAACTCACCACTCTGAGATCAAGAGTTGCATGCTCTTCTGACTGAGGCAGCAGGCTCCCGTGGGGAAATGTTTGAGATCTCTTTTTAATGTTTTCTTTCATCCTCTTATTGATTATGTCATAATGAATGATGCACACATACACTTTACCCCATAGGCATTCTTCTTCCTCTTTCCTTCACATTGAACCAGTGTATGTGTGCACATAAAAACTGTTATTAGAAAAAAGAGGAAAAAAAAAGAAAAACTGTTGTTAATGCATGCAATGTCTTAAATATATCTAATACATAGATATATCTAATTTTAAGATTTTTGCAACACAAATTCTATATACTTCTTTTTAATAAAGCTATGCTTCCCTCAGAGAAGAGTTAGCTCTGATAAGAGTTACCCACAAGGACCTTGAGGGCTATTTAAGTCTATGTTGGGATGGATGTGTGTAATCTATTGTTAATAAGCATGAGAAGGAAGTCATCCTGAATATTTCCAGAGAGCACAACAGCATATCATTCCAAGCAACAACAGAATGCAACCATCCTGGATCAATGCTCCTTCATAAGACCAACTGTCATACTTTTTCATCATGGAAGGCTTTTATCAATTTATTTGTACCGTTCAACATTTTTTCAAAAATTAATTTCTGCTAATAAAAAACATCAAATGCTAAAGCACTCACAACCACAGGCTCAACCAGCTAGGAAGAATCTTGATTATGTCTTTCTCCAGATCCGGGCATTAATCTTACTTGCCCACTCATATTTCATACTGAGAATAGAATATTGTTATTTTGTTTTTTTGTGAAAAGCTGTATATTTATATACACACGCAAAAATTGGGAAAGATAAAAAAGTTTTCACAGTGGTTATCACTAGGTGGTGGGATTATTAGTGTTTCTGATTCTCTTCCTTTTGCTTATTACAGTGTCTAACTTTTCCAGATAAATCACATTTCTTTTGTCATATGAGAATTACTTTTTTAAATGTTTATTTATTTTTGAGAAAGAGAGAGAGAGTACCAGTGCACACAAAAGCACAAACGCCTGTGTGCAAGAGGGGGAGGGGCAGAGAAAGAGGGAGACAGAAGATCTGGAGCTATGTGGGGCTGGAACCCACAAACTGTGAGATCATGACCTGAGCCAAAGTCAGATGCTTAACCGACTGAGCCACCCAGGCACCTTGAGAGTTGCTTTTAATTACAACAAAAATTCTTTTCATTAGGTCTATTTTTTTTTCCTGCATGAGCTAGTGAGAGAAAATAAGAGTTCTGGTTTGAATGGTGCTTAAACAAAATAGTTCACAATTAAACAGATAACAACCAGCCAGGCTAGAGAAAGGACATCTTAGTTCTTTGCTCCCCCTGCATGACAGTGTAGCCTGAAGTATGATTAAGTCAATCTTTCCAAAACTTGATCTATCTTTAAAAAATGAACATGCTTGGTGGTGCCTGGCTGGCTCAGTCAATAGAGCACACGACTCTTGATCTCTGGGTTGTGAGTTCAAGCCCCACTTTGGGTGTGGAGCATACTTTAAAAAATATTTTAACAATATAAAAATTTTAAAAAGGGAATATATTTGTATTGGTTCCAGTTCCCTAACAAACATAATTTACCAACATGGGTCCGACACTGAGAACACTCCAGCAGAGAGACTCTTCAGGAAGCCAGTACACTGTTCAAACACCTGTGTGAAAGAAACCTCCAATTAACTTTGGCACCACAGACATGCCAAGATAAAGCCTTTCACTAGAAGCTTAAGTAAATAAAACCTTCCTTTTGTGCATCTTGTATTTAATTCAGAATTAAACAGTTTCTTACTAAGTAGTACTTGAAAAACATATCATTTAGAAACCCAAAATATTGCCTGTAATTTGTCAAAAGAAATATTTATAAGTTTCATTCTACCAGAAAGTTGTGGCCTTGATAAAAATAAAAATTTGTAGACCTGAGAAAGTTCATTTTTTCTGGTATCCTTTGTAAATTCCACAATTTACATTTAGGTTTCTTTCCTCAGTATCTATTCTGGGAAAACAAACAAACAAACAAAGGAATGGGAAAGGACCAGAAAGTTCCTTTTTTTAATGAGATGCAAAAAAGGGAGTGGGATTGGCTTAATTCCACATTACCAAATTAAAGTTTACTGTCAGTTTGTTAGTTGGCAAAACTAACATCAATTTATACACACCACAGTACTTTAAAAGATAGAAGTTTAACTCTTCTGTCAGTTATTCTGTCTCAGAAAGCAAATAACCTACAAACTGGATTACACTGGTTTACAAGCATCACCACAACTTTCTTTGGAAACATGATCATGTTGCAGAAAGGCACATCACAAATCCAAGAGCACAAATGCAACCAAAACCTTTTCTACGGATCAGAAAATAAAATGTATTTTGGACGTATTCATTGGGCATCAAGTATTAGGGAAAGAGCCGGTTCCAATATGTTGACATTCTGCTCTGCCTTCACGCTGGATAGTGTGGCTAGGTGTGCCACGTCCTTCACTCTGGGGAGGCGCATATCCAAGGCAGAAGCCGTCAAACGCAATGGCAAAAGCCTAAGTGTGGCTGCCTGTACCCTCGCTGCTACACCCTCCCCCATGAGCACCCCAGGAAGTTCTCACCTGGTGGGCAGCCAGAGCTCCAGGCTTCTCAGAACAATTGCTGGCCCCTGACTCCTCTTCTCCCAGTACTTGTTTCAACCACTGGTTTTGCTGGTCCCCTGCTTAAAGGAGCACTGTAGCAGGATTCTTGCACAGAAAGTTGTGACACGGAGGCTATTTTTTCTAAGAAGCAACTTTTTGTCGGCACTGCTCAGTTGGGTTCCTATCCAAAGTACTGAGCCCCAAATGCTACATGGTGTAGTTTTTTATATATACTTTTTGTGTCCCATATATGGTAACACACAAACATGCAGTCTGATGTGGTCTCATATTACAAGGTCCTGAGGGGTGTTATCCTATATAGCCAGGTTGCCTTGAGGTTTTTGTTGTTGTTTTTTTTCCTTAGGAAGGGGACCCTACCACATTCCCCGCTTTGATGCTCAGACCCCTCTATTAGGGTCAAAGAGCATTATATTGGTTTGGAGGTTTATATAGGTTGTCCTTCCACATATTTAGTATAGTTCACCTGGATCCCACCATTTGATAGTTGCGTTGACATTGTCCCAGATCTCTCAGGGATGAGAGAAGTTAGACAAGGGGTAGGGATCTGGCTCAAGGTGATCTGGGGTCCCCCACCATTGGGTTTTCCAGGTAGTTGAGTTATAAAATTTTTGGCCTAGGCATAATAAATTTTTAACAGAGATGACAATGCACTTTTTTTCCCACTAGGAAGACAGTTTTTCCCAATAATTCAGCTTTTGAGAAACCAAACCCCGGTAGTAGGACTGGAGTATTTTGTTTTACTATAAGGCTTGTGAGGATCTAATTTTTTAGTCTTTTATGGCCATTGTTTTCCTATGTTGGTACCAACGAAGTATCCTATCCACAAAAGGAAGGTGAGTGTTAACAGAAACCTCTCACCACATTTACAGCTGGCCAGGGCGGCCTCAGCCAATCCTATGACAAAGAGTAGAGCAAGAATCACAATAATAGTGACAAGGTGTGACAGTGCATCACAGTAAAGAAACATAGAAAATAAGGACAAGTCTTTTGTTTCATCAGACCATCAATTCCTCAAGCTTTTGCTGTGTGTAGATTAGCCAGCTTCCAGAGTGACTAAAGCAGGGCTGCAGTCTCCTGGAGCCTCTGGAGTTGCAGGTTGCTTCTTCCAAATGGTCAGTTTGCACAGCATTGACGGATCAGGAATGCACTCCCAGCTTCAAGATGCCAGCTTCACTCTGTTGTAGTGAATCCAGGGACCTAGGGACTGCTACTTTTACTGCAGTAGGGATGGACAAAATGACAGTGAACAGGCCCCTCCAGAGGGGTTTTAGAGGTTGGACATTTTACTCTTTTATCCATATTGTATCTCCTGGTTTAAAGGGGTAAGCATTTGTGGTCAGATTAACAGGTAATCGCTCCCTGACCCCGTGGTTTAAGGTGGTTAGGGTAGAGCCAAGGGCCTGCATCCGTTGTCTTAGGGTTAAGTTTTCTATCTCACTTAGATTCCCCCCTTATGCCCTTGATAATGGAGGGAGGGTTCGCATAAAGCATTTCATAAGGGGAGAACCCCATCTGCTTCTTTAGCCTCCCACTTGCAGCTGCAGTCTGCCTCCCTGAAGGTCCCTTATTTCTCCATGCCTAATGTCAACCCTTTCCCTATTTATTTCTCCCATGGAATAGGGCCTGTAATTGCTGTTAGAGAACAGGGTCGATGACCGTTCTGTCTTTTTTAAGCTGATAAGCGACAGAGTAGGGGTACAAAAGTTAGAGTCTACCCAAGGGTCAGTTGAGTGGCCCACAGTATAGTTTTATAGGAAGGCTGGCAGGCATGAGGCAGCATAAACATTAGCAGACACAAAGAGTAAAACATAAAGATTATACTGACCAACAAGATGACATCTTAAGATAATGTCCCCAGTTTTCAAACCTGTCAAATAATCTAGGAGAGACCCTGGCTTTGTAAACAACGTATGTCAGGGAATCGCTCATAACCCAGGTGATGGAGGAGCAGGAGCAGTAAGTAATTAATGGTGGCTCTATTTCCAAGAGTTTGGTCCTAACTTAATTTTTTAAAAAATTTTAAGTATCTAATGCTTGTGAGGTGTTATTTAGAGTTTTGCTGTGTATAAGCATACAGTTTGTTTTATTTTGAGGTATAAAACTTTTTTAAGAGCCAGAAGTTCTACTAGAGAAAGAGTCCAGGCAGCCATTTACCATTATTAATTTGTAAAGTTTTAGGTAAGCCAAACCTCGGTATTATTTTGTAAAGCAGAGTTTTTATTACTTTTTGTGCTTTTTCTGTCTTGTAAGGGAAGGCCTTTACCCAATTAGTAAAAATATTAACCCATACAAATAGATGTTGGAATCTTTTTGACCTTGGCATATGAGTGAAACATAATTGTTAGTCTTTTCTGGATAGCCTCCAGTTCGTTGATTGCCTGGGAGAGCAAGTTTGTGGTTGAAAGGATTGTTTCTAAGACATACTTCACAGGCTGATACTACTTGCAGAACTGTCCTTGACAAATGTTTTTTTCCAGTAAACATTTTTGGGGCCATTTAAGAAGTTTTGTTCCTCCATAAATGAAAGGTCTGATGCTATGTTTTAATGATCTTTTACCTCTGTGTGCTTGGTAATAGTAATTGCCCTGCTCTGTTTGTAACCATTTTAAGGGCTGGAGACAGTGTCTAGAAGTTAGACCCCAGTTTATTTATTTATTTTTTTGGAGGAGGGGGAATAAAGTAGGTGGGATTGAGTCTCCTTTAATAATTGATACAGCAGGCAAACTATTTTCCTGAACCCTAGCATCTATAGCCTATAATATCTAGTAATTTTCAAAAGCTCACATAATTGTTTACCTGTCCTGGAGTTAGTAGCACCATAGTCTCTAATTTAGTTAGTTATACTCCTTTCTAGCAAGGGGGTTAGGCTCTCTGGCATTATCAGGAAAGAATGAGAAAAAAAATTAGGTTTCCCCATATATGTCCCAGGAGCTGAGAGAAGCATTTAGTTAGAAGTTTTCTGGAGATGCCTCTAATCATCATGATGTGTTTGGATAGTTGGCCTGAAGTGGAAAGGAGGACAGAAAAGGTAGCTCTGGTGTCAAGAAAGAAATAAACCAGTTTTCCTTCTATATTTAGAGTTACCCAGGGTCCTGGGCTTTTGATAAACTGTTAGTTTAGGGGAGCTATGATGAAGATACCCAGGCCCTGGGTTAGTCCCTTCCAGAGACACTGGTTATCTGAGCCCTCACAGATAGAGGTCCCTGAGGGTATTCAGATCTCCAGTGACTGTCTCCACACAAGGGGCATGGCTTATAGGGTTTTTATTTTGGTTGTCCCCTCTGAGAACATTCTCATTTTAGTGCTCTGAATGGCCATATAAATAACACTTGGTGCCAGGACCTCGGGAAGTCCAGTCTTACATGGTACATAAGGCCACAACTAAGGCCTCAGATTTTTTTTTAAGTCTCCTTTCCTGTTTTGTTTGTAATATACCCAATTGGCAGCTTGTAAGAATTCCTCCAGGATCCCTTTAAGGCCAACAGCCAATTTTTGCATTTTCTCTGAATATCTAGGGCTGATTGAGTGGCAAATTTGTCCTTTAAAATCATCTCAGCCTTAGGGGTGTCAGGGGAGATAGCCATATATTTAAGGAGAGCCTCCCTCAACCTTTCCAGGAAGGCAATTGGGCTCTCATTTTGTGTTTGTCAAATGGTGGCTAATTAAGCATAATTTAAGGGCTAAATCTTAGATTTCCTTAAAATTTTTTAAAAACATCTGTCTCATTAAGATTCTGATTTAACAAAAGCACTATATCTTTCCAGGTCAACTCATACGTAATATTCTGAGAAGTCTTTATGTACTTATCTGATCAGAAAATTTACCTAGATCTCTTTTTATCTGTCTTAAACCTTGTAACGTAAAGTTTTTTTCTTCTGGAATTCTAGCTTCTTGTAAGGGAAACATGTCTGTTACATTACAGGGAGGGCCTGGATAAGGTGGGCAGCAGGGAACAGAATTTTGTTATTATTATTATTATTATTATTATTATTTTATATAGATTGCAGACCCTAGGAGGAGGAGGAGGAGCTGGAAGACTTCCTTTCCTCCTTCTCTAGGTCTTTTTTGGATACACATAAGGAGCACTTAATTGTTTCCCCTCCTGATTGCTGGACTTTAGAAAGGGATGCCATTAAATTAGGATCCACCTTACATTGTTTACATATATCTCAATTTTTTAAGGCCCAAAAACAATGAACATAGGGGAATTCTCCCCCATTTTCCTTTACATTTGCAAAACAAGTCCAATTGTAGGATAGTATTGTCATTGATATTTCCCTCTGGAGGCCAGGTTCCATCTTCCAATTTGTATTGGGCCAAGCCTTTGTGCAAAAGAAAATGAATCATAATGCATTCCAAAGGAGTAATGGCTTTGGTTGGGGAATTACCCATTTATAGGAAAAAGGAAGATAGTTGTCCCTTATTTCAATTTCCTATAGCTGGCCAGGGGAAACCTCATCTTCTGGCCCTACATTGTGGCTGGCTATGCGATTGGCAGCCAAAGCCCTGTTAGTCTTGCAAGGTGCTGGGAGTATTTATTCTTACCTAGGCTTGACCCTACCTCTGAGAGCTGACCTGGTCTTTTCTGTGTTTTTTTTTTTTTCTTACCCCTCCGTTTCCCACCTGCAAGACATTGTGAGTATGGACTGTGACCAAGCAAGACTTTCCTGGTTGTTATAGGATGTACTAATTTTATTTGGCCCAACAATAACTTACATATTAATCATTGACTATTGAGGGAGGAGGTTAAAAGGCCAAAGTCAAGGTCTATTCCCCTGCCTTTTTCAACAATGCCCACATAAATATGTTTTAGCCATGTGGATATCCATTTTTGGCATATAATGGGCTAAGTTTAGTAAAATGGCTCCCAAGTATCTTAGTAAAAGCTCTTCATATATCATCCATCCCTCATATGGCAGAGGTATCCATACCTCTGCTGAACAGGAACATCATAAATGTGGAGGATTTGGAGTCCAGAACTGAGGGTATTGTCATCATTTTTCCAGCATTTGGATCAAAAGAGGAGGAATCTTAATCTTAACCCAGAGTACTTTTTAAAATATATTTATTTTAACCTTAGTCCATCCTGACCACACATGAAATTTTTTTTTAAAGATTTTCCTTCACGAACCTTTTACAACTTTTTTTTTTTTTTTGTATTTAGATTTTTCCCAAGCCATTTTTCTCCAAATAACCAGTCTCGTTTAGGACAAAATTATTTTTTTTACCTTCAACAAAAATGTATTTCCATTTCTTTTATCTTTCTTTTGTGTCTATTTTTTTTTACTATAGAGTTGTTTTTATTTTTATCAGTTTAACTACATTTAGCAGAATTTTAACTCTTAGAAACCTTAGTCTCCAGTGAAAACTAAGTAGTAACCAATTGTGAACTTTGTTACATCAGAATTTTTTTAGATGGCAAACTTATGAACCCATTAAACACATAGCATGTTTTCCCATAGATCCAAATAGCCTTAGTTTTTTTTGTAACAAGTCAAAACCACAGGCGTACATCTAGTACTTAGTGCTTTAGCCTCTTATATCATTAGCTATCCAATGAATTCAATCTCAATTTATCATGTAAGCAAAACTTTAACATTTTAGGTTACCAAAGACCTTGAAAGCTATCTTAACAATTACCCATGAAAACTATGAGACAAAGTTAACCATTACTTTAAGTCATCCCTTTGCTGACAAATTGGAACAGAGATAACATGAGTTTATTTGACCTTTAGCAAATCTAGGTAGAATAAAAGTTTTTGTTTTCATTTAATTTGATAAACATTGTCTATCTCAAACCAACAAACTTAAATTAGTTTAAACACTGAATGTTTTACTTGGGTCCACTTAAGACAATTTGTTCCCCATGGTTAATTTTTACCTGGAACGTTGGTGGGGAAATCTGAAGTCGGTGATCTTCACTCCTCAACATCTAGGGTGGGAGGAGGAGCTGATGGTGCCTGAGGCATTGAGGGGCCAGTAGTACAGCTGCACCCCAGGTGGTGCAGAAACAGGAGAGGGGAAGGGAAGGCAGAAGAGACAAGGTGCCAGCAGAAGGCAGAGAAAGAGAATTCCCAAGTTTTAAATCTTGTCAGCTCAGACAGAGGAGCAGAATCCAGGTGTGTTTTGTTTTGTTTTGTTTTGTTTTGTTTTGTTTTGTTTTGTTTTGCACTAGTGGAATTAGGCACTCCATGTCAGTTTGGGGAAGACAGGTAAGTTCCCTGAAACAATGGGAGTTTTGGCAGCTGCTTGGGAATATTCCTTAAAGTCCCTGTTTTGAGGTAGACTAACCAGAGACAGTTGACTCTAATTATCATAGTCATTGACCCAGGAAATGAAGGTGAGACAAGTCTCCATACACAGTCACACAGTGACTCCAACCTGCCGCCCAGCACCCAGAGCCTTAGAGTTGCAGCTTCATTCCTTGTCCTTTGTAGAACTACTATGGCAACTCTGGGAGGTGATCAGTCTCGCCTTCTGCTTGGAGGTTCGTATCCTCAGTGGCAAAGGAGGTGGAAATGCACTGTCTCTGAATCCTGGACACAAGCCCCCAAGTATCGTAGCAGGATTCTTGCACAGAGTTGTGACACGGAGGCTTTTTTTTCTAGGAAGCAACTTTATTTTTGCTCAGTTGGGTTTGTACCCAAAGAACTGAGCCCCAAATGCCATTGTTGGAGAAGTGGATAAAGTACACCAAAGATGGCTGATTGGACTAAAACAAACTCTGGTCTTTAGCTTAGAGACCTCTCCTCCAGGTTCTTCTTCCTTTGTTTGCTGCACACGTGAAAACCACCCCCCCCACACACACACACAAATATGGAGGCTTATAAGTATAAATTACCTTCCCTGCTCACATTCGGAGCTCAGATCTTTAGAGAAACAGTCTCCTCTGAGCCTGCCAGTGTTAAGTAAGTCTCCAATCCACCAAGGTCTCCGACTGCTGCTTGGTTTTTCTGCCAGTATTCTAGCCTGATTCCATAACAAATTTGGTTCCCTGACTGGGAAACCCAACCGCGCTGGCCCATTGTTGCCACCGGTTTGGGAGAACAGTGAGGCAGTGACGGAATGAGGGATCACAAGGGAGAGTGCTCACCCTGCCTAAATTTCGGCAGTCTCCTTCTCTGTCCGCACGGGCCAGCCCAGCTCCACCATTCCCGTCAGACTCGAGGAGACTTGGCAGGTGAGGACCTGGACCCGACGTCAGAACCGGTAAGGCTGGGGCCTAATCTAGTCAGACCCACTAGCAACAGTGGAAGGGGGACCTGATCACTCCCCAAGACCTCAGAAGTCTCACAGGTAGGGATTCTATGGTAGGGAATATAATAACCTCTGGTGTGTATGTGAATGTGAATGTGCGACTCAGTCTAGCCTTCCTGCTGAGTTCAATTCTGTGGCTCCACAGGCAGGCATCCTTGGGGTCCCCAGGGGCCCACAGAATGAGTGGGCCCGTCTCTGCGATTCCATGATGGATGGCACTTGGTCTGTGGTGATAACAGAATGGTTTCTGATCGTGGGTCGAAGGGCTGGGAACTGTTGGGCTGAGCGTCACCTGGATTCCTTTGGGACATGGCCAGGTGGGTATCTGGCTGGTCTCCTCACTGGAGGGGGGCACCCCTGTCCCTCTGTCTTTGTGACTCCACCTTATAGGAGCACTGTGGGGTCGGGATGGAGCAAGGAGAGCCAGGCAAAGGTTTTAGCCACTTTATCTGGAGTCACCCAGGGAGCCAAAGAAGAGACCCACCACTCCCCTAATGTTCCCCCTCTTCATGAGTCTTTAGGCTCCCTCCCCCCTCCCCTGCGCTTGAAACACCTCCCCTGGCCAACTTGCCACTGCTGCCGCCCATTTCTCCTCCCCTTCCAGGCCAGAAAACCCTCCCCCACAAGGACTGGTGGCCAGATTGCACCCTCGGCCAGGCACAGGCACTCTCCAGATGCCAGTCCACATCTGCTGATATCGAGAGGCTCTCCAGGGGATCAGAGCAGGGGTCTGAGAAGGCCATAAATATGCCCAGCAGCAAAGGGGGAGGCCCAGAACCTCCTTAGCAAGGGGTCAGTGAACCTACTGCAAGTAGAAAGGACATTAAAAAGAATAAATGTCCCAACCAGGGAAAGTCCCAAAAGCCCAGCTGAAATCAGGAGGAAGCTCGAGAAGGGGACCTTATTGGTCTAGCTGAGATAGAACCAGACTAAAAGGGGACACTGACTCTCTCTCCCTGTTCCTCTGCTTAATAGATATGAGGGATTGTCCCTCATTTCCCAGGTTAAGGCTATAATTGGAGCCAACTATCGTTGGTCTACCTCGGGAAAAGGACTTTAAGGAATATTCCCAAGCCATTGCTGCTTCTGCCTTCCCCTCCCACTCATGTTTCTGCACCAACTCGGGTGTGGCCCTGTACCACGTGTCTCAGGCACCATTGGTTCCTCCTCCCACCCTCCAAGTAAAGGAGCAAAGTGCACCCCCACCTTGGACCACCCATTTCAGATATCTCCACTGTTGCTCCAAATGAAAATTGACAATGGGAAAAAAGTTGTTTGACTTTTAGGTGGATGCAGGTGGAACATATTTGATGTTTAAACGAATTTAAGTTTATTGGACCTGTCTTTAAAGTTATCAGTAAAGGTCAAATAAGCTTATGTTATCTCTGTTGCAATTTGTTAATGATAGTTAATTTTGTATGTCTCAGTTTTCATGGGTAATTGTTAAGATAACTTTCAAGGTCCTTGGTAACCTGAAACTTCCAAATAGGATGGAATGCTAAAACTTTGATTATTGAACATAGGTTTGTGTTCTTAACTTCTTAT
The DNA here is from genome assembly GCF_028018385.1 of Neofelis nebulosa. Lineage (NCBI taxonomy): Eukaryota > Metazoa > Chordata > Mammalia > Carnivora > Felidae > Neofelis > Neofelis nebulosa. Next base: position 46,041,670 of record NC_080800.1, read on the forward strand.
TGCTGAGAAATTAAGGCTATTCGGACCTATTGGAAAACATGCTTTGCACTTAATTGGTTCATGAATTTACCATCTACAAAAATTCTGATGTAAACACCTCTCAATTGGTTACTAAGTCCTCAATGGGAGACTAAGGTTTTCTAAGAGTTAAAATTCTGCTAAATGTGCTTAAGACTGATGAAAATAAAGAAAGCAACTCTGTATGTAGGAAAATAGGAGGTACATAAGAAAGATATACGGAATGGAAACAGTTTCGTTGAGGGTAGAAGAAAGTAATTTTGTCCTAAATGAGACTGGTTATTTGGAAAGAAATGGCTTTGGGACAAAATTTCGAAGCAAAAGAAAGTTATAGAAGGTTGAGATGAGTGGAATTTTATTTTTTTAATATGAAATTTATTGTCAAATTGGTTTCCATACAACACCCAGTGCTCATCCCAACAGGTTCCCTCCTCAAGAGATGAATGGAATTTTAAAAGTACACTAGTATAAGGTTGAAATCCTACTTTCCTCTCTGCTCAAATGACAAAGTTTTCTTGAACTGTTGATCTGCTCTTGATAAGACAATGCAAACAAAGGTTTATTCTCCAAGAAAATCAAAGTTTTAGGTCTCATCTCTATCAGGTCTTTGATTACTTAGTTAAAACTTCTCAATGCTAAAGGAGCTAGGTTTTGATAACAACTGTATAATGCTATACATTCACCTTTGGGATCTTTTATTGCCACTTTAGTTGAATATATAAAATTGTAAGATTTATAATGATCTGTAATCCTATTTAGATGCACTTATGACTTCTGGGGTTTTTTGTTTTTGTTTTTTACACTTATTCATTTTTTTTTTTTTTAATTTTTTTTTTCAACGTTTTTTATTTATTTTTGGGACAGAGAGAGACAGAGCATGAACGGGGGAGGGGCAGAGAAAGAGGGAGACACAGAATCCGAAACAGGCTCCAGGCTCCGAGCCATCAGCCCAGAGCCTGACGCGGGGCTCGAACTCACGGACCGCGAGATCGTGACCTGGCTGAAGTCGGACGCTTAACCGACTGCGCCACCCAGGCGCCCCTACACTTATTCATTTTTGAGAGACAGAGAGAGACAGAGCACAAGTGGGGGAGGGGTAGAGAGAGAGGGAGACACAGAATCTGAAGCAGGCCCCAGGCTCTGAGCTGATAGCACAGAGCCCGATGTGGGGCTCTAACTCACAAACCACGAGATCATGTCCTGAGCTGAAGTTGGATGCTTAACTGACTGAGCCACGCAGGCGCCCATGACTTCTGGGGTTTTAACAAACTTCTCAGGATTTAAATGGTAAATGAAGTCTTCTTGACCAATTGGGCCCTTTTATTTGGGGTGTTAAGTTATTTGGAAAAGCTCTGTCATACAATGGTAAACCTTAGATTGTATTGCACAGGGAAATGTTGTAACTGCCGAATATATGCAATTCCTAAAATTTTAATATTTTGATATAAGGTCATCACTTAATATTCTGATTACTTGAGATGCTATATGTCACAGAAATAACCGAATTTATTGGTCAATTGCATCATAATGAACTCTCATCAGATCTTTACGATGTCTATTTCTGAGATTTTGCCATTTATAATTGTTCTTATTCTCTCACAAAACGTGTTTATTCTTCAAGGAGATTTATAAAAAGGACTTTAGGGATAAATACAGGTATTTGACATCTTTAAGACTAATACTAAAATGGGTAAAAATTTCCAGAACTAAAAAGCTGCATTCAAATTGAACAAGAATTAGGAACAAGGGATTAAATGAACTGAGGAAGATTATAGTTTTCTGATTCTTGTTAAAAATATTACTGGTTCCCTAATGTTTCCTTTTCCAGATTGAGGAAACTTTCTCTTAAAATATCTATGATATACAAAAATGTCATAAAGTATGTATTTGTAAACTGAAGCATTTATCTTTTCTCTCTACATAGTTCCCCTGAAATTCAAAACTCTCAATGAGTATTCTTTCTTTCATGGCAATTACAATTGTTTACATAAGTTCAATAAGAATCTGTTCATCTTATAACAGGTCACCATTGGAAATACTGGTTATTTTACCAAGGCTTTGACTGGAATGTCATATTTGAGGATGACATTCATAGACTCAGATATGACCAGACAGCTTTAAGGAATTAGGGTTGGCTTTATAAAACATGGAGCCATAAAGCCCCTTGGAAATGTTGGCCTGGTGCCCTGTTTACAGATTTCCCAGCAGCCTCACCAGGTAAGTAAAGAAGGTCACTTCCTGGCAGGTGCAGGAACCTCAGGATATATTGGGGACCTCATGAAGAGGAATTTGCCCAACTCTACAGGTAGTGCAGGCCTGTCTGATGACAAGTATTTGGCTTGGCTTCTACCCTGGAGAGGCTACTAAAAGTTCAACCCGGAGATTCCTTATAGAAGGTTCCATCAAAGCAAACTTTAAAAGATCCTCATGATCAATCGCTATTCTTGCTGAGCTTATGTAAATAATTAGGCCAGATTTGTTAAGACTGGATTTGTTCTACAAGTACATTGGTCTCAATTTGGCTATCTCTGGAAAGGGGGGGTTCTAGAGAGAACAACTATGTTTCAACAATGCACCATTATGGATGTTAAATTCTAGTTATGATTGCTTTAAATGTTTGTTGTTTGCCTAAACTAGACAACTTGAAATAATCTTCAGAAAATTGTCACAGTATTTCATATATAGGCAATCTTCTGTGCTTGTTATACTATGGGGATAATAATAAGACCCCATGGGCATATGATTATTTAAACAACTGGAAAATGGGATGGATCTCTAAATATGCAAACCATATCTTCCCTAAACCTGATCTGACAGTTACCAGAAACCCGCCCCTTTCGAAGACTTGGAGGTGGACTTACAGACATACAACCAAATAGAGGATTCAGTTTCAGGTATCACCCCATGGGTCCATCACTCCAGAGCTAAGAAGGCCAACTCAGAGGAACCCTCAACCTGGTGAAGTGATCCAGATACAGTCAACCCACTTAAACTGACCCTCAAAAGGACATTGGCTCCTGAGATCTCCAGCACTGCTCCAGCCACACCCTGGAAGCTGGCTGGCCTGCACATGGCAGAAGCTTGAGAAATCAACATAAGAACTGAGCCCAGGGGTTTGGATGCAACTCTGCCAGCTCTTGCCCCTCACTGGTGTCATAGCCCTGATCTTACTTCTTACTGTTGGGCTGATAGAGACTGCACCAACAAGCTGGGTGTGGGACAAAAGATGCATGCTGGATCTCATAAATCTCCTCTGGATGGGAGGATTATTAAGTATTGCCTGTATATTATAATAACCTCTCTCACCCTCACAACTGCCGCTTACCCACTTTGCCCCCAGTATTGTTATTTGACAATAAGGGGGTCAAGGGTGTTCAGCGCCTTCACCTCCCTCCACAAAGATTGCTACAAGGGAAAAACGCCCACTCTCTGTCAGTCACCCCGTGCCCCAAGGACTAAGTATTGGACCATAGAGATCACCCAAAATGTCAGGAACCCATGTCACAACAAGGGCCTCCAGAGAGGGGAGCTTGCTCCACTTACCTTCCTCAATGGGGGAATCTCGGATGGGAAAGAGATGCAAGACAGGACCCTTCAAAAGGTTATAAAGGATACACAAGACAGAGTAATATAAGCCATAAAGGTGACCACTACCCCTGGCAGCCTGCCAGGATTTGAGCCTTTCAGCCCTCAATCAGATGCTTACCAATTCCCCACTCCAGTGTTGGACTAACACTACTCTACCAGTCCTCCATAAAATAGATAATCACATCCAAACCTGCTGGATGTGCTTCCCCTTAGCTGGAGGGCTTACTTAGTCACTCCTATCCCTTTGACCTGGGAAGCTCTCACAAATCTCAAAACCAACACTTCTGTCTTAATTGGACCCCTGGACACCGGGATCTGTCTCAAAAATGCCAACAATCTAATCTGTACAGTCCCTGAAGGTATGAATGATACCTCTCTATACGGAAGAAATATAACCTTAAAGAGGAATGCAACCCTATGTTCAACCCCTGGGGTGTTCTATCTATGTTCTAATTTGGCCTACTGTTGCTTAGAGGCCAACTGGACTCAGATATGTTATTCTATCTTCCTAACCCCAGAGATATCCGTGTACACTGAAGATCAGCTCCTAACAGCTTTTAGCCCCAAGTCCCGGGCTAAACAGGCAGTCCTTCTACCCATTCTGATAGGAGCAGGAATTGCGACAGGAATAGGAACTGGAATGGGGGCATAGGTTTATCCGTAGGACTATACCATAGACTATCTCAAGAGCTAAATGAAGACATGGAACAGGTGGCAGATTCTCTGGTAACCTTACAAAACCAAATAAACTCTCTGGTGGCAGTGACCCTCTAAAATAAGCAAGCCCTCCACCTCCTCACTTCAGAAAAAGGAAGGACTTGCATCTTTCTGGGTGGAGCGGGGAGGGGGGGAATGTTGCTATTTTGTAAACCAGTCAGGAATAGTTACAACTAAGGTTAAGGAACTCAAGGAAACAATTCCACACAGACAACAGGAAAATAACCAATGGAAAGGATTGATGGGATCTCACACATTGGGCATCCTGGCTTCCTGCCCCGGCGGGGCCCCTCTTCTCCATAATATTACTTGTATTCATCGGCCCCTGTATACCGAATGTCAATGTCATGGTACGTTTTATTGAAAACACTGTTGCTCACCAAACTACTGCACATATCTTAGCCTTCTGAGAGTACCAACCTGTAAAACTGAAAGGTGATGCCTACTAAAAGTTTTTTTTTTTTTTTAAGGCGTCAAGGGGGGGAATTTTGTAGAAGTGGATAAAGTACACCAAAGATGGCTGATTGGACTAAAACAAACTCTGGTCTCTAGCTTAGAGACCTCTCCTCCAGGTTCTTCTTCCTTTGTTAGCTGCACACCCATGAAAACCACCCCCCACACACAAATATGGAGGCTGATAACAATAAATTACCCTTCCCACTCGCATTCAGGGCTCAGATCTTTGGAGAAATGGTCTCCTCTGAGCCCACCGGTGTTAAAAAAAGCCTCCAATCCACCAAGGTCTCCGAGTGCTGCTTGGTTTTCCGCCAGTGTTCCAGCCTGATTCCTTAACACCATGTGGCACTGTTTTTTACATATTTTTTTATTTTTTGTCTCCCATATATGGTAACACACAAACATGCAATCTATTAAGTGGTCTCATGTTACAAGGTCATGAGGGATGTTGTTGTGTATAGCCAGGTTGCTTTGAGGTTTGTTTGTTTTTGCTTGGGGAGGGGACCCTACCACAGCACTAGATGACCAGAAGCACAGGGGACAGGCTGAAGGGCAACACTCTTCACCAAAGTCATTGCTGCTCCCTTCCCAGGGACTGATACACCATGTAGGGGGACTTGGCTTTGCTGGAGGAAAAATGAGTGGGACCGTTAAGGTCCTTCTCTTCCTCACCCTATACTGAGGGTTTGGACTGAGCCCAGCCACCGGACAGCAACAGCAGGTTTCAGGAAGCCCAGAGCCCTATCCTCAGCCTCAGGGGGGCCCTGTGGCTGGCCACACATGACACCTTTATTTGTTTTTTTTAATGTTTATTTAAATTCCAGTTAGCTAACATATAGTGTAATATTAGTTTCAGGTGTACAATATACTGATTCAACACTACCATACAACACCTGGTGCTCATCACCACAAGTGCACTCCTTAATCCCCATCACTTATTTAACCCATTACCCCTCCTCCCCTCTGGTAACCATCAGGTTTTTCTCTATAGTTAAGAGTTCGTTTCTTGGTTTGTCACTCTCCCTTTTTCCCCCTTTGCTCATTTGTTTTGTTTCTTAAATATCACACATGAGTGAAATCCTCTCTTGTCTTGGTCATGATGTGACAACACCTGTGAGAAGGATGAGGACTTCCAGAACCTTCCTTCTCAGAGGGCAGGAATCATGCCACCCCAACTCTCCCAAAGGCTTCCCCCTCATAATCATATGATACAATACTTTTACACAAAGAACATGAAAACACTAATTTGAAAAGATGTATGCACCCCGTGTTTATTGCATTATTTAGAACAGCCAAGGTATGTAAGCAACCTAATCGTCCAGATGTGGTATTCACCCCCCCACACACACAGGAATATTATGCAGCCATAAAAAGGATGAGATCTTGTCATTTGTGACAACATTGACAGATCTAGAGGGTATTAGGCTAAGTGATATAAGTCAGTCAAAGACAAATACCATATGATTCCAATCGTATGTGGAATTTAAAAAAGAAAGCAAATGGGGAAAGGGAAAAATGGAGACAGGCAAACCAAGAAACAGACTGTTAACTATAGAGAACAATGTGATAGTTTCCAGAGAGGGAAGGGGTTGGGGGCTTAGGTTAAATAGGTAATGGGGATTAAGGAATGCACTTGGTATGACGAACACTGGGTGTTGTATGGAATTGGCAAATGAGTATATTGTATACCTGAAAGCAATATTACACTGTATGTTATCTATCTAGAATTTAAAGAAATACTTTAAAAAAGAAGTGTTTCTGGACTTTTTTAATTCTATTGCACTGTTCTACTTGTTTATTCCTATGTTGATAGACAACTATCTGAATTACTGTAGAATCATAGTAATGCTTGATAACTGATAGTATGATATAAACAACTTTGTTCTTTAAAATTTGGTTTGCTATTCTTTGCATTTACATAAATTTTAGCATAAGTAAATGAGACTGAATTAAAATTAGAAACTAAAGAGGAAACATTACAATGGATGTTATAGAAATACAAAGAGATACTATGAACACTTACACTCCATGGAATTGGAGAACCTAGAATGAGTAGAAAAATTTCTCAAAACATCCTATCTACCAAGACTGAATCATGAAGAATCAGAAATTATAAACACACCAATAAAAGAGTTAGGAGGTTGAATTTGAAAAAACCTCCTGAAAGGGAAGCCCATGCCCAGATAGCTTCACTGGTGAATTCTACCAAATAGTTAAAGAGAAATTAATGCTAATCCTTCTCAATTCTGCCAAATATTTGAAGAAGAGGGTCTTCTTTGAAACTCATTCTGCATGGCCAGCATTATCCTACACCAAAGCAAGATAAAAACAATACATGAGAACAAAAAACTGTAGACCAATATTTCTCAAATATAAATGTAAAAATTCTCAACAAAATATTACCCATCTGATTTCAAGAACACATTAATAGGATTATAAACCATGACCAATGTGATTTATTCCTGGTATCCAAAGATGCTTCAACATACACAAATTAACCAAGTAATATTGGCATTAATAGAATGAAAGATAAAAATTACGCAATTATTGCAATAGATGCAGAAAAAAGATTTGACAAAATTCAACATCCTTCCACAATAAAAAACCTTTACCACACTGGGAATAGAAGGAAGATAACATAATCAAGGCCATCTACAACAAACCCACAGCTAACATTATCCTCAACAGAGATAAATTGAAAGCTTTTCTGCTAAGATCAGGAACAAGACAAGTATGCCCACTCCTACCAAGGTTATGCAATACAGTACTGGAAATTTCAGTTAGGGAAATGAAGCAAGAGAAAGAAATAGATAGTATCAAAATCAGAAAGGAAGAAGTTACTACTTGGAATTGATATGATTTTGTAAATAGAAAACGCCAAAGACTGAATCAAACACTTGTAACTAATCAATGATTTCAGTAAAGTTGCAGGATGTAAAAAAAACAGAAATCAGTTTTATTTCTACACACTAATAATGAGACATTTGATAAGGAAATAAAATTATCCCCTTCACAAAACCATCAAAAGAATAAAATGCTTTAAAAAGTAACATTTTAAATAAAATATTTTAAATAAAATAAATATAACTAAGAAGGCAAAAGGCTCTACAGTGAAAATCATTAACACTGATTAAGGAAATTAAAAAGACAACGTGATGACCTTGAATAAGATCCTATCTTCTTTTATCCACAGTTATCTCCTTAATAAAATGGAAATAACTGAACAGATATATATTTTTTAATGAAAAGGGGCCATTCTGATTACTTGACACTTGAATACCATGGGTTTGCACTATGTGGGTCCACTTATACAGAAGAGTTTTTTGATACTACAGTACAGCACTGTAAATATATTTTCTCTTATTTTCTTAACATTTTTTCTCTAGATTACTTTATTCTAATACTGTATACAATACATAAGAAACAAAGTATGTGTTGACTGTTTATGTTATTGGTAAGGATTCTGGTCAATAGCCTACTAATAGCTTAATTTTGGTAGATTCAAAAGTTATATTCAGATTTTTGACTATGCAGGGTGTCAGTACCCCTAACCTCTGCATTGATTAAGGGTCAATTGTATTTTTTTTATGTTTGAGATCTACCTGGTTTAGTTTTTTAAAATGTTTTTAAATATTTATTTATTTTTAAATTTTTTTTAATGTTTATTTATTTTTGAGACGATGCAAGAGACAGAGTGCAAGCAGTGGAGGGGCAGACAGAGGGAGACACAGAATCCGAAGCGGGGTCCAGGCTCTGAGCTGTCAGCCCAGAGCCCGACGCAGGGCTCAAACCCACGAACCGTGAGATCATGACCTGAGCCGAAGTCGGACGCTTAACCGACTGAGCCACCCAGGCGCCCCTTAAATATTTATTTTTGAGAGAGAGGGAGAGAGAAAGAGCATGCAAGTGGGGGAGGGACAGAGAGAGAGGGAGACAGAATCTGAAGCAGGCTCCAGGCTCTGAGCTGTGAGTACAGAGCCCGATATGGGGCATGAACTCACGAACTGTGAGATCGTGACCTAGCCGACGTTGGATGCTTAACCAACTGAGCCACCCAGGTGCCCCTGGTTATTTTAGTTTTAAGCACGAATCATAGGTGTCACCCAGCCTCATATCAGCAGGATCACATATGCAAACCAGTGACCAGGTAATGTGGGAGTCCAGATGATATGTTTTACACTGACAATGAGTCTCCTCTCCTGGTTTTCCTCCTGCTTCCTGGCCACCCCATTCATTGTTTTTTCTAGGTCCTTTCCCCGTTTCCATTTTGCATTTCAACCACTTTTCTGTTTATATGTCTTTCTGCTCCACCAGTGTAATATCCCCCATAGTAAGTACTGCAGGCCATTAGTCTTTTCAGTTCCAGCATCCAGATATTTCCTGAAACATGCTGGGAAGCAACACATATGTATTGAATTAGTTAATCATTTGTAATGATCCTGACGGGAAAAGCATCTCCTCCATTTGGGAGTCAATATGATAGATGTTATTTTTTAGGGACCATGCATATGGCCGTTTGTCTTGTGCTGGGCACTGCAGAGGACCAGCTCTGCCTTGGTGCTCTGGTGACTTTGCATGTCCCCACTTAGGCCTTGTAGGCAAAACTACACTGCAGGATGGCCTGACTCTTGGCAGAGCACCTTGTGAAAAAAGTATAATATTTAAAATAGCAAAACTACACTGCTAGTATTCAAAGATAATATGATTGTGTATTTTGAAATAAAAAAAGATGTAGACAGGGGTGCCTGGGTGGCTCAGTCAGTTAGGCATCCAACTTCCGCTCAGGTTCATGAGTTGGAGCCCCGCGTTGGGCTCTATGTTGACAGCTCAGCGCCTGAAGCCTGCTTTGGATTCTGTGTCTCTCTGCCCCTCCCCAGCTCATGTTCTCTCACTGCTCTCTCTCAAAAATAAATATTAAAAGCCTTTAAAAAAAGATGTAGACATAAACTTTTGGAATTAAGTCTTATTTAGCAAGGTTGCTGGAAAGAATATAAATGTTCAAATAGAATATAAAATTTCAAAAAGTAATATACTTTTCAATAGCATCAAGTACTTATAATAGCTTAAGAAAAGAGTTACAAGGGTTTTTTGGAGATAGTTTAAAACTTTATTAAGAGAATTTTAATAGTCAGATAGGTAACATTAAGAGCAGTTTGCAAGGTTTCAGCTTGTCTTTGTTTAAATCTGTGACTGCCCTTCACCTGTAAGATAAAATAATAGTTGAGAACATTACTCAGCAGAACTTTATTTAGATGGCATTCATGGTATACAAAGGAAACCACAGTTTTTCTTTTTTTTTTTTTTTTTTAATTTTTTTTTCAACGTTTTTTATTTATTTTTGGGACAGAGAGAGACAGAGCATGAGCGGGGGAGGGTCAGAGAGAGAGGGAGACACAGTTTTTCTTTTATAAGATAGACTTCCCAACATATTTTACCAATGTATTTTAAACACACCACTCTTTCTACTAGTATAAGGAAACAAAAAGGCTCTTCATATTCAGAACACATTAAATGAAGTGAATCTATTGAAAGGTAGCTTTAAATGAAAGCAAAATTGTGTACTTTTACTAAAAATCCAAATAAAACACAAAACAACCTATGAAACAAAAGAAATTTACATCAGTATTATTTAAATAAAACAATTTGAAAAAAATATTCTGAATATAAGATATTAAAACAGTAATGTCCCATTTGTTACTGCTGTACTTAAACAGAAATTCCAGTACTACAACTGTTTTTTTCTCTCTCATGCAGAGGTGCAAAATGTTTGTTTGATTTAGGTTAGTGCTAATGTGATTGCTAAAGTAGGGTAACCATTTGTCCCCATTTCTACCTGTAGTCCTAGTATGATTATGAATAATGCCTTTTTTCACACTTGACAGTGTTGAGTTTGCATAATAAATTATATGGTTACACTAGTTTTGAGTCATTACCTTTCTTTCTGACATCAAAATGTGAAGCTCACATATACCTTAAGAGAATGGCAACCAAAAAAAGGAAGGAAGGAAGAAATGAATGGACACAAGGAGGGAGAAGAAATGGGAGAGGGAGAAAAAGATACCTAGAAAAGTCAGACATTTGTTTCTAAAAGTCAGTGCTTTTTTAAAACTTTATTAAGGAATATATCACAAATATAATTGTATATATTTAAAGTGTAGGTTCCGGAAGATGGCGGCGTAGGAGGACGCTGGGCTCACTGCGCGACCTGCTAATCACTTAGATTCCACCTACACCTGCCTAAAGAACCCAGAAAACCGCCAGAGGATTAGCAGAACGGAGTCTCCGGAGCCAAGCGCAGACGAGAGGCCCACGGAAGAGGGTAGGAAGGGCGGCGAGGCGGTGCGCGCTCCACGGACTGGCGGGAGGGAGCCGGGGCGGAGGGGCGGCTCGCCGGCCAAGCGGAGCCCCCGAGACTGGCTGGCAAAAGCGGAGGGGCCGGACGGACTGTGTTCCAACAGCAAGCGCGACTTAGCGTCTGGGAGGTCAGAAGTTAACAGCTCTGCTCAGAAAGCGGGAAGGCTGGAGGACAAAGGGAGGGAGAGCTGCTGAGCCCCCGGAGGGCAGAGCTCAGCTTGGCGGGGAACAAAGGCGCTCGCCAACGCCATCTCCCTCGCCCATCCCCCAGCCAAAATCCCAAAGAGAACCAGTTCCTGCCAGGGAACTTGCTCGCTCCGCGCAAACACCCAACTCTGTGCTTCTGCGGAGCCAAACCTCCGGCAGTGGATCTGACTCCCTCCCGCTGCCACAGGGCCCCTCCTGAAGTGGATCACCTAAGGAGAAACGAGCTAAACCTGCCCCTCCCGCCCCCGTGCACCTTGCCTACCCACCCCAGCTAATACGCCAGATCCCCAGCACCACAAGCCTGGCAGTGTGCAAGTAGCCCAGACAGGCCACGCCACCCCACAGTGAATCCCGCCCCTAGGAGAGGGGAAGAGAAGGCACTCACCAGTCTGACTGTGGCCCCAGCGGTGGGCTGGGGGCAGACATCAGGTCTGACTGCGGCCCCACCCACCAACTCCAGTTATACACCACAGCACGGGGGAAGTGCCCTGCAGGTCCTCACCGCTCCGGGGACTATCCAAAATGACCAAACGGAAGAATTCCCCTCAGAAGAATCTCCAGGAAATAACAACAGCTAATGAACTGATCAAAAAGGATTTAAATAATATAACAGAAAGTGAATTTAGAATAATAGTCATAAAATTAATCACTGGGCTTCAAAACAGTATAGAGGACAGCAGAGAATCTCTTGCTACAGAGATCAAGGGACTAAGGAACAGTCAGGAGGAGCTGAAAAACTCTTTAAACGAAATGCAAAACAAAAAGGAAACGACGACGGCTCGGATTGGAGAGGCAGAGGAGAGAATAGGTGAACTAGAAGATAAAGTTATGGAGAAAGAGGAAGGTGAGAAAAAGAGAGATAAAAAAATCCAGGAGTATGAGGGGAAAATTAGAGAACTAAGTGACACACTAAAAAGAAATAATATACGCATAATTGGTATCCCAGAGGAGGAAGAGAGAGGGAAAGGTGCTGAAGGGGTACTTGAAGAAATTATAGCTGAGAACTTCCCTGAACTGGGGAAGGAAAAAGGCATTGAAATCCAAGAGGCACAGAGAACTCCCTTCAGATGTAACTTGAATCGATCTTCTGCACGACATATCATAGTGAAACTGGCAATATACAAGGATAAAGAGAAAATTCTGAAAACAGCAAGGGATAAACATGCCCTCACATATAAAGGGAGACCTATAAGACTCGTGACTGATCTCTCTTTTGAAACTTGGCAGGCCAGAAAGGCTTGGCACGAGATCTTCAGTGTGCTAAACAGAAAAAATATGCAGCCGAGAATCCTTAATCCAGCAAGTCTGTCATTTAGAATAGAAGGAGAGCTAAAGGTCTTCCCAAACAAACAAAAACTGAAGGAATTTGTCACCACTAAACCAGCCCTACAAGAGATCCTAAGGGGGATCCTGTGAAACAAAGTACCAGAGACATCACTACAAGCATAAAACATACAGACATCACAATGACTCTAAACCCGTATCTTTCTATAATAACACTGAATGTAAATGGATTAAATGCGCCAACCAAAAGACATAGGGTATCAGAATGGATAAAAAAACAAGACCCATCTATTTGCTGTCTACAAGAGACTCATTTGAGATCTGAGGACACCTTTAGATTGAGAGTGAGGGGATGGAGAACTATTTATCATGCTACTGGAAGCCAAAAGAAAGCTGGAGTAGCCATACTTATATCAGACAAATGAGACTTTAAATTAAAGGCTGTAACAAGAGATGAAGAAGGGCATTATATAATAATTACAGGGTCTATCCATCAGGAAGAGCTAACAATTATAAATGTCTATGCGCCAAATACCGGAGCCCCCAGATATATAAAACAGTTACTCATAAACATAAGCAACCTTATTGATAAGAATGTGGTCATTGCAGGGGACTTTAACACCCCACTTACAGAAATGGATAGATCATCTAGACACAGTGTCAATAAAGAAACAAGGGCCCTGAATGATACATTGGATCAGATGGACTTGACAGATCTATTTAGAACTCTGCATCCCAAAGCAACAGAATATACTTTCTTCTCGAGTGCACATGGAACATTCTCCAAGATAGATCATATACTGGGTCACAAAACAGCCCTTCATAAGCTTACAAGAATTGAAATTATACCATGCATACTTTCAGACCACAATGCTATGAAGCTTGAAATCAACCACAGGAAAAAGTCTGGAAAACCTCCAAAAGCATGGAGGTTAAAGAACACCCTACTAACGAATGAGTGGGTCAACCAGGCAATTAGAGAAGAAATTAAAAAATATATGGAAACAAACGAAAACGAAAATACAACAATCCAAACTCTTTGGGACGCAGCGAAGGCAGTCCTGAGAGGAAAATACATTGCAATCCAGGCCTATCTCAAGAAACAAGAAAAATCCCAAATACAAAATCTAACAGCACACCTAAAGGAAATAGAAGCAGAACAGCAAAGACAGCCTAAACCCAGCAGAAGAAGAGAAATCATAAAGATCAGAGCAGAAATAAACAATATAGAATCTAAAAAAACTGTAGAGCAGATCAACGAAACCAAGAGTTGGTTTTTTGAAAAAATAAACAAAATTGACAAACCTCTAGCCAGGCTTCTCAAAAAGAAAAGGGAGATGACCCAAATAGATAAAATCATGAATGAAAATGGAATTATTACAACCAATCCCTCAGAGATACAAACAATTATCAGGGAATACTATGAAAAATTATATGCCAACAAATTGGACAACCTTGAAGAAATGGACAAATTCCTAAACACCCACACTCTTCCAAAACTCAATCAGGAGGAAATAGAAAGCTTGAACAGACCCATAACCAGTGAAGAAATTGAATCGGTTATCAAAAATCTCCCAACAAATAAGAGTCCAGGACCAGATGGCTTCCCAGGGGAGTTCTACCAGACGTTTAAAGCAGAGATAATACCTATCCTTCTCAAGCTATTCCAAGAAATAGAAAGGGAAGGAAAACTTCCAGACTCATTCTATGAAGCCAGTATTCCTTTGATTCCTAAACCAGACAGAGACCCAGTAAAAAAAGAGAACTACAGGCCAATATCCCTGATGAATATGGATGCAAAAATTCTCAATAAGATACTAGCAAATCGAATTCAACAGCATATAAAAAGAATTATTCACCATGATCAAGTGGGATTCATTCCTGGGATGCAGGGCTGGTTCAACATTCACAAATCGATCAACGTGATACATCACATTAACAAAAAAAAAAGAGAAGAACCATATGATCCTGTCAATCGATGCAGAAAAGGCCTTTGACAAAATCCAGCACCCTTTCTTAATAAAAACCCTTGAGATAGTCGGGATAGAAGGAACATACTTAAAGATCATAAAAGCCATTTATGAAAAGCCCACAGCTAACATCATCCTCAATGGGGAAAAACTGAGAGCTTTTTCCCTGAGATCAGGAACACGACAGGGATGCCCACTCTCACCGCTGTTGTTTAATATAGTGCTGGAAGTTCTAGCATCAGCAATCAGACAACAAAAGGAAATCAAAGGCATCAAAATTGGCAAAGATGAAGTCAAGCTTTCGCTTTTTGCAGATGACATGATATTATACATGAAAAATCCGATAGACTCCACCAAAAGTCTGCTAGAACTGATACATGAATTCAGCAAAGTTGCAGGATACAAAATCAATGTACAGAAATCAGTTGCATTCTTATACACTAACAATGAAGCAACAGAAAGACAAATAAAGAAACTGATCCCATTCACAATTGCACCAAGAAGCATAAAATACCTAGGAATAAATCTAACCAAAGATGTAAAAGATCTGTATGCGGAAAACTATAGAAAGCTTATGCAGGTAATTGAAGAAGATATAAAGAAATGGAAAGACATTCCCTGCTCATGGATTGGAAGAATAAATATTGTCAAAATGTCAATACTACCCAAAGCTATCTACACATTCAATGCAATCCCGATCAAAATTGCACCAGCATTCTTCTTGAAACTAGAACAAGCAATCCTAAAATTCATATGGAACCACAAAAGGCCCCGAATAGCCAAAGTAATTTTGAAGAAGAAGACCAAAGCAGGAGGCATCACAATCCCAGACTTTAGCCTCTACTACAAAGCTGTCATCATCAAGACAGCATGGTATTGGCATAAAAACAGACACATAGACCAATGGAATCGAATAGAAACCCCAGAACTAGACCCACAAACGTATGGCCAACTCATTTTTGACAAAGCAGGAAAGAACATCCAATGGAAAAAAGACAGTCTCTTTAACAAATGGTGCTGGGAGAACTGGACAGCAACATGCAGAAGGTTGAAACTAGACCACTTTCTCACACCATTCACAAAAATAAACTCAAAATGGATAAAGGACCTGAATGTGAGACAGGAAACCATCAAAACCTTAGAGGAGAAAGCAGGAAAAGACCTCTCTGACCTCAGCCGTAGCAATCTCTTACTCGGCACATCCCCAAAGGCAAGGGAATTAAAAGCAAAAGTGAATTACTGGGACCTTATGAAGATAAAAAGCTTCTGCACAGCAAAGGAAACAACCAACAAAACTAAAAGGCAACCAACGGAATGGGAAAAGATATTTGCAAATGACACATCGGACAAAGGGCTAGTATCCAAAATCTATAAAGAGCTCATCAAACTCCACACCCGAAAAACAAATAACCCAGTGAAGAAATGGGCAGAAAACATGAGTAGACACTTCTCTAAAGAAGACATCCGGATGGCCAACAGGCACATGAAAAGATGTTCAACGTCGCTCCTTATCAGGGAAATACAAATCAAAACCACACTCAGATACCACCTCACGCCAGTCAGAGTGGCCAAAATGAAGAAATCAGGAGACTATAGATGCTGGAGAGGATGTGGAGAGACGGGAACCCTCTTGCACTGTTGGTGGGAATGCAAATTGGTGCAGCCGCTCTGGAAAGCAGTGTGGAGGTTCCTCAGAAAATTACAAATAGACCTACCCTATGACCCAGCAATAGCACTGCTAGGAATTTATCCAAGGGATACAGGAGTACTGACGCATAGGGGCACTTGTACCCCAATGTTTATAGCAGCGCTCTCAACAATAGCCAAAATATGGAAAGAGCCTAAATGTCCATCAACTGATGAATGGATAAAGAAATTGTGGTTTATATACACAATGGAATACTACGTGGCAATGAGAAAAAATGAAATATGGCCTTTTGTAGCAACGTGGATGGAACTGGAGAGTGTGATGCTAAGTGAAATAAGCCATACAGAGAAAGACAGATACCATATGGTTTCACTCTTATGTGGATCCTGAGAAACGTAACAGAAACCCATGGGGGAGGGGAAGGGAAAAAAAAAAAAAAGAGGTTAGAGTGGGAGAGAACCAAAGCATAAGAGACTGTTAAAAACTGAGAACAAACTGAGGGTTGATGGGGGGTGGGAGGGAGGGGAGAGTGGGTGATGGGTATTGAGGAGGGCACCTTTTGGGATGAGCACTGGGTGTTGTATGGAAACAAATTTGACAGTAAATTTCATATATTAAAAAATAAATAAATAAATAAATAAAATAAATAAAAAAAAATAAATAAAAAAAAAATAAAAAATAAAAAATAAACAGATGTTGCTACATAAAAGAAAAAAAGTGTACAACATGATGCTGTGCTCCATGTACACTGTAATTAACACATGCATCATTCACACAGTTAACTTTTTGTGGTGAGAATGCTGAAGATGTACTGTCATCACCTTTCTAGTATACAATACCATCTTATTCACTACAAGTAAATACTTTTGAGAGACAACTCTGACTGACACATTTCATAAGTTTTCCTATGGTAACTGTGATGTTTAGATAATTAGGTGCTATTGGGATTTATTAAGTAATATATGTTTTCCTAGTAAATCAACTATTTCATCCATATTTTGAAAATAGAGTTCAAGGGGCGCCTGGGTGGCGCAGTCGGTTAAGCGTCCGACTTCAGCCAGGTCACGATCTCGCGGTCCGTGAGTTCGAGCCCTGCGTCAGGCTCTGGGCCGATGGCTCGGAGCCTGAAGCCTGTTTCCGATTCTGTGTCTCCCTCTCTCTCTGCCCCTCCCCCGTTCATGCTCTGTCTCTCTCTGTCCCAAAAATAAATAAAAAACGTTGAAAAAAAATTAAAAAAAAAAAAAAAAAAAAAGAAAATAGAGTTCAAGATAGTATTCATTCTCAATTACATAAAATATTCAATGTCTGTCAGTGTCTTGTTCATTTTCAATATTGTATATGCTTGGGTGTATGTATTTGGGCTTTTTCCATTTTCCTTCAGATTATGTAAACTAGTGGATACTCTTCATAAGTATCTTTAAAAAGAGCAATCATTCTGATTTATTAGTTGTATACTTTTCTTTTTACTAATTATTCATACCTTTTATTAAGTACCTCTTTCTTTTTCCCTTAGGTTTATTCTGTTGCTCTTTTTTCCTTACCTTTATATTGAATGTCCATGTAATGTATTATTTCTTTAAAAACATGCATTTAAAGGCCATGATCTTCCTATGAGTACATTCTAGCCATGTAAAATAGGCTCCTGGAAGTAGTCTAAAAACTGTCTCAATATAAATAGTCTAAAGGAATGGTTCAGCAATGTAGAGGAAAAAAGTTTCGTGCACTGATGGATGGCAATTTATACCTAAACATCAAGTGTTTCCTTTAAATTCAGAATATCTTATAATTAATGGTCAGCAATTTTTAATATGCATGTAAAACATACTTAAGTTGATTAGTCAGGAATTATTAGGATTATTATTAGGGTTCTTGTCTTAGGACTTCAAATCTTATCCATTCATGTCTCAAGGCAAAAATTTATAACATTCCATGTTTGAGATGGTTAGAGGTGATTATATCATAGCATCTATAGCTCATGAAGTCTGACAGTGGAGACAAGGAGTGTGCTTAGCATAGGTATCTTATAGCTGGCTTGAGCATTAGTGACTACATGCACTCTCTCCACTTGATAAGCCATAGAAACTAGAAACTTGACTATCTCTTGCCATTTTATTATTCAGTAATTGAGCCTTCCTTGGGGACAGGATTTTAATTGCAATAGTTTTTTTGAATAGCCAGAATAATCCAGAATTTGAACGAATCTAAGAGTGGGTATCCAGGTCTCCATAGAGAAAAACCAACATCAAGGAGAGAGTTTATTCATTATCTTAGTAGCAATGAAATCTCAGTTCAGATGTTAAAATTCGACTGAAGGTGTTATTTATGAGAAATGTCATGCAAAATGGAGTATTTTCTTATTCTTTGAACAAAACCATAGAAAGCACAAATCAGCCTTAAAAATGACTGTAATATATCTGATTTGAAATTACTAATTATATAAGATGAAGGATGGGATTTAGAATCAAGCAGTTCTCCCAGAATCACACAAATTATGTTAGAGCAGATACTAGAGCTTACTTCAATGCCTCAGCATAATTCATACAAACTGGTATTTATTCCAAATTTGTTAAAAGGCTGAAATTATTTTTAAAAAGACTGAAAATTATTAGCTATTGGTTAAAGTACTGATACTCAAAAATAAATTGTTTTCATCTTTATAATTCAATATGGCTTTGACCTAATTTATTCTGTATCTAATAGTCTATAAGTCAGTCAGTCAAGTATATAGGGTCTAAACTATCTGTCAAAGGATCTTTCTATGTGAATTCTGTTATGAAAGTAAGAGTAAAATTAAACCTATATTATCAAAGATATAATCTTAAACAAAACAGAAACCATGTAATATATATATTTTTTATATATGAAATTTATTGTCATATTAGTTTCCATACAACACCCAGTGCTCATCCTAACAGGTGCCTTCCTCAATGCCCATCACCCACCCTCCCCTCCCTCCCACCCCCTATCAACCCTCAATCTATTCTCAGTTTTTAAGAGTCTCTTATGGTTTGGCTCTCTCCCTCTTTTTTCCCTTCCCCTCCCCCATGGTCTTGTGTTAAGTTTCTCAGGATCCACATAAGAGTGAAAACATATGGTATCTTTTTCTGTATGACTTATTTCACTTAGAATAACACTCTCCAGTTCCATCCACGTTGCTACAAAAGGCCATATTTCTTTCTCATTGCCACGTAGTATCCTATTGTGTATATAAACCACAATTTCTTTATCCATGCATCAGTTGATGGACATTTAGGATCTTTCCAAAATTTGGCTATTGTTGAGAGTGCTGCTATAAACATTGGGGTACAAGTGCCCCTATGCATCAGCACTCCTGCATCCCTTGGGTAAATTCCTAGCAGTGCTATTGCTGGGTCATAGGGTAGATCTATTTTTAATCTTTTGAGGAACCTCCACACTGTTTTCCAGAGTGGCTGCACCAGTTTGCACTCCCACCAACAATGCAAGAGGATTCCTGTTTCTCCACATCCTCTCCAGCAGTAATTTACATTCTTAATGGATAACATACCTGCTTCTGGTATTTTAATGGGTTTTAGATCTGAAAAATTCACTGCCTCCCAACAGGGCCATCTTCCTTTTTATGCTCAGGTTGTGGCTGAGCCAATTCCTGGGTATGACCTTTCATTTCACGCCCTTAAAAAAGAGAGATTATCAATTAAAGTGTAAACATAAAATATAAATAAATGATAATATTCATTATTTAAGTTATATGAAATAAAAGCCTGTAGGTTTAGCATTTTTATATAAAAAATAATGATGGAAAGATGGACTTCACATCTTTTTTTGTATTATGAATCCTTATTTCAAATAACAATCTAAATAATACCATAGTGTACTAACAGTAGAGATCATAAGCTAAGAAATCTGAAGTCTACACCATGGATAGGATTTTAATTAAAATTGAAATGTAATTTCCTGAACGATTAGCTGAGTACATTGATGGACCTATCACAAACCCAGTATACTAGTGAGATGCATTCCCTACTAGGACAGTCTGAAAGTTATTTTGTCAAAATTAACAAGTTAGAAGTAGGTGTGATGTCCCTCTATGTCACTTGCAATAAATAAGTCATGTAGAAAACAAAGTATCAAAAATAACAGCAAAACACTAGTAACTAAAAGTCAAATTTTGGTCTTAGTGTAAGAATAAAGGAAGTAGGTGGAATGAAATTAATGGACTTTGTTTTCAGTCATATTGGAGAAAACTCTTAACAGTGAATTCCTAAAATAATCCATGGCCTGCATGATGTCAATAATTCATTACAAGTATTTGATGAAAATACTTTATTTAGAAGCTGTTAATTTCTGTTTCATGATCCTTTTAAGATACTTTTGATTTTCCAAGTCATGAAAGTATGTGGGGCACCTGTTTGGTTCAGTTGGTTAGACGTCTGACTCTTGATTTTGGCTCAGGTCATGATTTCATGGTTGTGGGATTGAACCCCAAGTCAGGCTCCGTGCTGAGTGCGGAACCTGCTTGGGATTCTCTCTCTCCTTCTCTCACTTTGCCCCTCGCCCCATATCTCTCTCTCTCAAAATAAACAAACATTTTTAAAAAGTATTTAAGCACCTTTTAAAGCCGCTTAAAAATCACGCTAACATAGCTACCTATATCAGTTTCCCAAATTATCCATATTTTCCCAAATGTACTATATCAAATGATTAATCAGTGGAAACAGTGGTAATCATTCATTGAACCCTTTGCTGGAATCTCTCTCCTGTTCCACTGAACTTCAATTATTCCTGTGGCAGTACTAAGCCTCTTTACAGTACAGACATATTTGAGTATTAAGCAGTTTATACAAAACCATTCACCTTTTTGTACAACAACAGAGATGGTAGGTAGAACAAAACCCTTTTAATGAAATGTGAGTTACGTCCCCATGGGCCAAGCAGTCTTTGGCAAGCCACAATCCCTGAACTTTAGTTTGCTTATTTATAAAATGAGGCTACCATCCCTATGCAAATCGTCTTTATTCCAGATGTTTTAAGGTATGTTCACTTGGCACTCTGTACCTGTTGTTAAAAATTGTTTACACTTTTTATGAAATGAATTAAAAGGCCACAAAAAATATTCTAAGAAAAACAAATTAAACTAGTAAACAGTGCATACTTTTGTAATTAAAATTTCCTCTGACTTAGGAAAGAGTGCATGTTCAAGCACACAGATTAAATCTTGAAGAAAAAGGGGAAATTCATTAGAGTGAAGGACCATATGAAGCTGCAAACTATGCGGTCTTCATATTTTCAACCGATTTTCAGGAAATGACTGAGTTTCTCTTGTAATGTTTTGTTTCATCTTGTTATGGTATGTCATAATGCACGATGCACACATATACCCCGAACCCCCATAGACATTCCTCCCCCCTTTCCCTTCACCTTGATCCACAAGTGCTTCTTTAACTTCTTTCTCTTGATCAGGCATAATATCCTGACTCTCGGTTGGTGCCTGCTCTTGTTGAGGCTGATTATCACTGGGCTGCTGGGCCTAGGGGTGTGTGTGTGTGTGTGTGTGAGCGCAAATAAATAGTTGTGTTGTTAAGACATGCCAACAATATAAATATATATTACAGATTTTTATACCAAACAATAAAAAAGTATAAACCCACACGTAAAACACGATTCTATATATTTATTCTTAAAAGTTACTCTTCCGGAGCGCCTGGGTGGCTCAGCTGGTTAAGCATCTGACTCTTGATTTCAGCTCAGGTCATGATCTCAAGGTTTGTGAGTTCAAGCCCTGCCTCAGGCTCCTGCTTGGGATTCTCTCTCCCTGTCTCTCTGCCCCTCCCTCCCCCTCTCTCTCAAAAATAAAATAAAAATAAACTTTTTTTTAAACAAAGAAAAATGTCTTTAAACAAACAAAAAAAAAGTTACTCTTCCCACACAGTGGCTACTCCAAGAAGAGGTAGCCACAAGCACTTTGGAGGCTATTTTAAACTATGTTGGGATGGATATGTACAACCTGTTGTTAGTAAGCATAACAATGGAGTCATAGGGTATATTTCCTCAGGGAACACAAGTATGGAATCCTTCTGGTTCAATGTTTCCTACTCCTTATCAGCAGAGAAACTTATATCACTGTATCTGTATGTTTGTAGCTCAACAACATTTTCAGAGAACGAAACTGATGGTATAGAAAATATCAAATACCAAAGTACTCACAGCCACAGGTGCAGCTGGCTGGTTAGACTCTCGATTACCCTTTCTTTGTTTAGATTTAGATCTTGTTCTCACACGCCCACTCATATTTCACCCTGAAAGTAGAATATCGGGATTTGAAAAATGTACTCTAAAGGCTAGGTATACCACTTCCAAGGCTAAACGTTTTAATTTTTTTTAACTTGAAAATACTGTCAAAATCAACCTGTGTAAGGATAATGTACATGCTTTTGTCACACCAAATCAACGAGCTGCAAGATCATTTACATCAGCCAAACTGGCAGTCAAGTCACCTTAAAGACAGGAATAAAACATGAGGTTTAGTTTCACAGCTAGATTCCCCATCATAAACAGTGCTGGAAATTTAAATTTGAATTTAAATTTGAGTTTATTTTAAATTACATAAAACAAATAAATTAGAGTTTAAATTGCTGTGGTCACATTCCCATTTACTGGGCCCATTTTACCCCCTTAAATAAGGTTTTCTTGGAACACAGAGAAGGTCTTAATCGTTTGTGTACTGCCTGCCTATGGCTGTCTTCCCACTACGAGGGCTCAGGTGCCTAGTTTTGATATTGACCAGTGAGCCGGCTCCTCCCTTGACACCCTGCACAGTGCGATACAAATCTCCGGGACGCAGTTCCAACCCTGCAGCGTTCCCTGTTTCCAGTCCCACACGCCGTTTTTTTGTTTTTGTTTTTGTTTTTAAGTAGACTTTACGGCCATCCCGGAGCCCAGGCGGGGCTTGAACTCACCACCCTGAGATCTAGACCTGAGCTGAGATCCAGCGTCAGCCAGCCACTTTGCCTACTGACCGCACCCCCTCTCCCACCCCCCCCACCCCCCCCACCCCCCCCCTGCCCACAGGCGCCCCTTCCAGACCTGCTCTGTACCGCCTGGCCCGCCTCCCACCCAGGGTCCCACTGAGGACTCACTCTGGCTTCAGTGCTCCGCCGGCAGTTCCAGGTGCTTGCTCAGATACCTCAAAGAACACCCCCAAGACCCACCCTGTCTTCATCTCCCCGGTCCTCGGCCGCCAGCTGTCCTCACTTGTCCCGGTCCCACCACCACGAGGACGAGGGCCATGGCGGCCGCGACGCCTGTGAGAAGAACGCTAACTCCTAGCAACTTCCTCCTCCGAGGCCACAGGTCTACCGTCCCGACCCGCCCGAGGCCCACTGGCACTCTCCTCACCGTCACTCACACTTAAAGTCCTGGAAGGACTGATTTGTGGACCTACCAGTTGTGTTCAGGCAGCGAGAAGGATCGGAGAAGAAGGAAGACCACCGCCTAGGCCTCAGCTCTGCTCAGGGAATGCGGGCACAAGGCACATGCCCAGTTGCGCTTGTCGAAAGCAGGCACAAGGCGAGCGCCCAGCAATGGTCTTTCATTGCAATGGGCATGCGCACAGGGTTGGGTGCCTGCAGGGTGGGGTGAGGTTTTCCCGCCTGTGCCTTGGAGGCGAGCTACCAAGTGATCTCCCGAGGAAAAGAAAAAGGCTTGAAGAGTTTGTTTTTAGACCACCCAATCCCCGTATGCATCCAGCATCTTTGGGGACAGACAGCCCCAGGTACCCTTAGTGAAGTTGGAGTATGTGTCTCAGAAAAAGCGCTGAGACAGAAATACATGTTAAGTGTTTTAATCCTATTTTTATACCTGCTTTGATTAATCATTTCCTCCTTTGCTTTAGTTTTCTGTCATCCTTGAATCAATTTGCTCATTCTTATAGAATAAATATATTAACACGTTTACTTTTTTTGTTCAACTAATATTTTTTATATAGATTAATTTTTTTTTTTTTAATTCAAGGTGGTTAACATACAGTGTAGTATTGGTACCAGGAGTAGAACTCAGTGTTTCACCACTTATAGACAACACTCAGTGCTCATCCAAATAAGTGCCCTCCTTAATGCCCGTCACCCATTTGGCCCATCCCACCACCCACCTCCCCTCTAGCAATCCCCAGTTTGTTCTCTGTGTTTAAGAGTCTCTTATGCTTTGCCTCCCTCTCTGTTTTTATCTTAGTTTTCCTTTCTTTCCCCTATGTTCATCTGTTAACACCTGTTTAATTTTTTTGCTGGTGCTACTGAACATTTAAATCTCTGCACTGGTGGGGCACCGGTGTGTCTCAATCGGTTAAGCGACCAGTTTGGCTCAGGTCATGATCTCACCGTTTGTGGGTTTGAGCCCCACATCCGGCTCTGAGTAGACGGCTCAGTGCCTGGAGCCTGATTCTGATTCTGTGTCTGTCTCTCTCTCTGCCCCTCCCCTGCTTGTGCTCTCTCTCTCAGCTCTCTTTCTCAAATATAAATAAACATGAAAAAATATAAATCTCTGAACTGGTAACTGATTTCTCTATATAACTGTGGTCATTTGTTCAGTGTGTATTTTAGAAATATCCATAGATATTGGTCCTAGGATTTAGGCTCAGTCCATGGTCACATAGCATACAGCAGTGGTGACTATGCTCCTCAAATTCTGTACTTGTGAAATATCAGCCAAACAACTTATAAGCAAAGGTGACTTCAACACTTAAAGGGAGAGCAGTACCTGGAGAGAGCCTTAGTAGAGTCTTGGAGGTGGCAGGGCAGGAGAGAGATTTATTCAGATTTTGAAGTCTGGTATACAGCAGGTCGTTCAAATTGGAGGA
Source organism: Neofelis nebulosa (assembly GCF_028018385.1). Lineage (NCBI taxonomy): Eukaryota > Metazoa > Chordata > Mammalia > Carnivora > Felidae > Neofelis > Neofelis nebulosa. Next base: position 46,066,742 of record NC_080800.1, read on the forward strand.
AGGTACGATTAGGATTGGGTAAGAATTGTGATAGAATGATTTAGGTTTGGAAGACACAACAGAGCAGATGTTTTAAGACCAAAGCTTCACAGTTTCTTGTGGTTGAAAATTTCATTTGGCATTTTTATTGAAGGATTAATGGGGTTTTCAGGTAATTCCCGGAATGAACAAGAAGGTATTTGTGACCTTTCTGTTCTTAGGCAGGACATTCCTAGATTAGTGAAGTTATGCTGATGAAACCAGTGGCATATAAACTCTTCTTAATGTAGACAGCTAGTGCAGTTTTCCATTTTTATTACTTTTATATGACCTATCAGTTTTGGGTGGTAGGCAGTATATGGAAGGGAAGGACAGGAAGGGGGCACTAATCAGAAAGTATCTTTTTCTAAATAAATTAGGATGTATTGTTGAAATGACTCTTATATGTTCCCATCTAGTTGGGATTTCATTTAAAGGAAATACCTTGAGTGTGGCAAGAGAGGTTTCTCAGTCTCTCTGTCTCTGTTTCCCTAAAAAAGCAACTTGAATAGGAAATGTGTTTCTTCAAAAATATTTTAGAGTGAGAATAGTCATAATCCTCAATGTTTTATTGTATCTTTTATCTTCAAAATCTTTATCAGCAAGGCTATCATTACCAGATTTTACCTGCTTTTTTTTCTTTTAAGTCACAAATGTGTGTGTGTGTGTGTGTGTGTGTGTAGTGCACTGAAGTGGTGCTCAAAGGTTTGGACATAGTGATTTCTGGATTTAGACTTTCTGTGAGCACCTAAATAGCAAACATTCAAATTCCTGCCATCAGATGCCTGGGCAGTTTTGGCACTTGGGCTTTGATGATTCCTGAATTGTTCCAGTCCACTTCAAAGGGCAGACTTCAACCTGGTACAAATATTTAACTTTCTCCCACCATTGCTGTTGGAGATAACTGCTGACCAGTTTGTTATAAGGCCCTAATTTGATTCAGAAGAAAGCAAGCTGTGAAGAAGCCCTGGTGACACACAGGAAGCAGCAGCAAGGAGAAAAGACACTGTAGAGGCAGGAAGAATTGTGTAGTACGTGCCTCCAGGAGTTCTGTCTGAGCTGCTAAGCAAGGAGTTAGAGCTGAGAGTGCCAGCAACTCCTCTACCTGTGGGAATGCTTCAGTTGTCTGTGTGACCAGAGCTTCTCTTATTTCAAGCAGTAGAGCCTAGGAAGTAATTCAAATTTTCACAGGAACAAGGATGAGTGGGGATGGGACAAGTTCTACAGAATCTGGGCAGCTGCCATTTTCCAGTGTACTGTAAACTGCTAGTAACTAAGCTCAGATTGCCTGCTAGTTGAGGTCAAAATGGTTATTACTAATCATGTGAAATGCAACTCTCAAGTTGCCTCATAAGATGGGAGCACTGTAGGAGATGGGTACTTTGCTATAGCACAGAGTGCATGACATTCGGCTATCTTCTCATGTCTTCAGACATCAACACTTTGGTTCCAAAGCTTCGATTGCAGAGTGGGACATACGATCCCAATTCATCAGATCTTTAGACTTGGACTGAACTACACTACTGACTTTTCTTGTTTTCTAGTTTGTAGAGAGCAAATCATGGGACTTCTCTCACCCTCAAGATCATATAATCCAACTCCTATAATAAATTTCCTCTTCTGAATATCTGTATGTAATCCTGTTGGTTCTGTTTCTCTGGAGAATGGTGACTAATGAAGATTTTGGTGCTGAGAGTGTTTCTAGAGGAATTGAATTTTAAGGATGAGTTTTCTGAATTGATTTTTGGTTTTCTGACAGTGAATGTCTAAGATGATTACATTCATGGGGGAGGGGAAGGGAAAAAAAAAAAAAGAGGTTAGAGTGGGAGAGAGCCAAAGCATAAGAGACTGTTAAAAACTGAGAACAAACTGAGGGTTGATGGGGGGTGGGAGGGAGGGCAGGGTGGGTGATGGGTATTGAGGAGGGCACCTTTTGGGATGAGCACTGGGTGTTGTATGGAAACCAATTTGAGAGTAAATTTCATATATTAAAAAATAAATAAATAAATAAATTAATTAAAAAAAAAAAAAGTTAATGGCTCAATTTCTAGTAGTAAAAAAAGCACTGATAGTCTGTGAACTCTCTATAGCAATACACAAAATATGTGTTTTTGATACTCATAATCAACCACTTATAAGAAGCAAAGATCTATGTGGCTCTATATATGATCCTTTTGAACGTGTTTGGAAAACTAAGTAGTATAATGATATTAGTTGGTTTCTCCTAATGTCCCCGGAAAAAGGAGCAAAAGAAAAAGATGAACTGAAGCATTTGAATTCTGAGTGATAAATGACTTAAGATTTTCTGGTTGTGTCCTGAAGGAGAGCTTTATCTCCTGTAGCTACGTGGTTGAAATTGCTGAAAATCAAATGGAGAATTTCATCTCACCCTTGGCTGAATTACAGTACAATGAAGTCCTAGGCTTTCAGGGCATCACGTGTTAAAAAGAGGGTAACTGGGAGAGAAGAAGGTCCTATAAGTGGAATGGGAACATATGGGAAAGTCCTGCTGAATCTAGGCACATCGCTCCCCTAAATTCTGATGAGTTTTCCTGGCCAGTGGGAGAGGTTTACCCACCCGCATTGAAATTGGCCTTCCCATCCCCATTGGTAGCGACCCCACTCGCAATAGTATGGCTTTTTCGCCTGTGTCTGAGCCTATGAACCCTGCATTGACTGAGCAAATGGTAAGGGCCTCTCGTGAGGCAGTGACCATGCATTATAATGCTGAGTCTCCTCAGGACTTACTTGCATCACTCTTCTTTGCTTTGGACCTGTACCTAAACTCACATCCCAGGAGACCCCTAAAGGCGAGATACAAAATGTGACCCATAAGAACTTGTTCAACCCTCCAAAACAACTACTTGAGTTTTAAAATTATATAAGCAGAAATTCAGGGAACATGTGTGGGAATGACCTTAAGCATGGGGGATAATGATGGAAGGAACATCATGTTGGGTCAGGCTGAGTTTATTGATACGAATCACTAAGCAGAGATTCTTCATCAAATGCTGCAGCTCAGGGATGCAGAAAGGGCTCTAATGGTTTGTTTGGTTTGTTGTTTGAAACATGGACAAAAAAGTGGCCCACCACGAAGGAAGCGGAAATGCCAGACCTGACTTGGTTTAGTGTAGAGGAGAGGGTTCAAAGCCTTAGGGAGACTGGAATGTTAGAATGTATTTGTCAGTTAAGACCTACTCACCCACACTGGGAAGGTACAGGAGACATATCATTTGGCACTGCTGTAAGAAGAAAAAAAAACTGTGTGGGGAGAGCCCAGCATCCCTGAGAAGCTTAGTGATTGCTCTTCCGTGTAGTCCAGACCTTACAGTGAGAACCTGAGCCACTCATTTGGAAAATCTAAATGTATGTATTCACATCCCAAAGTGGCAGTATTTGGATCCTGAGGTGGCAACGTCCACGTGGCAGCACTCACTTGCCAAAGGCAAGGTGGTTGTGGTTACTCTAAGAGACAGCAGATTCAAAGCAGCAATCAGAGTAGTCTGACTCCTGCAGACCTATGGTAGTGGCTAGGTAATTATGGTGTTCCTACAAGCGAAATATATAGGGAACCTACAAACTTTTTCTTGATCTCTATAAGCAGAAAGATACTAAGACAAGTGAAGAAATCTCATTCAATCGTAAGAAGAGAGTCTTGAGCCCTCAACCAATTCTCACACTTGCGTTCCTTTTTACATTCTTGGAACACTTTAAAATAAGGGGAGGCCGAGATCCCTTGAGGAAGGAGACTGTTACATGTGAAAGAAACAAAAGAGACTTCACAAAAATAGAGTCAGGAAGCCCCAAAGGGGGGCTTTCACACAACACTACTGTCTACTAAACATACCTCACATTCCCCAGCAGGAAGTTTAGTTTACAAACCCTAGCAGGAGGAAGGAAGAATTTCTCTTTGCCCAGCAATAGCCCATCCAATGAAAACCACCACACTCAGGCAAAGAGAAGCTGCAGAAGCCCCTCCCAGCTTCCTCTTTTCTGTTGTAAAAGCAAGCCCCTCTACTAGGTTTTCTACACTTGTGCATGGGTTGCCATAGTTTCCTTGTCCAGAATTGCAAGTCCTCTGCTTTTCCTGAAGAAAGTCATTGTGTTGGTAAAATAGCTGGCTCTTTTGCTCTTTTAAGGTCCAACATACACTACTGGAAATTGATGCTCTAAATGTTTCTTCTAGTCTTCCCAAAGGGACCTTTTACTTGGGTAACTATATATTGGGGAAAAGGAAATAATCAGAACTTTTAGGGACTATTGGACACTAGTTCCGCGGTGACACTGATTCCAGGAGACCCACAATGACACTGTGACCCTCCAGTCTGAGGAGGGTCTTATTGAGGTCTGGTGATCAATGGAGTTGTAGCTCAGTTCCATTAAACAGTAGGCCCAGTGAGCTCCTGAACCCATCTTGTGTTTACTTTCCCAGTCTGGAATTCATAATTGGAATACATATAGTCCGCTCCTAAGTTTGTAATTGATTTCCTGACCTGTGGAGTGAAGGCTGTTATGGTGGGAAAGGCTGAATGGAAGCTATTATAACTGGTTCTACCTAGGAGTAGAGTCAATCTAAAGCAGTGTTTCATACCAGGAGGGACTGCAGAGATGAATACCAGCATCAAGGACTTGAAAAGTACACAATTGGTAGTTTTCAACATATCCCTGTACCGGTCTCCTACTTGGCCTATACAGGAGATAGATGGATCTTGGAGAATGAAAGTGGATTATTGTTAGCTGCACCAGGTGTTGAGTCCAACTGAAGCTGCTGTCCCCAATGTGGTTTCATTGCTTGAGCAAATTAACATATGCGCTGGTACCTGGTATGCAGCTATTGATCTGGAAGATGCCTTTTTCTCCACTTGTGCCCATAAGTCCCACCAGAGGCAGTGGGGCTTTCAGCTGCCAAGGTTCGCAATACACCTTCAAAGTCATACCTCAGTGGTATATCAGTATCTGCCTCATGTCATAATTTAGGTCACAGGATCTTGATTACCTTCCCCTTCCACAGTATATCATACCAGACCATTACACAGAGGACGCTATGGTGATGTGATGTAGTAAGGGAGAGGTTGTAGTCACTCTAGACTTATTGGTAAGATACTTGTGCGCCAGAGGGTGTGAATTAAATCTGACAAAAATTCAGGGATTTTCTACTGCTGTGAATTTTTTTTATTAAAAAAACATTGTTAATGTTTATTTATTTTTGAGAGAGACAGAGAGACAGAGCACAAGAGGGGGAGGGGCAGAGAGAGATGGAGACATAGAATCCGGGGCAGGCTCCAGGATCTGAGCTGTCAGCACAGAGCCATGACGTGGGGCTTGAACTCCCGAACTACGAGATCATGACCTGAGCCGAAGTTGGACGCTTAACCGACTGAGCCATCCAGGGGCCCCTTTGGTGAATTTTTTTAGGTGCTGAATGTAATGCTCCATGTTCGTGTTGAGATATCCCTTCATTCTCAGATAGTTACTCTCCTTTTGATAAACTGCTTTTGGTCTGCTAGTGGGCCTTAGTAGAGACTGAAAACTTGACCACAGATCCACCAAGCTGCCCCGCAACCTGAGCTATCCATCATGAACTGGTGTTTTCTGACCAACCAGCCATAAAGTTGGGTGCGCACAGCTGCACCTTCATGGAATGGGAGTGGTATATATGTGAATCAGAGGGCAGTTTGGGTTGTTGAAAACATTGGAGGTGGTAACTGCCCTTTAGAGGCTGAACATGGCAAGGATACAAACCTTTCCTTCTAGCAACTTAAATAAACTGGATTCTTTATAAATGTGACTTCCTATACATTGAGGGAAGATTGCATATCACTTTGTCTAGAAATGTAGAAAGAACCCTGACTGTCTTGGAAAACACATCAGCGAAGGCAATTCTTTTTTGGCTTTGACTCTGATATGACACACCAGTATTGGCTGACATTCATAGCTGTGCACACCTGGCAGAAGCAAAGTGAGGGAAATGAAACTACACCTACCATACAGATTTTCTTGAGGATATACTGTTAATGGATGGGGAAACTTAAGTGTGAGATATTGACAGTGCCATCTGTGATGAGTGAGTTAGCAAAACCAGCTATGCTCATTACCTTACTGCACTGAAATTTTGTTTTCATGTTTATTTCCTTCACCAGACTCTTAACTCCTTCCTGGAAGGTTGGAAACACCCAGCTCATCCTGGTGTCCTCGGGGCAGTATAGAGGACCTGACACACATTGGAGGCCAGTCCACATTTGTGGAATTAAAGTAAACTCTAAAATGTTAGATGACCAAACCCTGTGTCATCATGGTGAGCCAAATGGTCTACAGTCTGCAGAGTGTTGGAGAGAAATGCTACCGGTCTCTCTGTCTTAGAACCCATGCAACAGGGTGAGACCAGCTTACACTGCGGGATTGATCTCAGTTATACCCTTTAAGAGTCTAGAATTGAACCTGTATATTAGGATATTCCAGAGAAATAGTACCAATGTGCTGTGTATATTGATATGAATATATATATATATATATATATATATATATATATATATATACACATATATAATTTGTCTATTTCTAGACAAGGTGATATGCAATATATATATATATATATATATACACACACATTATATATATACACTCTGTATATATATATATATATATATATATATATATACAGACACACACACAAATACGTATTTTAAAAATTTAAATATATTTTATTATTTTTGTGTTTATTTATTTACTTTGAGAGAGAGGTGGGGACAGGGGCAGAGAGAACGGGAAAAAGAGAATCCTAAACAGGCCACTGGCTATCAGCGCAGAGTCCAACTCGGAGTTTGATTGCACAAACTGTGAGATCATGCATGACCTGAGCCGAAATCAAGAGTTGGACGCTTAACTGACCTAGACACCCATGCTTCCCTAAAATTTAAATTTAAAAGAGAAATTTAGGAGCATCTGGGTGGCTTAGTCGATTGACCATTCAACTCTTGATTTTGGCTCAGGTCATGATCCCAAGGTCGTGAAATCAAGCCCCACAGCGTGTTCCACACTGAGCATGGAACCTGCTTGGGATTCCCTTTCTGTCTCTCCCACTGCCCCTCTCCCTTGCTTGCGCATTGTCTCTCTGTGTCTCTCTCCCTCTCTCTCAAAAATAAAATAAAATGAAAGAGAAATTTCAATTTTAGATTTAAAAAAGTTAATTTCATCTGAAAAGTAGCTTCATGACAACATCCAGAATAGGGTTCGTATACGTATGTGTGGAGCATGGCCTAGCCAAATGGACGCATAAAATTAACCATTACAGCTAGCTAAACAAATCCCATTAATTACAAAAGGCTACTTTAGAAATGCAAGTGCATGTCTCTGTAAGTTTCTGAATAAACTTTTTTTTTTTTTTTTTCGTGAATGAACCTCTTAATAGCTGGTCCATCATTATTCAGCAAAGCATACTCTGGTCAGGAAGTGGAAGCTCACCTGAAAGCCTTCCAGGAATAGGCAGTTTTGGGCAATTCAGGGCACACACACAGGAAATGTAGTTCCACAGTTCACAGATGGTATTCCTGAGGCAGTGTTTAAAATTTTTAGAGAGCCAAGAGCTGGACATACATGAATCATGCAGTTCAGGTCACTGGGGCCCCCATGTGGCCTTCCACCAGGGGACCCTCCCCTCTAGGACTCCTAGCCCAGTTAGAATAATCATTTGAGCCCTTGGTTTCAGAGGAGCTGTGGGAAACAGTCAGTTCCAAGCAGTTTTATCTGCCCATGATCCTAGACCATCTACTTTCTGAGGGTGGAAGACATGTGGAGGTGCTCTGTGTGCAAGTCCAGGAGCTGGGACCACACGTGTTCTCCCACAGTCAGAGTTCTGGCAGGCGTGGCTGGAGCCTCTGCAGTCTGTTTACACTGAAAGTGCTCACAGCAGATCGGAAAGGCTGCACTGGGAATATTTCTTCAGGAAGAGATGTTTTCAAGAATCATTTTGTAAAACAGAGGTCATTAACATCCTTTCTTTCTGCCTTTGCTTCTCCCCGGTTGCCATATTTTATACTTTCTTTATTGTTAGAAAATCAGTGTGGCTTATCCTGAAATCAATATTCTACATCTCTTTAATTATCTCCTACTTCCCTCCAGACAATTTGAATGAAAAAGGTTATATGAAAGAGGGACAAAAGCATTTTTATAAAAATGCTTTTTTATAAAACTCAACCAGAAAGACCCATTATGTTCAGGAATTGATATAGATACAATCCTAGTTTGAATACCAATTTCAGTGAGTATACATAACTTCATGGCCCCCTTGTCTCTAGCATTTATTTAGTGAATAAGCTATAAAAGATTAATCGATTGCTGGAGACATCTGCACTGAATGAACAAACTTCCTTACTAAGAAGTGTGCAGCAAGAAAAAGGTGAGGGAAATAGGGTCAGGCCAATCAGTCCATTGTTGCAAACTGCTGTTAATCTGGGAAGTGGAACCCAAGTCAATAGCAGTGAGATATCCCAGTCTGTCAGGAATGGATGGAGGGTCTCACACACAGTGATGTGTCCTCCCCCATGTTGTAGCTTTTGGCAGGAATCAAAAATTAGGAATGCAACTAACGTCTGCCTCAGAAATATAGGGCTTATATAAAGCTTGATTTTAGATGCTTCCATCAGAAAACGAACCCTTTTCCTTGTGCGGTGACTTGGACAGTTCAGGAAGTTCTGTGATGTTTCCCTAGCTTTTGGGCTCACAGTTGGGTGTCTTAAATCTGCAACAGTCCTAGAGTCTCAGTCATGTTCACTCAGCCTGTGCCTGCTTTCTTGGGCAGCACAGCTCTTGCTCAGGCTGAAAGAGCCCACAACAGGTGCATCAGGTTTCAGGATACAGTCAGGTCAGGGAATGAGGATCTGTGACTTCAGGGTTCCAAAGAAGCCAGACGCTTTTCTTTGGTAACAGCACCAAGGCAAAAAACTCCAAGACTAGACAGCCTTACTTCAAATCCAGGTAACAAGCAAGGCTATCCTGATCCCCATTTATGTTGTTACTCACAGAATCCAGTTGACCCACTCAAAGCTATGCACATCTGGCTGACAAATCATGACTCTATGTGGACAAGATATCTCATCTTACAAGAGTTTGTTAAAAACTGAAGACTGCTTTTAAACCCCAAATTTTATCTCCATCTGTATATTGCCTCCCTTTTATGTTGTTTCCCTTTTTTCCGCAGGCAACAATCTGAGTAAAAATCATCAGTTATAGGAACATTGTTTTTATTTTTAATATTCACAGACTTAAAATTCCAGTCTGCTCACCTGAGTCAAAACGCAAAGGAGTTGTATCCCATTATTATCTTTTTATTTTAGCTTTCCCTGATAGGGATGATTCTTTTAGCATTTAAGATATTGCAAGTAGATAACATTTTATATCAATTTCATAATACATCCAGATGCAATAGCCATAAAACAAAAAGTTTAGGAAAAGATAAGGATGACCCTCTCACTACTCATTTTCAACACCATACTTGAAGTCCTAGCTAACAAGAAGGGACATTCTAGGTACTCAGAGTGAGAAGGAAGAAATAAATGGTCTGTGTTTGTAGATATAATACAGTCTTCATAAAAAGTTAAAAGAATAAAGAAACTGGTGGAGCTGATTAGCAATTATACCAAGGTTGAGGATACAAGGTTAGTATATCAAAAATCCCATTGCTTTCTTATAGTTCCGTGATGAGGAAGTGGAATTTGAAATTAAAACCCCAATATCATTTATATTAGCACCCCAAAGAATGAAACATTAGGTGTAAGTCTAACAAAATTTGTACAACATATTTATGAGGAAAATTACTGTGCTCTGATGAAAGAAATCAAAGAAGAACTAAATAAATGGAGGGATATTTCATGTCCACGGACAGGAGACTTAATATTGTTGACCTATCAGTTCTTCCCATTTTGCTCCATCATAATCAAAATCCAGCAGGTTATTTTGTGGATATTGACAAAATGCTTATAAAGCTCATATGGAGAGGCAAAAGACACAGAACAGCCAACACGAAACTGAAGGAGGAGAACAAAGTTGATTGACACTACCTTACTTCAAGACTTTGTAGAAACTTAAAATAACCAAGGCATTATGATATTAGTGAAAGAATAGACCAATAGATCAATGGAACAAAAGAGAAAGCCTAGAAATAGACCTTCATAAATATAGACAACAGATTTATGCAATAGACCAAAAACAATACAATGGAACCAAGATAGTCTTTTCAACAAGACTGGTGCTGGAATATCTGGACATCCATGTGGAAAAAAATGAATTTAAACACAGACCTTATGCCCTTCACAAAAATTAACTCAAAAAGATTGTAGACTTAAATGTAAAATACAAAACTATAAAACTGACAGAAGATAAGATAGGAGAAAATCTAAATGATTTTGGAAATGGATACCACTTTTTTTGATACAAAGTAAAGGCATGATCCATGAAAGAAATAATTGATAAAGTGAACTTTATTAAAATTAAAAACCTCTGCTCTTTTTGAGACGCTGGAAAGAAAAGCCTCAGACTGGGAGAAAATACTTGCAGAGACATATCTGATAAAAGATTGTTAATCAACCTTTAGAAATAATTCTTAAAACCCAAAATATGAAAATGAACAATATGATTTAAAGATAGGCAAAGGCATCTGGGTGGCTCAGTCGGTTAAGTGTCCAACTTTGGCTGAGGTCATGATCTCACAGTTCATGAGTTCACACCCCACATCAGGCTCTCTGCTGTCAGCGCTGAGCCCACTTGGGATCCTCTGTCTCCCTCTCTCTGCCCCTCTTCTGCTCGTGTGTGTACATGTGCTCTCTCTCTCGCTCTCTCTCTCTCTCTCTCTCTCTCTCAAAAATAAATAAACATTTAAAAAATAGGCAAAGGCACGAACAGGCACCTCACCAAAGAAGATATGTGGATGAGAAATACACATATGAAAAGATGTTCAGCATCATATGTCACTATGAAAATACAAATTAAACAACAATGAGATATCACTACACACTGAGAGCATCAAATGCTTGTGAGGATGTGCAGCACCTGGAGCTCCCATCATTGCTGGTAGAAATGCAAAATCACATAACCACTTGGAATACAGAATAGTAGTTTCTCACAATACCAAACATGCGTTTACCTTACAATCCAGTAATCACACTCCTTAGTATTTACTCAAATTAGTTGAAAATTTATGTCTACACAAGAACTACACACAACTGTTTATAGTAGTTTTATTTATAATTGTTCAAACTTGGAAGCAACCAATGTAGGCTTGTTTGTTGTTGTTGTTGTTGTTGTTGTTGTTTTGTAGATAAATGTATAAATAAACTGTGGTACATCTAGAGAATGGAGTATTATTCAGGACTAAAATAAATGAGCTATCAAACCATGAAAAGATACGAGGAACCTTAAACGCATCTTAGTAAGTGAAAAAGTCAATCTGAAAAGACTGCATACCGTATGATTCCTACTATGTGACCTTCTGGAAAAGGCAAAACTATGGAGATAGTAGAACATTAGGGGTTTCATGAATTAGAAGAGAGAAGGAAGCATAGGCAGGGTGCAGAGCATCTTTTGGACAGTGAAAGAATTCTGTAAGACACTATAATTGCACCTTTGGTATTTAGCCAAAGTAGTTGAAAAGTTATCTCCACTCAATCGGAGACTTCACTGATGGTACAACAGTCTACAGAATAAACTATGGGTGCTAGCTCCATTCTTTTATGACATATTATTTTACCTTCATGTAAACAACTCACCTAAGGATAAAATGAAAAGTGTGCGTGTCTTGGATGGGCAAACAAAAAGAAAGCATAGAAATGGCTCCAACTCTATCCACCCCAGCACACTGGTAGCACACTGCTCAATGGGCTCTGGTGGTGGCGAGGGGGGATGGCAGTGGTCTATAGCATATGTTGGCTAATTTCTGTGGTGTAAACACTCCTGTCTTTGCTGATTTCAAGCTGCTGACTGCAAACTGGTTTGCAAAATCCCTAGATGTTCATGTATCAGCTCTTGTGAATCGAGATGATCTGACTACTACAACCACTGAGTGCTGTGAAACTAAACCAGATTGTCAGGAATCCTGGCATCTTGACCCTCCTCACTGATGTGTGACTTTCCCAAGCCTGGCGTTAATGACATCTTTCAGACCATGACTAGGCTGTTTGCATCCTCACATGTTCCCCATTGGGCAAAGCAGGAGGAGAAGGATTGGGTCTCAGGGCCTCATCCTCACAGGTGGATGGAATGCCAGGTGTTATGCTCAAGTCTCTGACCAGGGCTCAAAATTTGTCTCAGCTTCTCACACTTCCTCCCCCTCAATTATGTACCAGAAACTGAGGCACCCAGAGCTGCAGCAGCTTGCCTAAGGTCACAGACACAGTAAGTGGTGGAGCTGGGGTTTTACTTCAGATGTGCCTTTCTTCAAAGTCAGAATCAGTGCAGCCCCATCTGTGTCGTGAGGTCTTTCCCGGGGAAACAGGTACAATAAATCCAAACATTTTACTGAGTGGTGGTGGAATCCACAACAAAGGCACATTTGATTCAAGACATACTCCCTCCCTAAAGTCTGAAGTACAGGAAAGCTTCAGTTACAGTTCCTTTCTTTAACAAGGGAGACGTTATTATCCATAGAACAAGTTTTTTTTTTTTTTAATAAACTTTGAGACTGGCTTTATTTTTCTTTTAATCCCATCCCTTGGAACATAATACTAAGCATGGGTAAGTACGTAAATAAATAACGTTGGAGAAGGTGAGAGATAACAATTACCTTCATACACTCCTGGTGAGATTGGGAGGCAGGCTAGGGATATGCATCGATATTTACATGTAAACTCTGTAAGATCCATACATTTTCATTTTAAAATGCCTTCTAACCAGAGGTGCCTGGGTGGCTCAGTCGGGTAAGCCTCTGACTTCGGCCCAGGTCATGATCGCACAGTTCATGAGTTCGAGCCCCGCGTCAGGCTCTGTGCTGACAGCTTGGAGCCTGGAGCCTGCTTCGGATTCTGTGTCTCCCTCTCTCCCTCTCTCTCCCTCTCTCTCTCTCTCTCTCTCTGCCCCTCCCCAGCCCATGCTCGCACTCTGTCTCTGTCAAAAATAAATAAACTTAAAAAAAATAAAAAAAAATGCCTTCTAATCAAATGATTGCACCGGTGTACAAAGCTTTCTGAACAAAGATATTTACCCTAGCTGTATTTGAAAAGGTGCAAATTGGAAATAACTTAAATACACATCCCTAAATGTTTGATTGAAAGAAATAGACTAATTCCATGCATGGAATAATATACATTTAAAACTTTATACGTGTCTTGAAAGCTTCAGGCCACACTCAGTAAACTAAGCTTGGCCTCGGTGGAGAACAGTATTAACCTTACAAATAACATAAAACTTTCCGTGTTGTTTTTGGGTCAGGTTATCTTACACATGCCTTTTGTGTTAGTCCAGAGCCTTCAATGAGCTGATGCTAAAACAGAATTCAAAGTGTAAGAACTTTATTAGGGGAAACAACTGTGAGAGAAAGTGGGCATTCAGGGGAAGCTGGGAGAGCCTTCAGAACAGGATTCTGGTCTGAACTCCAGTGAAGAAGAGACAAGGAATAAAGGCTGGGTGGAAGCCTCTTTGACTGCACAGCAGTTCTAAGTAGAGTTTGCAAGGTCACTGGGGGGTCTTTGAGCCAATGATGGCCATTTATTTCTGTTTCTAGCCAAAACAATGTAGTTAGCTTTAACCTCCCACTTGCAAGAATAAAAAAAAAAAAAATAGACCAAATATATAAAACAATGGCTGGGAAACCCTGGTAATCAGGCAATGTGAAGAATTGAGATCCCTGAGAGAGAACAAACCAAAGGGGTGTGAACAATGATTGCCTCTGCTTACTGCCTAGAGAGTGTTTTCAAGCTGTAGCACATTGGATCCAGATGGATCCAATGAACTCCATAGTTGGAAGATAGAACTTAGTTTCTGAGGAAATCAAGGCCAGGGGAGTTCAAATGATACCAGAGAGGAGAAAGCTGCAATGAGAGAGAACCCCAAGGTTTCAAATGGTCTCCCTCATATATTCAGTGTATGCATGTGACCCCAGGGAAAGTACCATCTGAAAGGATTGGAGGGAACAGTGCCTAGTGCTTATGATGAAGTTTTTGGGGTGATAGCGGGGTTCATGGGGTGCGGAGCCGACAGCCAAGAAAGAATTCTTGAAGATGTCTTCGGTGCAAAAAGGTGATTTTGTTAAAGCATGGGGACAGAACAGGTGGGCAGAAAGAGCTGCACTGGGGTTGTGAAGAGTGGCTCCTTATATACTGTGAAGTTGGGGGAGGTAAGGTCAAAAGGGAGACCTCCAGAGGGACTTTGACACGCCTAAGATACTTGAGGGCTTGCTATTGTCAAGCTAAGGTTGTTTTCCCTCTAGTAAGGCATTAGCACTATGATGACAGGGGGTTCCTGAAGAAATGTTATACTCTGTATTTGCCTCAAGTATTTGTCAACGGGCTGCGGGTTATAAGGAAATTTAATTTTACCTGCCATTTCCTTCTTGCCTTTGTTCCCCACATCACTATGGAGGGGTGATATTGGGTTTCCAGGAAACTGAGTCTATAGATTTCTGGAGGTTACGCTATTGATAAGAATGCTTTTTTCTTGTAATTTACTAAGATATTGTAAACTGATGGAGACTCATGTCCTGTATGACTGTGATCTCTGTCAGTTTGCCATTTGTTTTCTTTCCTTTCCTTTGTCCTTGGGCAGCCAGGAGTGCCTGAGCCAATATCACACACACACCACCTGGGGAGGGGGCTGGTTTGTATTTTGCCCTCAGCCTGCCTTATGCTCCCTCATCACTTAGACTTGGGTGGTAATAGTGCCCGTTGAAATCAGTCACACTGAAAAACCTAGGGATTCATGGGTCCTTGGTTAATACTCAAAAGAGTCTTTTGTCAGTAACGGGGAGTAAGTAGCTCTAGACTTAGTGTTGCTCCAGCTCACCAAGCAAATCATAAATGGGACATCCTAAGTGGTCAAGTTGTTTCCAAGTTATTTAATGTGTACTGAAAAGGTTACTGAATATTTATAGACATACAAAATATCCCACATTAAACAAGGTAAAACTTGCAGTCAGATGTCCAATCAAAATTTAGCAGGCATGTAAATAAGGAGGACTATATGACCTGTAATAAGAATTAAATGAGTCCACTGAAATTGATCCAGAACTGACACAAATGTTAGAAATAGCACACAAGGACATGACATAGTTATACATAAAGGTATTTCAAATGTTCAAAAAGTTAAGCAAGGACATGGAAAATATTTTAGAAAACGTAAATTGAACTAGAGATGAAACTACAATGTGAAAGATATAAAACTACATTGGATGGGATTAATAGCAGATTGGGAATTGCAGTAAATAATTACTGAACTACAGGCCCTAGCAATAGAAGTTATCCCAAATGAAATGCAGAGAGAAAAGATAGTAATTTAAACCATTAAGAGAGCATCAGTGAGTTTTTGGGACAACTTTATGCTGCCTTATAAATGTGTAAGTGGAATTCTGGGAGGGTGGAGCAAGAGGAGGGGACAGATAAAATGTTTGAAGGAACAGTGTCCAAATGTTTTTCCAAATTTGGGTACATTATAATGTCACATATCCAAGAAGGTTAAAAAAGCCCTAAAAGCCCTAAGCACAAGTAATAAAAAAGGAAATTACACCAAGGCACATTATAATCAAATTGTTCAAAACCAGTGATAAATAGAAAATCTTAAAAGTAGCCACAGAAGGGGCGCCTGGGTGGCTTAGTCAGTTGGGCATCCGACTTCGGTTCAAGTCATGCATGATCTCACGGTTCATGGCTTCGAGCACCACGTTGGGCTCTGTGCTGACAGCTCAGAGCCTGGAGCCTGCTTCTGATTCTGTGTCTCCCTCTCTCTCTCTCTCTCTCTCTCTGCCCCTCCCCCACTCATACTCTGTCTCTCTTGCTCTCAAAAATAAACAAAAATGTTTAAGAAAAAGTAACCACAGGAACAAGATTTGTCAATTACAGAGAAGAGTTTTTTTTTTTTTTCCTTGTGATGAGGGAGCATAAGGCAGGCTGAGGGCAAAATATATGATGAAATTTTGGGGTGATGGGGGTGTTCGTGGGATCTGGAGCCGACAGCCAAGAAAGAATTCTTGAAGCCACCTTTGGTGCAAAAAGGTGATTTTATTAAACCATGGGGACAGGACCCATGGGCAGGAAGAGCTGCACTGGGGTCCTGATGCATAGCTCATTATGTACCTTCAGGTTGGGAGGGGGTCAGGGATAAAGTCTAAGGAATTTTGGAAGCAAGGTTTCCAGGACCTTGAGGGGTAGCTGTTGCTAGGGAAATGCCATTTATGACTGTTTCATAAAACCTCAGTCATGAGACCCTTCAGATATATATCAGGGGCCATAAGCTGGGAGTATGATTGCCAGCATATACCTTGGGGCAGTTGAGATGGAAGGAAGTTGACTTACAGGATCCTTGAAGTTGGGATAATGTTAAGCTAAGGTTCTCTTTTGCCCCCAGCAAAGTGTCATCCTTGAGGCAGTGGAGCTCCTAGAGGGAGGTGACTCAGTCCTGTTTCAAGGACGCATCAATGGGCTGTAGGCAGTAAGTGAATGTAATTTTTCATTTGCCTTAGTTTCCCACATTACCATGGCAAGCACTTAAACCCCTCTCCTTTGTTCTTGGGTAGCCAAGGCCAGGAGTGCCCGAGGGATGTCGCACATATTAGACCTGGGGGTGGGGTGGGGGGGTGGTGCCAGCCTGTATTTTGCCCTCAGCCTGCCTTATGCTCCCTCATCATATCCTCCCTGAACAATTTTGACCGTTAAATCTTTAAGGTTGTTGAAGGTGGAAGGTCTCGTCTTCTGTAGCATCTTCCTGCTGAGTAGGGACATAGAGTTGTCCCTACATATATCAGTCAATATTGGTCAGTCAGGGAACATATAGGGGAGTTACAAAAGACAGAGGCAGCTGAATCCAATTGGGTAACATGTATGAACCTCCCTGGGTAGAAAGGATCATCTGTTGGCTTGAAGTTATTGCAGTCATGGAGTTTTGGTACCAGGCAGAGAGACATGGGAGAAAACAGCAAAACATACTTAGAATAACTAGAAAGATTAGCCCAAATGGAAGTCCTTTGGTAGCTGACAAAAATCCTCCAGTCCAGGAGTTTAACCAATCATTAAAGAAAAGAGAGAGATTGTTTAAAGCGCCAATTGGAGTATTCATGTCAGTTAGAAATCCAGGAATATTTTTGTGGTAATCTGGAATGGATACACAGCAGTTTGTTTTTATGAGAGCTTAAGATCCACCTTGTGCAGCAGTTAAAACATCTAATGCCAGTCTATTTTGTAGGACTGTTTTATGCATTTGAGTTATTTTAGTATTTAACAATATAATGTTATTTTGAGAGTCATTTAAGGCCTTAACTGTGTAACAGGTGGTGTATAGCCATCATATAGACTCTGTTTTTTTTTTTTTCACTTAGGAATATAGATTTTATTTTTTTTCTTTTTTTTTAATTTTTAATTTTTAATTTTTTAATATATGAAATTTACTGTCAAATTGGTTTCCATACAACACCCAGTGCTCATCCCAAAAGGTGCCCTCCTCAATACCCATCACCCACCCTGCCCTCCCTCCCACCCCCCATCAACCCTCAGTTTGTTTTCATTTTTTAACAGTCTCTTATGCTTTGGCTCTCTCCCACTCTAACCTCTTTTTTTTCCCCTTCCCCTCCCCCATGGGTTTCTGTTAAGTTTCTCAGGATCCACATAAGAGTGAAACCATATGGTATCTGTCTTTCTCTGTATGGCTTATTTCACTTAGCATCACACTCTCCAGTTCCATCCACGTTGCTACAAAAGTCCATATTTCATTTTTTCTCATTGCCACGTAGTATTCCATTGTGTATATAAACCACAATTTCTTTATCCATTCATCAGTTGATGGACATTTAGGCTCTTTCCATAATTTGGCTATTGTTGAGAGTGCTGCTATAAACATTGGGGTACAAGTGCCCCTATAGACTCTGTTTTGTTCAGTAAGCAATCGGGTAATTAATAAGACGTACTTTTATGGAATCAAGAAAAATAGAGGTTAATGGTTAGAGCAAATTACAAACCTAGTGTCTACCAGTGCTGCCAGTGAGACTTTTAGATGTCAGGCTTGAAGAATCCTCAGATGAGAGTGGGAACAGGCAGCAGGAATCAGATTGGTCTTCCTGGTTTGTAACTCAAATGTCTGTGGTGGTCCGTTTGAATGGCCCATTGTAAGAAGGAATTGTTAGTAGAAACTGGGAAAAGAGAATGAAAAAGAAAGTTGCAACCAACATACAAGAAGTTTGAGGCCTTCCACAGGTTCACAGGAATAAGAAGGCATATTAGTTTGCTCACTGATTTTCTGTAAAGGGAGTACAGGTTTTATTTAGACACAGGAGCCCATGAAGAATTCCCCTCTAACTTTACTGCAGTGAGAGTACATAATACGACCTGGTAGGAGCCCTTTTATTTTGGAATTAAATGCCCTGTTGTGTTAGACTTTCCATCCTTTGAATAAACCAGGTCTTTTGGGTTTATATGGGGTGGGTTTCTAGTCATTGTCAGATCAGGTTTAGGGAGGACATGGCTTGCATATTTAGAGATTTATGAATTAACACAGCTTCAGGTGAATACTAAAGCACTATAGTCTTTATCTATTGATAGGTCTACAGTGAGAAGGTCTTTGCATACAATTGTTGGGCGAATCCATCCCATTCTCCAGTTGTTTAAATAATACACCCACGGGGTTATTATTCCCAGAGAATAACAAGCAAGAAGATTGTCCATACCTGTGCTATTGTAACAATTTTTCTGAAGTTTACCTCAAGTTGTCTAGTTTAGGCAAACAACAAACATTTAAAGATAATCAGAACTAGAATTTAACATCCATAAAGATGTGTCATTGAAACATAGTTTTTCTCTCTAAAAACCTTCATTTCCGGAGATAGCCAAATGAAGAATAATGCATTTGTAGAACAAGTCCAGTTTTAACAAACTTGGCCTAATTATTTACATAAGTTCAGCAAGAATAGTGATTGATCATATATATCTTGAAAATTTTGCTTTGCTGGAACTTTTTAAGGAATCTAGATTGAACTTTTAGTAGCCTCTCCATGCCAGAAGCCAAGCCAAGTACTTCCATCAGACATGCCTGCAATACCTGTAGAATGGGCAAATTCCTCTTCACGAGGTCCCCAAGATATCCTGAGTTTCCTGCACCTGACAGGAAGTGACATTCTTTACTCACCTGGTAAGGCTGCTGGGAACTCTGTAAGCAAGGCATCAGGCCAACATTTCCAAGGGGCTTTATGGCTCCATGTTTCCTAAAGTCAACCTTGGTTCCTTAGAGCTGTCTGGTCATATCTGAGTCTATGCATGTCACTCTCAAATAAGACATTCCAGTCAAAGCCTTGGCAAAACAACCAGCATTTCTGTAGCAGGATTCTTGCGCAGAGAGTTGTGACACCAAGGCTTTTCTCCAGGAAGCAACTTTATTCATGCCGGCACCACTCAGTTGTGTTCATACCCGAAGAGCTGAGCCCTGAACCACACGTGGCATAGTTTTTTATATGTTTTCTTTTAAAAAAAAATTTTTTTTTGAGGGGGACCGGAAGATGGTGGCTTAGGAGGACGCTGGGCTCACCTTGCATCCTGCTGATCACTTAGATTCCACCTACACTTGCCTAACTAACCCAGAAAACCACCAGAAACTAGCAGAACGGAGTCTCTGGAGCCAAGCGCAGATGAGAGGCCCACGGAAGAGGGTAGGAAGGGTGGAGAGGCGGTGCGCACTCCACGGACTGGCGGGAGGGAGCCGGGGTGGAGGGGCGGCCCTCAGGCCAAGCAGAGACCCCAAGTCTGGCTCACAAAAGCGGAGGGGCCGGACGGAGTGTCTTCTGACAGCAAGTGGGACTTGCTTAGCATCTGGGAGGTCATAAGTTAACAGCTCCGCTCGGAAAGCGGGAAGCCTGGAGGACAAAGGGAGGGAGAGTTGCTGAGCCCCGGGAAGACAGAGCTCAGTTTGGTGGGGAACAAAGGCGCTCGCCAGCGCCATCTCCCTCGCCCATCCCCCAGCCAAAATCCCAAAGGGAACCAGTTCCTGCCAGGGAAATTGCTTGCTCCGCGCAAACACCCAACGCAGTGCTTCTGCGGAGCCACCCCTCCAGCAGCGGGTCTGACTCCCTCCCGCTGCCACAGGGCCCCTCCTGAAGTGGATCACCTAAGGAGAAGTGAGCTAAGCCTGCCCCTCTTGCCCCAGTGCACCTTGCCTACCCACCCCAGCTAATATGCCAGATCCCCAGCACCACAAGCCTGGAAGTGTGCAAGTAGCCCAGACGGGCCACGCCACCCCACAGTGAATCCCGCCCCAAGTGAGGGGAAGAGAAGGCACACACCAGTCTGACTGTGGCCCCAGCGGTGGGCCGGGGGCAGACATCAGGTCTGACTGCGACTCCACCCACCAGCTCCAGTTATACACCACAGCACAGGGGAAGTGCCCTGCAGGTCCGCACCACTCCAGGGACTATCCAAAATGACCAAACGGAAGAATTTTCCTCAGAAGAATCTCCAGGAAATAACAACAGCTAATGAACTGATCAAAAAGGATTTAAATAATATAACAGAAAGTGAATTTAGAATAATAGTCATAAAATTAATCGCTGGGCTTGAAAACAGTATAGAGGACAGCAGAGAATCTCTTGCTACAGAGATCAAGGGATTAAGGAACAGTCAGGAGGAGCTGAAAAACGCTTTAAACGAAATGCAAAACAAAATGGAAAAGACGACGGCTCGGATTGAAGAGGCAGAGGAGAGAATAGGTGAACTAGAAGATAAAGTTATGGAAAAAGAGGAAGCTGAGAAAAAGAGAGATAAAAAAATCCAGGAGTATGAGGGGAAAATTAGAGAACTAAGTGACACACTAAAAAGAAATAATATACGCATAATTGGTATCCCAGAGGAGGAAGAGAGAGGGAAAGGTGCTGAAGGGGTACTTGAAGAAATTATAGCTGAGAACTTCCCTGAACTGGGGAAGGAAAAAGGCATTGAAATCCAAGAGGCACAGAGAACTCCCTTCAGACGTAACTTGAATCGATCTTCTGCACGACGTATCATAGTGAAACTGGCAAAATACAAGGATAAAGAGAAAATTCTGAAAGCAGCAAGGGATAAACGTGCCCTAACTTATAAAGGGAGACCTATAAGACTCGTGACTGATGCCTCTTTTGAAACTAGGCAGGCCAGAAAGGATTGGCACGATATCTTCAATGTATTGAACAGAAAAAAATATGCAGCCGAGAATCCTTTATCCAGCAAGTATGTCATTTAGAATAGAAGGAGAGATAAAGGTCTTCCCAAACAAACAAAAACTGAAGGAATTTGTCACCACTAAACCAGCCCTACAAGAGATCCTAAGGGGGATCCTGTGAGACAAAAGTACCAGAGACATCACTACAAGCATAAAACATACAGACATCACAATGACTCTAAACCCGTATCTTTCTATAATAACACTGAATGTAAATGGATTAAATGCGCCAACTAAAAGACATAGGGTATCAGAATGGATCAAAAAACAAGACCCATCTATTTGCTGTCTACAAGAGACTCATTTTAGATCTGAGGACACCTTTAGATTGAGAGTGAGGGGATGGAGAACTATTTCTCATGCTCCTGGAAGCCAAAAGAAAGCTGGAGTGGCCATACTTATATCAGACAAACTAGACTTTAAATTAAAGGCTATAACAAGAGATGAAGAAGGGCATTATATAATAATTACAGGGTCTATCCATCAGGAAGAGCTAACAATTATAAATGTCTATGCGCCGAATACCGGAGCCCCCAAATATATAAAACAATTACTCACAAACATAAGCAACCTTATTGATAAGAATGTGGTAATTGCAGGGGACTTTAACACTCCACTTACAGAAATGGATAGATCATCTAGACACACGATCAATAAAGAAACAAGGGCCCTGAATGACACATTGGATCAGATGGACTTGACAGATCTATTTAGAACTCTGCATCCCAAAGCAACAGAATATACTTTCTTCTTGAGTGCACATGGAACATTCTCCAAGATAGATCATATACTCGGTCAAAAAACAGCCCTTCATAGGTATACAAGAATTGAATTATACCATGCATACTTTCAGACCACAATGCCATGAAGCTTGAAATCAACCACAGGAAAAAGTTTGGAAAACCTCCACAAGCATGGAGGTTAAAGAACACCCTACTAACGAATGAGTGGGTCAACCAGGCAATTAGAGAAGAAATTAAAAAATATATGGAAACAAACGAAAATGAAAATACAACAATCCAAACGCTTTGGGATGCAGCAAAGGCAGTCCTGAGAGGAAAATACATTGCAATCCAGGCCTATCTCAAGAAACAAGAAAAATCCCAAATACAAAATCTAACAGCACACCTAAAGGAAATAGAAGCAGAACAGCAAAGACACCCCAAACCCAGCAGAAGAAGAGAAATCATAAAGATCAGAGCAGAAATAAACAATATAGAATCTAAAAAAAACTGTAGAGCAGATCAATGAAACCAAGAGTTGGTTTTTTGAAAAAATAAACAAAATTGACAAACCTCTAGCCAGGCTTCTCAAAAAGAAAAGGGAGATGACCCAAATAGATGAAATCATGAATGAAAATGGGATTATTACAACCAATCCCTCAGAGATACAAACAATTATCAGGGAATACTATGAAAAATTATATGCCAACAAATTGGACAACCTTGAAGAAATGGACAAATCCCTAAACACCCACACTCTTCCAAAACTCAATCAGGAGGAAATAGAAAGCTTGAACAGACCCATAACCAGGGAAGAAATTGAATCAGTTATCAAAAATCTCCCAACAAATAAGAGTCCAGGACCAGATGGCTTCCCAGGGGAGTTCTACCAGACGTTTAAAGCAGAGATAATACCTATCCTTCTCAAGCTATTCCAAGAAATAGAAAGGGAAGGAAAACTTCCAGACTCATTCTATGAAGCCAGCATTACTTTGATTCTTAAACCAGACAGAGACCCAGTAAAAAAAGAGAACTACAGGCCAATATCCCTGATGAATATGGATGCAAAAATTCTCAATAAGATACTAGCAAATCGAGTTCAACAGCATATAAAAAGAATTATTCACCATGATCAAGTGGGATTCATTCCTGGGATGCAGGGCTGGTTCAACACTCGCAAATCAATCAATGTGATAC
The DNA here is from genome assembly GCF_028018385.1 of Neofelis nebulosa. Taxonomy (NCBI): domain Eukaryota; kingdom Metazoa; phylum Chordata; class Mammalia; order Carnivora; family Felidae; genus Neofelis; species Neofelis nebulosa. The sequence continues at coordinate 46,090,045 of NC_080800.1, forward strand.
ATCACATTAATAAAAGAAAAGATAAGAACCATATGATCCTGTCAATTGATGCAGAAAAGGACTTTGACAACATTCAGCAATCTTTCTTAATAAAAACCCTCGAGAAAGTCGGGATAGGAGGAACATATGAAAAGCCCATTTATGAAAAGCCCACAGCTAACATCATCCTCAATGGGGAAAAACTGAGAGCTTTTTCCCTGAGATCAGGAAAATGACAGGGATGCCCACTCTCACCGCTGTTGTTTAACATAGCGTTGGAAGTTCTAGCATCAGCAATCACACAACAAAAGGAAATCCAAGGCATCAAAATTGGCAAAGATGAAGTCAAGCTTTCGCTTTTTGCAGATGACATGATATTATACATGGAAAATCCGATAGACTCCACCCAAAGTCTGCTAGAACTGATACCTGAATTCAGCAAAGTTGCAGGATACAAAATCAATGTACAGAAATCAGTTGCATTCTTATACACTAACAATGAAGCAACAGAAAGACAAAGAAACTGATCCCATTCACAATTGCACCAAGAAGCATAAAATACCTAGGAATAAACCTAACCAAAGATGTAAAAGATCTGTATGCTGAAAACTATAGAAAGCTTATGAAGGTAATTGAAGAAGATATAAAGAAATGGAAAAACATTCCGTGCTCATGGATTGGAAGAATAAATATTGTCAAAATGTCAATACTACCCAAAGCTATCTACACATTCAATGCAATCCCAATCAAAATTGCACCAGCATTCTTCTTGAAACAAGAACAAGCCATCCTAAAATTCATATGGAACCACAAAAGGCCCCGAATTGCCAAAGTAATTTTGAAGAAGAAGACCAAAGCAGGAGGCATCACAATCCCAGACTTTAGCCTCTACTACAAAGCTGTCATCATCAAGACAGCATGGTATTGGCACAAAAACAGACACATAGAGCAATGGAATAGAACAGAAACCCCAGAAGTAGACCCACAAAAGTATGGCCAACTCATCTTTGACAAAGCAGGAAGGAACATCCAATGGAAAAAAGACAGTCTCTTTAACAAATGGTGCTGGGAGAACTGGACAGCAACATGCAGAAGGTTGAAACTAGACCACTTTCTCACACCATTCACAAAAATAAACTCAAAATGGATAAAAGACCTGAATTTGAAACAGGAAACCATCAAAACCCTAGAGGAGAAAGCAGGAAAAGACCTCTCTAACCTCAGCCGTAGCAATCTCTTACTCAACACATCCCCAAAGGCAAGGGAATTAAAAGCAAAAGTGAATTACTGGGACCTTATGAAGATAAAAAGCTTCTGCACAGCAAAGGAAACAACCAACAAAACTAAAAGGCAACCAACGGAATGGGAAAAGATATTTGCAAATGACATATCAGACAAAGGGCTAGTATCCAAAATCTATAAAGAGCTCACCAAACTCCACACCCGAAAAACAAAGAACCCAGTGAAGAAATGGGCAGAAAACATGAATAGACACTTCTCTAAAGAAGACATCCGGATGGCCAACAGGCACATGAAAAGATGCTCAACGTCGCTCCTCATCAGGGAAATACAAATCAAAACCACACTCAGATATCACCTCACGCCAGTCAGAGTGGCCAAAATGAACAAATCAGTAGACTATAGATGCTGGAGAGGATGTGGAGAAACGGGAACCCTCTTGCACTGTTGGTGGGAATGCAAACTGGTGCAGCCACTCTGGAAAACAGCGTGGAGGTTCCTCAGAAAATTAAAAATAGACCTACCCTATGACCCAGCAATAGCACTGCTAGGAATTTACCCAAGGGATACAGGAGTACTGATGCATAGGGGCACTTTAACCCCAATGTTTATAGCAGCACTCTCAACAATAGCCAAATTATGGAAAGAGCCTAAATGTCCATCAACTGGTGAATGGATAAAGAAATTGTGGTTTATATACACAATGGAATACACATGGCAATAAGAAGTAATGAAATATGGCCCTTTGTAGCAACGTGGATGGAATTGGAGAGTGTGATGCTAAGTGAAATAAGCCATACAGAGAAAGACAGATACCATATGGTTTCACTCTTATGTGGATCCTGAGAAACTTAACAGAAACCCATGGGGGAGGGGAAGGGGAAAAAAAAGAGGTTAGAGTGGGAGAGAGCCAAAGCATAAGAGACTCTTAAAAACTGAGAACAAACTGAGGGTTGATGGGGGGTGGGAGGGAGGGGAGAGTGGGTGATGGGTATTGAGGAGGGCACCTTTTGGGATGAGCACTGGGTGTTGTATGGAAACCAATTTGACAATAAATTTAATATATTGGAAAAAAATAAACATTAAAAGAATTATTTTCTTTTAAATTGCAAAAAAAAATTTTTTTTAATCTGCCTTTATTTTAGAGAGAGAGAGAGAGAGAGCGAGAGAGAGAGAGAGAGTGAGCAGGGGAGGAACAGAGAGAGAAGGAGATGCAGAATCCGAAGCAGGCTCCAGGCTCAGAGCTGTCAGCACTGAGCCCGACGTGGGGCTCGAACTCACGAACCGTGTGATCATGACCTGAGCTGAAGTCGGACGCCGAACCGACTGAGCCACCCAGGTGCCCCCATGTATTTTCTACTTTGTCTCCCACATATGGTAACACACAAACATGCAGTCTGATTAAATGGTCTCATGTTACAAGGTCGTGAGGGATGTTGTCACATGCCTGTATAACCAGGTTGCCTTGAGGGTTTCTTTTTTCTTCTTTCCTTAGGGAGGGGACCCTACCACATTCCCCACTTTGATGCCTGGATCCCTCTATTTTGGGTCAAGGAGCATCATCTTGGTTTAGAGGTTTATATTTCCATAATACCGTTACATGAGCGGCCGTCTTTTTTTTTTTTTTTTTTTTTTTTTTTTATCATGGCCTCAATGAGACTGAAGACAGACAGTACAACCAGGGGAGCCCTAAGCAAGGTAGGATTAAGCAACCTCCCAGAATTAGGAGGATAATTTTTATGACAATTTTGAATCCCCCCAAAATTGAAAACCATCCTCCAAATAACTTCCCAGGGTTTTAACCGTTCCAGGTCTGGACGGGGACATGAGTAATCCTTTTCATTTGATTTGTGATCTCCTCTATGACTTTTTTCTCATTATTTATCTGTAGGCAGCAGTTGCTCAGCTTAAACTGTTTACAAACTTTTCCCTCAGAAGCAAGCAGGTAATCTAAGGCCAAGTGATTTTGATAGATAGCATTGCGCATTTTGTTTTGCTGCTTGGCTAGTAAGTGAAAAGCTCTGGCAGTTTTATTGGTTATAATTTTTATAACTGTTTGTAGTCTGATTATGTGGTTTAGCATGTAAGTGGGAGTGAGGTAGTCCCAGGACCTATCCTCTGCCCAACTGGCAGGGCCATAATATTGGGCTATATGCTGGGGAGGCCATTTATTGTCTTTTTAATTGACAATTTGTAAGGCATGCCATTTCCTTTGAGTCTTCTTGTGTCCATACACAAGGACTCCCAAATGTTTTCCTCTGGCAAGTGGGAGCAGAAAGAAACATGGACGAATACTTTCCAGCATACATGACCCTGACCAGACTACCAGACTGAGGGAAGTACTATATAGGCTGTCGCTTCACGTATCTACTATAGTCCATCTGGGGCCCGCCATTTGATGGCTGCGTTGACATTGTCTCAGGCCTCTTGGAGGTGAGAGAAGTTAGACAAGGGGTGGGAATCTGACTCAAGGTGATCTCGGGTCCCCCACCATTGGGTTTTCTGGGCAGTTGAGTTATAAAATCTTTGGCCTAGGCATGTTAAGTTTTTAACAGAGACAACGATGAACTTTTTCCCCACCAGGCAAGGCAGTTTTTTCCAACAATTGAACTTTTGAGGAGCCAAACCCCAGTAATAGGACTGGGGAATTTTGTTTTACTATAAGGTTTGTGGGGATCTAACTTTCTAGTCTCTCATGGCCATTGTTTTCCCATGTTGGTACCAATGAAGCATCTTATCCACAAAAGGAAGGTGAGTGCTAACAGAAACCTCTCATCACACTCCCAGCTGGCCAGGGTGGCCTTGGCCAATCCTATGACAAAGAGTAGAGCAAGAATCACAATGACAGTGAGAAATAAGGTGTGACAGTACATCACAGTAAGGAAACAGATATGGAAAATAAGGATAGTCTTGTTTTATTGGACTGTCGATTCCTCAAGCTTCTGCCCTGCGTAGATTAGTCAGCTTCTGGAGTGACTGAAGCAGGGTTGCAGTCTCCTGGAGCCTCTGGAGCTGCAGATTGCTTCTCCCGTGTGGTCAGTTTGCACAGCGTTGATGGGTCAGGGATGCGCTCCCAGTTTCGAGATGCCAGCTTCACTCTGCTGTAGTGAATCCAGGGACCTACCTCGGTTACCTTTACTGGAGTAGGGGTGGACAAGATGACAGTGAACAGGCACCTCCAGAGGGGTTTTAGGGATTGGACATTCCATTCCTTTACCCATATAGCATCTCCTGATTTAAAGGGGTGTGCGTCTGTGGTCAGACTCACAGGTAATCGCTCCCTAGCCCAGTGGTGTAAGGTGGTTAGGGTAGAGCCAAGGGTCTGCATCTGTTGCCTTAGGGTTAGATTGCTTATCTCATTTAGATGCCCCCTTATGCCCTTGATAATGGGGAGGGTGCCCATAAAGGATTTTATAAGGGGAGAACCCCATCTGCTTCTTTAGCCACCCACTTGCAGCTGCAGTCTGCCTCCCTGAAGGTCCCTTATCTCTCCCTGCCTAATGTTAACCTTTTCCCTATTTATTTTTTCCTCTGGAATAGGGCCCCTAACTGCCATTAGGGAATAGAGACGATGACTGTACTGGCTTCTTCAGGCTGATAAGGGACGGTGTAGGGGTACAGCAGTTAGAGTCTACCCAGGGTAAGTTAGGTGGCCCACAGTATAGTTTTACAGGAAGGCTGGCAGGCATGAGGTGGCATAAACATTAGCAGACACAAACAGAAAAAACACAAAGTAAAGATTATACTGACCAACAAGATGGCATCTTAAGATAATGTCCCCAATTTCCAAACCTGTCAAACAATCTAGGAGAGACCCTGACGTTGTTTACAATATATATCAGGGAATATCTCATAACCCAGGTGACGGAGGAGCAGGAGCAGTAAGTAATTAATGGTGGCTCTATTTTTTAAGAGGTTGGCCCTAACTTAATTAAAAAAAAATTTTTTTAAGCATGTAATGCTTGTGAGGTGTTATTTAGAGTTTTGCTGAGTATAAGCAGACAGTTTGCTTTATTCTGAGGTGTAAAACTTTTCCAAGAGCCAGGAGTTCTACTAGAGAAAGAGTCAAGGCAGCCATGTACCATTATTTAAAAGAGATTTGGAGTGCCTGGGTGGCTCAGTCGGTTGAGTGTCCGACTTTGACTCAGGTCATGATCTCACAGCTCGTGAGTTCGAGCCCCACGTTGGGCTCTGTGCTGACAGCTCAGAACCTGGAGTCTGCCTCAGATTCTGTGTCCATCTCTCAGTGTGCCCCTTCCTTGCTCATGCTCTGTCTCTGTCTCTCTCTCTCTCTCCCTCTCAAGAATAAATAAAAAACATTAAAAAATAAAAATAAATAAAGATTTTTTAAATGTTTATTTATTTTGAAGGAGAGAGAGAGAGAGAGAGAGAGAGAGAGAGAGAGAGAGAGAGAGAGAGAGAGAATTAACGGGGGAGGGGCAGAGAGAGAGAGGGAGACACAGAATCCGAAGTGGGTTCCAGGCTCTGAGCTGTCAGCGCAAAGCCCGACATGGGGCTCAAACTCACGAGTTGTGAGATCATGACCTCAGCTGAAGTCAGACCCTTAACCGACTAAGCCACCCAGGCGCCCCAGCCATTTACCACTATTAATTTCCAAATTTGTTGGTACGCCAAACCCTGGTATTATTTTATAAAGAAGAACATTTATTGCTCTTTGTGTCTTTTCTGTTTTGTAGGGGAAGGCCTTTACTCAATTAGTGAAAGTATCAACCCATACCAACAGATGTTGGGATTCCTTTGACCTTGGCATATGAGTGAAACCTAATTGTCAGTCTTTCCTAGATAGCCTCCAGTTCCTTGATTGCCTGGGAGAGCAAATTTGTGGTTTAGTGGACTGTTTCTAAGACATACATCATAGGCTGATACCACTTGCTGAACTGTCCTTGACAAAATTTTATTTTTTAGTAAACATCCGTTTTGCCATTTCATAAGTTTTGTCCCTCCCTAAATGAAAGGCCTTATGCTGGGGCGCCTGGGTGGCTCAGTCAGTTGAGCGTCCGACTTTGGCTCAGGTCATGATCTCACAGTCCGTGAGTTTGAGCCCCACGTCGGGCTCTGTGCTGACAGCTCAAGCCTGGAGCCTGTTTCAGATTCTGTGTCTCCATCTCTCTCTGAACCTACCCCGTTCATGCTCTCTCTCTCTGTCTCAAAAATCAATAAAGGTTAAAAAAATTTTTTTAAAGAAAGGCCTTATGCTATGTTTTAATGATCTTATACCTCTGTGAGCTTGGTAATAGTAATTGCTCTGCTCTGTTTGTAACCATTCCAGGGCTGGAGACAGTGTCTAGAAGTCAGACCCTAGTTTATTTTCTTGGGAGGGTAGGTGGAATTGAGTCCCCTTTAATAATTGATATAGCAGGCAAATTATTTTCCTGAACCCTGGTATCCACAGCCTACAATATCCAGTAATTCCCAAAACCCTACGCAATTGCTTATTTGTTTTGGAGTTAGTAGTACTATAGTCTCTAATTCAGTTATAGTGTCCTTTCCTAGCAAGGGAGTAAGGCTCTCTGGCATTATCAGGAAAGAATGAGAAAAAAATTAGTTTTTCCCATATGTATCCCAGGGACTGAGAGAAAAATTTAGCTATAAATTTTCTGGAGATGCCTCTAATAGTCATGCTGCGTTTGGATAGTTGTCCTGGAATGGAAAGGAGGAGAGAAAAGGTAGCTCTGGTGTCAAGAAGCAAATCAGGGGTGCCTGGGTGGCTCAGTCGGTTGAGCGTCTGACTTGACTCAGGTCATGATCTCACGGTTCGTGAGTTCGAGCCCCGCATGGGGTTCTGTGCTGACAGCTCGGAGCCTGGAGCCTGCTTCAGATTCTGTGGCTCCCTCTCTCTCTGCCCCATCCCCACTCATGCTCTGCCTCTCTCTGTCTTAAAAATAAATAAAACAGTAAAAAAAAATTTTAATGTCAACTTGGTGCCAGGACCTTAGGAAGTTCGGTCTCACATAGTACACGTGGCCATAACTAAGGCCTCAGATTTTTTTAAGCCTCCTTTTCTGTTTTTTTTTTTTTTTAATTCTTCTCTTCATTTGGTTGTAATATACCCAATCAGCGGCTTGTAAGAGCTCCTCCAGGGTCCCTTCCGGGCCAACAGCCATTTTTTGCAGTTTTCTCCAAATATCTGGGGCCAATCAAGTGACAAATTTATCTTTTAAAATCGTCTCAGCCTCAGGGGCGTTAGGGGATATAGCCATATATTTAATGAGAGCCTCCCTTAACCTTTCCAGGAAGGCCACCAGGGTTTTATTTTGTGTCTTTAAGATAGTGGCTAATTTAGCGTAATTTAAAGGTTAAACCTTAGACCTCCTGACCATATACAAAATTTCTTTCTAAAGATTTTCCTTCACAAACCTTTTACAACTTTCCTTTGCTTTTAGATTTTGACCTAAGCCCCTCTCCCCACCCCCCCACCCCCGTTTTTTTCAAACAACCAGTCTCATTTAGGACAAAATTAACTTTTTTTTACCTTTAACAAAAAATATGTTTGCATTCCCTATGTATTTTTTTATATATCTACTTTTTCTCATGCAGAGTTGCTTTCCTTATTTTCATTAGTCTTAACTACATTTAGCAGAATTTTAACTCTTAGAAACCTTAGTCTCCAGTGAAAACTAAGTAGTAACCAATTGTGAATTATTACATCAGAATTTCTTAGATGGCAAATTTATGAATCAATTAAGCACAAAGCATATATTCCAACAGATCCAAATATCCTTAGTTTTTCTGCAACAAGTCCAAAAGCACAAACCTACATCTAGTAATTAGTGCTTTAGCCTCATATCTCATTAGATATCCAATGAATTTAATCCCAAATTATCATGCAAGCAAAAACTTTTGACATTATAGGTTACCAAAGACTTTGAAAGCTATCTTAACAATTACCCGTGAAAACTATGAGACAAAGTTAACCATTACTTTAAGTCATCCCTTTGCTAACAAATTGGAACAGAGATAACACGAGCTTATTTGACCTTTAGCAAATCTAGGTAGAATAAGTTTTTGTTTTCATTTAATTTGATAAACATTGTCTATCTCAAACCAACAAACTTAAATTAGTTTAAACACTGAATAGGTTTTACTCGGGTCCACTTAAGACAATTTGTTCCCCATGGTTAAGTTTTACCTGGAATGTTGGTGGGGAAATCTGAAATCAGTGATCTTCACTGCTTGACATCTAGGGTGGGAGGAGGACCTGATGGTGCCTGAGGCATTGAGGAGCCAGGTGGTGCAGAAATAGGAGGGGGGAGGGGGGGGCGGGAGAAGGGAAGGCAGACGAGACAAGGTGCCAGCAGAAGGCAGAGAAAGAGAATTTCCAGTTTTAAATCTTGTCAGCTCAGACAGAGGAGCAGACTCCAGGTTTGTTTTGTTTTGTTTTGTTTTCCACCAGTGGAATTGGGCAGTCAATGTCAGTTCAGAGAAGACGGAATTCCTCCCAAAGGGAGTTTTGGCAGCTGCTTGGGAATATTCCTTAATGTTCACATTCTGAGGTAGAGTAACTAGAGACAGTTGGCTCTAATTGTCATAGTCACTGACCCAGGAAATGAATGAGAAACAAGTCCCCACACACAGACATACAGGGACTCCAACCCATTGCCCTACATTCAGCACTCTGGAGTTGCGGCTTTGCTCCTCCTCCCTTGTGGGACTACTAGGGCAACTCTGGGAGGAGATCCAGATCCCCTTCTGCCTCTTAGAAGCAGGTCTGCCAAAACAAACCCAGGTTCTTACCCGTAGGATGGGCGGTGCTCTCTGAGCTGGTTCCTGGGCCTGGTTCCACTGGTGCACACGGGGTCCTCACCCCAACACGCTGGGAGGGCTAGTCTCCTGTAGATTAAGCAGTCCGCTGGAGCTAGGCAAGGTCGCCTCTCCAGGTGCTCCGGTACTCCGAGGTTCATATCCCTGGTGGCAAAGGAGGTGGAAATACACCATCTCCGAATCCCAGACGTGAGCCCCCAAGCAATGTAGCAGGATTCTCACACAGAGAGTCATGACACCAAGGCTTTTCTTTCCAGGAAGCAACTTTATTCCTGCCGGCACTGCTCACTTGGGTTCATACCCGAAGAACTGAGCCCTGAATGCCACATGGCATAGTTTTTTAAATATACTTCCTACTTCTTGGTCTCCCATATGTGGTAACACATAAACATTGCAGTCTAATTAAGTGGTCTCGCGTTACAAGGTCATGAGGGATGTTGTCACCTACATTTAACCAGGTTGCCTTGACGTTTGTCTGGTTTTTTTCCTTCCCTGAGGGAGGGGACCCTATCACATTTCCAATGGTGTCCTGTTACAAGGAGAAGATTCTTATTGAACTAACGCAAACAATTGTAATTGCCATGAAAGAAAGAATACTCACTGAGAGTGTTTGAATTTCAAACGGTTTAGGTAGAGAGAAAAGTTAAACGCTTCAGTTTACAAATGAATGCTTTATGACATCTCTGTATATTATAGATATCTTAAGAGAAAGTTTCCTTAATCTGGAAGAGCAAACATTAGAGAACCAGTAATATTTCGAACAAGAGTCACAAAAACTCTAATCTTCCTCAGTTTATTTAGTCCCATGTTCCTAATTCTTGTTCAGTTTGAATATAGCTTTTTAGTTCTGGAAATCCTTACCCATCTTAGGGTAATTAATATTAAAGTACTAATCTTACGATTAATCTTTAGGACAAATATCTGTATTTGCCCTAAAAGTCCTTTTTATGAATCTCCTTGAAGATGAAATATGTTTTGTGAGAGAATAAGGACAATTATAAATGACAAAATCTCAGAAATGGACATTGTTAAAGATCTGATGAGAGTTCATCATGATGCAATTAGTCAGGGAACTCAGTTATTTATGTGACACATAACACTTCAATAATCAGAATATCAAGTGAGGACCTTATACCAAAATATTAAAACTTTAGGAGTTGTGTATATATTTGAGCAGTTATAATATTTGCCCATGCAATACAACCTAAGGTTTACCATTATTTGACAGTGTTTTTCCAAGTAACTTAGCATACCAAATAAAAAGTCCTAATTGGTCAAAAAGACTTCATTTACAATTTAAGTCTTGGGAAAGTTTGTTAAAAACTTAGAAAGTTATGAAGCACATCCTAAATAGGATTACAGATCGTTACAAATCTTAAAACTTTAAATTATTTGTTCAACCAAGGTGGCAATAAGATCCTAAAGCAAACATGTAGCATTATATAGTTGTTAGCAAAACCTAGCTCCTTTAACATTGAGAAGTTTTAACTTTAAGTAATCAAAGACCTGATAAAGAACAACCTAAAGCTTTAGTTTTCTTGACAGACAAAAGAGAAACAAAAACAAAAACAAAAACCTCTGTTTCAAAAGCAGATAACTCCTATGTTCAGTAATCATTGCTTTAGCACTCCATCATTTTTGGAAAAAACCTAGCTGTCCAATGAATTTAATCTCATTTGTCATGCAAACGTTAAAGAAAACTTTAAAGTTTCAGGTTACCAAGGACTTTGAAAGCTATCTTAACAATTACCCATGAAAACTTTGAGATAGGCAAATTTAACCATTACTTTAAGTCATCTTTTTTTAATTTAATTTTTTTTTAAATTTGCATCCAAATTAGTTAGCATATAGTGCAACAATGATTTCAGGAGTAGATTCTTTAGCGCCCCTTACCCATTTAGCCCATCCCCCCCTCCCACAACCCCTCCCATAGCCCTCAGTTTGTTCTCCATATTTATGAGTCTCTTCTGTTTTGTCCCCGTCCCTGTTTTTATATTATTTTTGTTTCCCTTCCCTGACGTTCATCTGTTTTGTCTCTTAAAGTCCTCATATGATTGAAGTCATATGATTTTTGTCTTTCTCTGACTGACTAATTTCACTTAGCATAATACCCTCCAGTTCCATCCACGTAGTTGCAAATGGCAAGATTTCATTCTTTTTGATTGCTGAGTAATACTCCATTATATATATATATATATATATATATATATATATGTATATATATGTCTTTTGACATATATATATGTATGTATATATATATACCACATTTTCTTTATCCATTCATCCATCAATGGACATTTGGGCTCTTTCCATACTTTGGCTATTATTGATAGTGCTGCAATAAACATGGGGGCGCATGTGTCCCTTCGAAACAGCACACCTGTATCCCGTGGATAAATGCCTAGTAGTGCAATTGCTGGGTCGTAGGGTAGTTCTATTTTTAGTTTTTTGAGGAACCTCCATACTGTTTTCCAGAGTGGCTGCACCAGCTTGCATTCCCACCAACAATGCAAAAGAGATCCTCTTTCTCCCCATCCTCGCCAACATCTGTTGTTGCCTGAGTTGTTAATGTTAGCCATTCTGACAGGTGTAAGGTGATGTCTCATTGCGGTTTTGATTTGTATTTCCCTGATGATGAGTGATGTTGAGCATTGTTTCATGTGTCGGTTGGCCATCTGGATGTCTTCTTTGAAGAAGTGTCTATTCGTGTCTTTTGCCCATTTCTTCACTGGATTCTTTGTTTTCTGGGTGTTGAGTTTGATAAGTTCTTTGTAGATTTTGGATACTAACCCTTTACCTGATATGTCATTTGCAAATATCTTCTCCCATTCTGTCGGTTGCCTTTTAGTTTTGCTGATTGTTTCCTTCTCTGTGCAGAAGCTTTTTATTTTGATGAGGTCCCAGTAGTTCATTTTTGCTTTTGTTTCCCTTGCCTCCAGAGACGTGTTGAGTAAGAAATTGCCGCGGGCAAGATCAAAGAGGTTTTTGCCTGCTTTCTCCTCAAAGATTTTGATGGCTTCCTGTCTTACGTTGAGGTCTTTCATCCACTTTGAGTTTATTTTTGTGTATGGTGTAAGAAAGTGGTCCAGGTTCATTCTTCTGCATGTCGCTGTCCAGTTTTCCCAGCACCACTTGCTGAAGAGAGATACAGTCTTTCTTTTAAAGTCTAGATTGTCTGATATAAGTATGTCTACTCTGGCTTTCTTTTGTTGACCATTAGCATGATAGATGGTTCCCCATCCCCTTATTTTCAATCTGAAGGTGTCTTTAGGTCTAAGGTGGGTCTCTTGCAAACAGCATATAGATGGATCTTGTTTTCTTATCCATTCTGTTACCCTATGTCTTTTGACTGGAGCATTGAGTCCATTGATGTTTAGAGTATATATATATATATATATATATATATATATATATATATATTTCCTCTTTTCTCCCCTCGGAGAGTCCCCCTTAAAACTTCTTGCAGGGCTGGTTTAGTAGTCACAAACTCCTTTAATTTTTGTTTGTCTGGGAAACTTTTTATCTCTCCTTCTATTTTGAATGAGAGCCTTGATGGATAAAGAATTCTTGGCTGCATATTTTTCTGATTCAGCACGTGGAATATATCCTGCCTCTCCTTTCTGGCCTGCCAAGTTTCTGTGGATGGTCTGCTGCAAACCTGATCTGTCTTCCCTTGTAGGTTAGGGACTTTTTCCCCTTGCTGCTTTCATGATTCTCTCCTTGCCTGAGTATTTTGTGAATTTGACTATGATATGCCTTGTTGATGGTCGGTTTTTGTTGAAACTAATGGGGGTCGTCCTCTGTGCTTCCTGGATTTTGATGTCTGTGTCTTTCCCCAGGTTAGGAAAGTTTTCCACTATGATTTGCTCACATCACTCTTCTACCCCTATTTCTCTCTCTTCCTCTTCTGGGACCCCTGTGATTCTGATGTTGTTCCTTTTTAATGGGTCACTGATTTCTCTAATTCTTAAATTGTGCTCTTTTGCCTGAATCTCCCTCTTTTTTTCTGCTTCGTTATTCTCTATAAGTTTGTCCTCTATATCGCTGACTCTCTGTTCTGCCTCATCCATCCTTGTCACCCTGGCATCCATCCATGATTGCAGTTCAGTCACAGCATTTTTTATTTCATTCTATTTTTTTACTTGTTTTATCTCTGCAGAAAGGGATTCAAATCTGTTTTCGACTCCAGCTAGTATTCTTATTATCGTGATTGTAAATTCTGTTTCAGACATCTTGCTTGTATCTGTGTTGGTGAAATCCCTGGCTGTCGCTTCTTCATGCTCTTTCTTTTGGGGTGAACTCCTTCGTTTTGTCATTTTGAAGGGAGAAAAGGAATTAATGAGGTAGAAAAATTAAAATTAAAAAAGTATTAAAATTAAAAATTTAAAAACGCGCACACAGGGGCGCCTGGGTGGCTCAGTCGGTTAAGCGGCTGACTTCGGCTCAGGTCATGATCTCGCGGTCCGTGAGTTCAAGCCCCGCGTCGGGCTCTGTGCTGACAGCTCAGAGCCTGGAGCCTGTTTCAGATTCTGTGTCTCCCTCTCTCTGACCCTCCCCCATTCATGCTCTGTCTCTCTCTGTCTCAAAAATAAATAAACGTTAAAAAAAATTTAAAAAAAAAAAAACGTGCACACACAAACAAAATTGAATAAATGATGCTAGATCCTAGGTGTGTTTTGGTCTAGGTGTTGAAAGTGGTTTGACAGATTAGAGAAAAAAAAGGGGGCGGGAAGAAATCGTTTGAGAATTTAAAAAATGAATACGCTGAAGTAGACTAAAATGAAACGATGGGAGTAAAATAAAATTTGAAAAAAATTACACAAAAGTAAAGAATATAGTAGAAAAAAGTTAAGGAAAAATGTTTTTAATAAAAATTAAAAATAAAAATGAATTTTCCCTTTATGTATTCAAGAAAAAGAAAGGAAAAAGAGAAAAGAGAAAGAAACAGAAGGAAATCGTTTGAAAATTTGCAAAAGTGAATACACTGTAGTAGACTAAAATAAAATGATGGAAGTAAAATAGAATTTGAAAAAATTTACCCCAAAATTAAAAAAAAAAGGTAAAAAAATTAAAGAAAAGTATTTTAATATAAACTGAAAGTAAAAATGAAGTTTTTCTTTCTGTATTCAAGCAAAAGAAAAGAAACGAAAAAGAGAAAAAAGAAAGAGAAAAAAAGAGGAAATCGTTTGAAAATTTGAAAGAGTGAATACACTGAAGTAGACTAAAATAAAATGATGGAAGTAAAATAGAGTTTGAAAAAATTTACACAAACATAAAAATATGGTAAAAAATTTAAAGAAAAATATTTTTAATAAAAAATTGAAAACAAAAATGATTTTTTCTCATTCTGTATTCACAAAAAAGAAAAGAAGTGAAAAAGAGAAAAAAGAAAGAAAGAAAATTGAATAGATGGACCTGCTGACAGATTGAAATAGGACTGAAATTACTTCGTTTTCCCCTAGAAGTCAGACTATGAAGCGCTTTATAGTCCATAAACTAAGCAGGTGGTGAGACTTGAGTTCTTGAAGAGCGAGGTTGGCCCAGTTGGGCGCGGCTCAGTGTAATGGCTTCGTTCTCCACTAGATGGCGCTGCTAGCCTACTGGGGTGGAGTGTTGTGGCACTCGTAGGTGCGCCTGCGCACACGCAGGAGTGGTGAAAATAGTGTCACCCAGCTACCCAGACTCTAGTATCGGAACTCTGTTCTGCCCGGTCAGCAACCGTGCACCCATCCTCTGTCTTCAGCTTTCATCCACTCCCCGCTTTTTCACTGTCCGTGACCAAGCCCCAGGCAGTACCTCTCTCCCGAGTTATGTCTCAGATGCGGCTGTTTTCCCCGGCCCCTTACTTCTGAAGGCCTGTGGCTTTGAGCCATTCTGCCCCTCTGCGGGAGGGTCCCACCAAACAATGGCCAAATGTTGGCTGCACCCAGGAACGCCTGCTAGACCCTGATGCTGCCAGTGCCCCAAGACTGTGGCCAGGTGCCAGCCCGCCCCAGAAACAGTTCGCGAGACAGTGTAGCAGCAGCTTTTCAGGGATTATGGAAAATCACAACACACATCTGGCACCAGCCTTCACCCTTAATGACCTTGTTCCAGCACCAGTGAATGTGGCCATTCTCTGGGGTCTGGTGGGACCAGGTGACTTCAACAGTCTCTACCAAATGTCCTTCCAGCAGTGGAACCGCTTTTCCCCGTGTGGCCCGAGAACCTCCTGGACCCCACTCTGTTCCTGGAGATTCGCCCTTCCCACCAGAGCACCACCAGGTATCGAGCTGTGGAGTTGCAGACTTTGTGCTCCCCTTGTTTACAGTCTTAATGGAATTTAAACCTTCTCCTTTCTCCTTTCTCCCTTTTTAGTTTAGTCCCTGTGGTTGTTTCCAATTTTCCACTTTCTCTCCAGCTGCTTTTGAGGAGGGGTGCTTTTCCCACATCCCCCCCCCCCCACGCCATCTCTGTCCTCTCTCTCTCCACCCACAAAAGCACCTCCCTGCAAGCCGTGGCTTCTCACTCCCCAAGTTCACCTCTCTGCGCCACATACCTGCTGAATTCCCTGTTCAGGTTGTGCAGATTGTTGTGTTAATCCTCCAATCAGTTTTCTAGGTGTGCAGGATGGTTTAGTGTTGGTCTGGATGTATTTCATGGATGCGAGACACACAAAAAACTTCCATGCTGTTCTGCCATCTTCTATATTTCCTTCTATATTTACTCTGCTCAGAAGTGAACTCTCTCCTTCCAGACCTCCTCAGACCTACTAGCAGCCTGGATGGAACCACGCCCCGGAAGTCTAAGTCATCTTTCTACTAACAAATAGCAACAGAGGTAAAATGAGCTTATTTGACCTTTTGTAAATCTGGGTAGAATAAAAGTTTCATATTTAATGTTGATAAATCTAAAGACAGGTCCAACAAACTTAAATTAGTTTAAACACCAAATGTGTTCCATCTACGTCCACTTAAAAGACAATCAATCCGTCCCCATTATTGGTGTTTTTTTTTAACGTTTATTTATTATTGAGAAACAGGGAGAGACAGAGCATGGGCATGGGAAGGGACTAGAGGGGGAGACACAGAATGTGAAGCAGGCTCCAGGCTCCGAGCTGTCAGCACAGAGCCCAACATGGGGATTGAGCCCACAAACCACGAGATCATGACCTGAGCCAAAGTCGGACGCTTAACCGACTGAGCCACCCAGGCACCCCCATCCCCATTATTAGTTTTTACCTGGAACACCAGTGGGAGAATCTGAAGTGGGTGGTCCAAAGGTGTGCTCTTTGCTCCTTGACCTTGGGGGTGGGAGGAAGAGCCAGTGGTGCCTGAGGCACTGAGGATGGTATAGGAACCAGTTATAAAGGCTGCACCCAAGGTGGTGCAGAAACAGGAGGAGGGGGAGGGGAACGCAGAAGAGGTGAGGTGCCAGCAGAAGGCAGAGAAGGAAAATTTTCTGGTTCTAATCTTGTCAGCTCTGTCAGAGGCACAGGCACCAGTTTTTTGTTCCACCAAAGTGGAATTAGGCAGTGCATGTCAGGCCGGAGAAGACAGGGAACTTCCCCAAAACAAATGGATTTTTGGCAGCTGCTTGGGAATATTCTTTAACGTCTCCTTCCCAAGGTAGACTAACCACAGTTGGTTCCAACTGTAGATGTTAACCAGGGAAATGAATGAGGGAGAAGCCCTCACATCTATTAGGAGGAGGAACAGAGAGAAAGAGTCAGCATCCCCTTTGTCAGGGATGACCTGTGTTTCCTGCAGTAACCTGGGTTCTGTTAGAAGGAGGCGTGTTTAGACAATTATCATCCGATATATCAGGAGGTAGTTTACTGGCCCGGTTAGTAACCAAACACGTCTGCAAGAGGCCCCTGGGTCCGGGTAGCCGTGAAGGCCTGGACCTAAGGTACCTCCATCCATTTTCCCTGTTTACTAAGGCCATGCAGTGTTACAGGATCAGTCCTTTCTACATTTTGCAAGCCAAATTGTTTCCAGTGGGTTAAAAAAGCATCCCAAGGGAGAATCCTTGGGGACTGAAGAGGAGTTCTCCATGCTCCTCCTAGAGAGAAAAGTAGAGAGACAGAAGGCCCATTACCCCTAGAATCCCCCCTGACTCCCAGGTGGCATCCCATGAGCAGGATATGTCAGAGGTTCCTGGCGTCAGAGTAACCTGAAGCATCCTTTGAACAAAATCACTATGACCACTGACCAGCTGACTAAGGGCTCCTGAAAGAGGGATGCTAGCATCCCCCCCACTTCCCCTCTGCATTCTAGACTACGGATGGGTGCCTGGTGTGTGAACCAAATCACCTTACCCTGAAAGCTGCACCCTAAAAGGCCGTTCCTTGAAGAACGTGCTCTGATGGTCATGTCCTGATTACCCAGTCATTGAAGAGCATGCCACAGAGGCCATGCTTTAGTTTCTTGAAGAACCTGCCATTTTTAACCCATGGCAAACACTAGAAAAGTTTTACAAGGGGGAATTACCCAATTTTGTAATTTAAGTAGTAGTTAGTAGAGGACATTGACACAAAGCACCACAGATAGAAATCCATCATGATCTAAGCGACATTCCAACACATATAGTCTTCATAGCCAATTTCCTTAGGAAATGGTCTCCAGTTGGGTTTTATTTCAATCGGGTACTGGTTTCAGCCAGCTCCCAGTGGAGTTCTCAAGGCCAGAAGCGGCTAGACCAGAGATGTGGAGGGGATCATGTTAGACTAATGAGGAGGAAACCTCACACAGGAGTCTTAAGATTGGCAGCCATCCTGGTGACTCAGGTGGCCATCCCGTGCCCTAGACAGACACGTTTGGATAAGGACAGGGATAAAGACAGGGCATAAAGTTTCTGGATCTTATTACCATTCCGGCCAGCGTACTAACTTCCAGACAAAAGGCAGGCTTTCTTCTCCCCACGGAGTAGCCACGGGCTAGAGGATTGCCGCCTGAGAGCTCAACATGAAAGTGTTCCGATAAGAGCATACTCCTCGAAAAGCCCTTAAAATGAGAGTAAAGGAAGGAAAGAGAAAAGTATATTCATTAAATTTGCACCAAAGCTCAGAGTCCAGATGAAAAGACTCATAGCCCCACGTTAGGTGCCATATGATGAAGTTTTGGGGTGAAGTGCGGGGTGGGGGGGGATTCATGGGATCTGGAGCCGACGGCCAAGAAAGAATTCTTGAAGTCATCTTTGGTGCAAAAAGGTGATTTTATTAAACCATGGGGACAGGACCCATGGGCAGGAAGAGCTGCACTGGGGTCCTGATGGGTAACTCATTATATACCCTCAGGTTGGGAAGGGGTCAGAGATAGAGTAACTCTCTAAGGCATTTTGGGAAGCAAGGTTTCCAGGACCTTGAGGGTCTAGCTGTTGTTAGGAAAATGCCATTTATTACTGTTTCATAAAACCTCAGTCATGAGACCCTTCAGATGTATATCAGGGGCCATAAGCTGGGAGTATGATTGCCAGCATATACCTTGGGGCAGTTGAGATGGAAGGAAGTTGACTTACAGGATCCTTGAAGTTGGGATAATGTTAAGCTAAGGTTCTCTTTTGCCCCCAGCAAAGTGTCATCCTTGAGGCAGTGGAGCTCCTAGAGGGAGGTGACTCAGTCCTGTTTCAAGGACGCATCAGTGGGCTGTAGGCAGTAAGGGAATATAATTTTTCATTTGCCTTAGTTTCCCACATTACCATGGCAAGCACTTAAACCCCTCTCCTTTGTTCTTGGGTAGCCAAGGCCAGGAGTGTCCAAGGGATATCACACACGTTCTACCTGAGTGGGGAGGGTGGTGCTGGTGCCAGCCTGTAGTTTGCCCTCAGCCTGCCTTATGCTCCCTCATCACTTGGAAACAATGCAAGTGATGACAGTGTAGCAACATCTTTAATGTGCTCAGATAAAATATCTTTCAGCCTAGAATTCTATATACTTAATGAAAATATCTTTCAAAATCAATGCAACATGACACTTTTTCAGAATACAAAAGGAAGCAGAATTCAACATCAGCAGACTGCGTTGAGAGAAAATTTAATGCATGTCCTTCAGGCATAGGGAAGTGATACAAAATGGAAATATGAGTTTATATAAAAGAAGAAAGGGAAACGGAAAGAATAGCTACATGGGCAAAGGTGTAAAATTTTTCATATTGTTTAAATATTTAAAAAATATAAGTTTATACAAAAATAATAACAATACAGGGTTGGGTTTTTGATATATGTAAAAGTAAGATGTTTTTAAAAAATAATGCATGTAGGACATGTGCATGCTCTCTCTCTCTTGCAATACTAAACGGTAAACTGAAACAGTGCTGACCTGTGAAGGCTGGGGTGCTGCCACATCACTCTCTCTTCCTTTCTTCTCACTGGAGATTTGGGGCTGAGTCATCATCCTTGCACATTAGGGGTCAGTGGTGGTAAGATGCAGAAGTAGTCAAAGAGATTCTGCTTCATTCTTGAGTCCAAGCCTGTGCTTCAACCCAACTCCACCAGAAGGCTCTAAATTGAGGGGTGCTGGGAACTAGCCCAGTGAACAATGTTCGACTCCCTCGTGTCTGTGCCTCATTTAGAGAAAGCCCTGGGGAGAGGGCAGAGTGGCAGTGTAGGGCAGGGGAAGATGTTGTTTTGTCCTGTGGACAAACACTAGTCCCATACCGTCAGATTCCTGCCAACACCTCCACATGCTCACATGCCCCTCACCCTACTCCATTTTAGAGGTTTAGATATAAGGAATTCCCAATACCAGCAGCAGGGCAACTTCCATCTGCAATTCCTTGTTTTGTCCCTGAGAGGACTCAGTTCTTTTCCAGTGCCCCACAATGGGGAATTCTCCATGGCATATTACATGAAAGACTTGATAAAATGTTTCCTTTTTTTTTTTTTTTCCTTTCTACAAATACAGTGCAGACATCAGTCTATTACCTTCACGGTGTGTGCTTCCCACATAGCCACCTGAATGCAGCTGCTTCAGAATGAGGAGTGTGCTCTTCGTGTTTCCTGCCTGTAGCCTTATCGCTGGTGAGAGCTCAGCCACCAGCTTTTCGCCAAAAGCAATGAGTGAGGTGGGACCTTTGTTGTCTTGATTTTTACAGACAGCTCTAAATTTTCATGGCCAATGTTAAGAGATGACAGTGAAAGAAAGAAAAGGGGGAACTTGTGGAATTCATTATTTTGATCACCACCCAGTAAGGTGTGCCTCTGGGGAGAGGCGCTCCTTAACTTTCCTCCTGCCCCTGGCTTTCTGCTTGTCACCTTGCAGTCCTACTTCCTGTCCCTCTCCCCCCACCTCTCCCTCGTCTCCGCTGAGTCCTCCCTCTCTCTTTGCCACCACTTCTCTCTCTCTCCTTCCTAGATCGTTTCAGTCCTCCAGCCGGTTCTTCTGCTGAGTTTCTCTTTCTCCCTTCCATCCCGTTCCACATATTCCATATCTGGGTATCTTTCATCCCTTTGCTCTCCCTCACATATCCCTGTCTGTGTCCCCACTGTCAGGGCCCCTGGGAGCCACATCTGCGGGAGAGCATGAATATATACATTCACATACCAATCCCTCTACTGATTCTTAGTCTTCCTTCCTTTCCATTCAGTTTCAATTATTCCTCCCACAAACATCCTGGAGAGTCTATTATGTAACAGGCATCGGAATAGGCCCTCAGGATATACAGTGGAGAACCAAACAGACAATGGCAACTTTCACCATGGGGCCGTGGCTGGAACGGGGAGACAGATGTTTCAGCAAGCTTCTCTCTAACGACTATATCCCCTTAGGACAAATACTGAAATGGAGCAAGTTTTCAGGGTGCTCAGAGAAAGGAAAACAGGATGAGTAATTTAAATGGGGGATAAAGCGGTTTGTGGCCAGAAAAGGCCTTCATGGAAAACTGATGTGGAAGTTGAGACCTCAAAAGTAAGCCTGAGGTAGACAGTTGAGCACGAGAGGAAAATGGGTTACCAGGGCAGGGACCCCAGGAGCAGCACTATAAAGCCCCTAAGGCAGTCACAAGTGTGACTCTCACGGGCCTAAGAGAAGCTCAGAATAGTTTAAGCGAAGGGACAGTGGGGATATTTAGGGTCAGGGGTTGACAAAATCTTATTTCCAGCTCATATCACTATTCCCATGATTCTTTCAGGCCAGACCCCTCACTTGTCATTCATTTGTTTGATCCTTTTTGTTGGCATTTTCCACTCCCACGCTATGCCTCTCACAGAGACAACAAATTCTATTGCGTTTAATGCATACCATTTTCTTTATGCAACTGAGAAATGCATACTGTGAGGCATCTGTTCTTAGTTTACATAATATTTGAGATTTATATTTTATAAAGTTATAAAGTTTGTAATACATATCTCCCCATCCTCTGTCTTTTTTTTTAAATTTATTTATTAATTTTTACAGAGAGAGAGAGCAAGAGCGAGAGCACACGTGCACACAAGAGTGGGGGAGTGGCAGAGAGAGAGGGAGAGAGAAAGAATCCCAAGCAGGCTCTGCACTGTCAGCACAGAGCCCGACACAGGGCTCAAACTCACAGACCTCGAGATCATGACCCGAACTGCAGTCAAGAGTTGGATGCTTAACTGACTGAGCCACCCAGGTGCCCTTAGTTCTGTTTCTAATTTTTGTGGAAACTCCACACTTTTTTTTCCATAGTGATCACACCATTCTTTATTCCCATCCTAAGTGTATAAGTGTTCCAATTTCTCCAAATATTCACCACCACTTGTTATCTTTTTGTTATCTTCTGGAAATAGCCATCAAAATAGTTGTGACGTGATATGCCACTGTGGTTTTGATCTGCATTACCCTGATAGCTAGTGATGTTGGGCACCCTTTCCCATACCTGAAGGCCATTTGCACATGTTCTTTGGAAAAATGTCTATTCAGATACTTTACACATTTTACAATTGGGTTATTGTGTTTTTATTTGTTATTGAGTTGTAGGTGATTCTTACATATTTTGGTTTTTAACGCCATTGTCAGATAGACGGCCTACAAGTCTTTTGTTCCATTCTGTAGGATGCCATTCTGTTGACTGTATCTTTTGCTGTGCGGAAGCTCCTTAGTTTGATGTAGTTCTACTTGCCTTTTTTGCTTTGGTTGCCTGTGTGTTGTCAAATTCAAGAAAAAATTGCTGAGATCAACGTCAAGAAGTTTTCTCCCTGTGTTTTCTTTGAGGAGTTCTGAAGTTTTAGCTATCACCTTTAAGTCTCAAATGCATTTTGAGTTCAATTTTTATGTTTGGTGTAGAGTAGGGGCCCACTTTTACCCTTTTCATGTGTATATACAGTTTTCCCACTACTGTTTGCTGAAGAGACTATCTTTTTCCCAACTGAGTGCTGACACCCTTGTTGAAGATTATTTGTTCACATATATGTGGATTATTTCTGTTCCATTGGTCTATGTGTGTTTTTATTCCAATCGCATACTGTTTTAATTACTGTAGCCTTGTAATTTATTTTGTAATCTGTTTAGCAACATACTATAATGCCTTCAGCATTGTTCTTCTTTCACAAGATTACTTTGGCTCTTTGAGGTCTTTTGTAGTTCCATATGCATTTAGGGCTTCTTTTTACTTCTGTGAGAAATGCCATTGGTATTTTTTATTTCCAGCATAGATAGTGTGCAGTGGTATATTAGTGTCAGGTGTACAATATAGTGATTCAACTATTCTATACAATACTCAGTGTTCATTATAAGTGTCCTCTTAATCTCTCTCACCTTTTTCACCCATCCTCACACCATCCTCCCCTCTGCAAACCACCAGTTTGTTCTCCCCATTTAACAGTCAGTTTTTTTGTTTGTCTCTTTTTTTCTTTGTTCCTTTGTTTTGTTTCTTAAATTCCACATATGAGCAAAATCATATGGTATTTGTTTTTCTTTGACTTATTTAACATAGTATCATACATTTTAGATCCATTCATTTTGTTGCAAATGGCAAGATTCCACTCATTTTCATGGCTGAGTAATATATCGCTGTCTTTATCCATTCATCTATCAATGGACACTTGGGTTGCTTCCATAGTCTGGCTATTGTGATAATGCTGCTATAAATATAGGATGCATATACCTTTTCAAAATAGTATTTTTATATTCTTTGGGAAATACCCAGTAGTGGAATTACTGGATCCTATGGTAATTCTATCTTTAACTTTTTGAGGAAATTCCATACTGTTTTGCACAGTGGCTGCACCGGTTTGCATCCCTACCAACAGTGCACAAGGGTTCCTTTTTCTCCACATCCTTGCCAACATCTGTTGTTTCCTGGGTTGTTCATTTTAGCCATTCTGACCAGTGTGAGTTGATATCTCATTGTGGTTTTGATTTGCATTCCCCTGATTTGTGATGATGAGCATCTAATCTCTTCATGGATTTGTTGGCCATCTGTATGATTTCTTTGAAAAAAAAAAAGTCTATTGATGTCCTCTGCCCATTTCTTAACTGGATTATTTGTTTTTTTGGGTGTTAAGTTCGATAAGTTCATTATGGATTTTGTATACTAACCCTTAATCAGATACGCCATTTGTAAATATCTTCTCCCATTCTGTAGGTTGCCTTTTAGTTTTGTTGATTGTTTCCTTTGCTGTGCAGGAGCCTTTTGTCTTGAGGAGGTCGCAAAAGTTCATTTTTCCTTTCGCTTGCCTTGCCTCTGGAGACGTATTTAGTAAGAAGTTGCTTTGGCTGATGTCCAAGAGGTTGCTGCCTTTGTTCTCTTCTAGGATTTTGATGTTTTCCTGTCTCATATTTAGATCTTTCAGCCATTTTGAATTTATTTATGTGTATGGTGCAAGAAAGTGGTCCATTTTCATTCTTCAGGATGTAGCTATCTAGTTTTCCCAACGCCATTTGTTGAAGAGACTGTCTTTTCCTCCATTGGATATTCTTTCCTGGTTTGTTGAAGATTAGTTGACCATAGAGTTGTGGGTCTATTTCTGGGTTTTCTAGTCTGTTCCATTGGTCTACATGTCTGTGTTTGTGCGAGTACCATACTGTCTTGATCACTGCAACTTTGTAATATAACTTGAAGTCCTGAATTATGATGCCTCCAGCTCTGCTTTTCTTTTTTAAGATTGCTTTAACTGTTTGGGATCTTTCATGGTTCCATCCCAGTTTTAGGATCGTTTGTTCTAGCTCTGTGAAAAATGCTGGTGGTATTTTGATAGAGATTGCATTAAGTGTGTAGATTGCTTCGGATAGTATAAACATTTTAACAATATTTGTTCTTCCAATCCATGAGCATGGAATGTCTTTCCATTTCTTTGTGTCATCTTCAATTTCTTTCACCAGTGTTTTATAGTTTTCAGCATACAGATCTTTTACCTCTTTGGTTAGGTTTATTCCTAGGTACTTTATGCTTTGCTGCAATTGTAAATGGGATTGATTCCTTGAGTTCTCTTTCTGCAGCTTCATTATTGGTGTATAGAAATGCAACAGATTTCTGTATGCTGATTTTGTATCCTGTGATTTTACTGAATTCATGTATCTGTTCTAGAACATTTTTGGTGGAGTCTTTCGGGTTTTCTACGTAGAGTATCATGTCATCTGCAAATACTGAATGTTTGACTTATTCCTTGCCAATTTGAATGCCTTTTATTTCCTTTGTTTTCTGATTGCCGAGGCTAGGACTTCCAGTACTATGTTAAATAACAGTGATGGGAGTGGACATTTCTGTCTTCTTCCTGAGTGTACAGGGAAAGCTCTCAGTTTTTCCCCACTGAGGATTATATTACCTGTGGATCTTTTATATATATAACCTTTATGATGGTGAAATATGTTTCCTCTATCCCCACTTTGTGGAGGTTTTTTTTTTTTTTTTTTTTTTGTCAAGAATAGATGTTGTATTTTGTCAAATGCTTTTTCTGCATCTATTGAGAGGATCGTATAGTTCTCATCCTTTCTTTTATTAATGTGATGTATTACATTGATTGATTTATGAATATTGAACCACACTTGCAGCCCAGGAATAAATCCCACTGATTGTGGTCAATGATTCTTTTAGTGTATTGTTGGATTTGATTTGCTAGTATGTTGTCGAGCATTTTTGCATCCAGGTTCATTGGGTATGCTGGCCTGTAGTTCTCTTTTTTAGTGGGGTCATTGTCTGGTTTTGGAATCAAGGTAATGCTGGCCTTGTAGAATGAGTTTTGAAGTTTTCTTTCCATTTTTATTTTTTGGAAACTGAGAAGAACTGGTATTATCTCTTCTTTAAATGTTTGGTAGAATTCCCCTGGGAAGCCATCTGACCCTGAAGTTTTGCTTGTTGGGAGATTTTTGAGTACTGACTCAATTTCTTTGCTAGTTATCAGCCTGTTCAAGTTTTCAATTTCTTCCTGTTTCAGTTTTGGCAGTTTATATGTTTCAAGGAAATTATCCATTTCTTTCAGATTGCCCAGTTTGTTGCCATATAATTTTTTCATGATATTCTCTTGTAATTGTTTGTATTTCTGTGGTGTTGGTTGTGGTCTCTCCTTTATCATTCGTGATTTCATTTATTTGGGTTCTTTCCCATTTCTTTTTAATAAGTCTAGCTAGGGGTTTATAAATTTTACTAACGCTTTCAAAGAAACAGCTATTGTTTTCATTGATCCATTCTACTGATTTTGTTTGTTTGTTTGTTTGTTTCTATATGATTCATTTCTGCTCTCATTTTTATGAATGGTGCTAGTCTTCATTTATTGTTCTTTTTCCAGCTCCTTTAAGTATAAGGTTAGGTTGTTTATTTGATATTTTTCTTGCTTCTTGAGGTAGATCTGTATTGCTTCCATCTTATACTTCCATCTTATAACCACTTTTGCTGCATCCCAAGGGTTTTGGACTGTCATGTTTTCAATCACTTGTTTCTGTGTATTTTTTAATTTCTTCATTAATTTCTGGTTGACCCACTCATTCTTTAGTATGATGTTCTTTAACCTCCACGTGTTTGTTGTCTTTCCAAATTTTTTCTTGTCATTTTCTCCAAGTTTCATAGTGTTGTGGTTGGAAAATATGCATGGTGTGACTTCGATATTCTTGAACTTGTTGAGGCTTTTTTCGGGGGCCTACTATGTGATCTATTCTGGAGACTTTTCCATGTGCACTTGAACAGAATGTGAATTCTGTTGTTTGAGAATAGAATGTTCTGAATATATCTGTTAAATCCATCTGTTCCAATGTGCCATTCAAAGCCATTGTTTCCTTGTTGATTTTCTGTTTAGATGACCTGTCCATTGCTGTAAGTGGCTTTAAGTTCCCCTACTATTACTGTATTAGTATTGATTAGTTCTTTTATGTTTCTTATTAACTGCCTTGTGTATTTTACTCCAGGCATTTTTCAAACTGCTGCTTCTATGCTGTCTCTCTGGGGGCTGTTTGTTATGCTGTCTTTTTAAGAGCAGGGATTCAGTAAATTATCAACCTTAGGCTCTCCAGAGCAGAGCCTGTTGATTTTAAATGCCAGATGTTAAGCTCCACTGATGGTAAGAACTCAGGAAATTAAGCCCCAGTGATTTTCAAAGCCAAATGTCATGAGGATTCATCTTCGCAGTGTGGATCCCCCATGTCTGCGATATCTAGTGTGAGGTTTGCTCCTCTCCCTTCTCCAGGCCTCCAGCGTCCCTCCCTCTGGCAGTCTTGGTGGGTCATTTTGTCTCCCAGCCATGTCTCTTCCCTTCCTACCCATTTCAATGTGGCTTGTTCTCTACATTTAGCTGTTGAGAGTCTGAGCTCCCACTCCTCAGGTCGTTTTCTGGGCTATTCACACTGGTTTGGGTGTTATCTAGGTGTATCCATGGCATGAGGTGAACTTAGGATCCTCCTACTTGCCATCTTCCCTGGGAGTCCCCATTGGTATTTTGATACGGATTGCACTGAATGTATAGATGGCTTTAAGTAGTAAGAACACTTTAACAATATTTACTGTTCTAATCAATGAACATGAGATGTAGAATAAAAGCCTCAAATAAACCACCTAACTTTGCATTTCAAGGAACTAGAAAAAAACAAAATAAACTAAGCTGAAAGAGGAAGGAAGAACATAGTTATAGGGCAGAATAAATGGGGGGGGGAAAGCCAAAAACTAATTGAAAATATCTTAGAGTGGATTTTTTAAAAGAGATAAACATTGATAAAACTTTAGCTAGACTAAGAGAAAAAGAAAGGGGAGTGAAAGAAATTCAGAGTCCAAAGAAGACACATTGTCGTGGATGCCACTGAAATGAAAAAATTCATAAGAGAATACTATGAACATTTATACTCCAACAAAGGGTATAACTTAACATAAATGGGTAAGTTACTCAAAACCTACATTCTACCAAGACTGACTCATGAAGAAATAGCAATAGAAATTATGAATATACCGATAAATGAGTTAGGAGGTGGAATTAAATATCATAAACCTCCCAAAAAGAAAACTCTATGACCAGATGACTTCACTGGTGAATTCTACCAAATATTTAAAAGATAGTTAATACCAACCCTTCTCAAAGTCTGCCCAAAAATTTGAAGAGAAGAGTAGCTTTCCAAGCTCATTCTACATGGCCAGCATTGTCCTGATACCAAAACCAGATAAAGTCACTATAAGAAAACTGTAGACTAATATCTCTGATGAATATAAACATAAAAAATTTCAACAAAATATTATCAGACCGAATTCAAAAACACATTAAAATGATTATACATCAGGACCCAGTGGCATTTATTCCTAGGATGCCAGAATGGTTAAATATATGCAAATGAATACATGTAATATATTGCATTAACAGAATGAAAGATAAAAATCATGAGATCATTGCAATAAATACAGAAGAAGCATTTAACAAAATTCAACACCCTCTCATGATAAAAGCTTCCAATGCACTGAGCATAAAATGAAAAACAAAAAACAAAAAACAAAAAACCCCTCAATGTAATCAAGGCCCAGTACAACAAACCCACAGCTGACATTACCCTCAATGGAGAAAGTTTGAAAGCTTTTTCTCTCAGAAACAAGACAAGGATCCCCACTCTTAGGCAAGACAAAGGGGAAAAAAAAGCATCAAAATCAGAAAAGAAGAAGTAACATTGTCACTTTGGGAGATGCTATGATTTTGTATATAGAAAACCTTAAAGATTCATTTAAAAAACTGTTGGAACTAATCAAAAATTTCGATACAGTTGTAGGACATAAAATAAACATAAATGAATCAATTTCATCTTTATACACTAATTATGAAACGTTTGATGAGAAAATGAAGGAAACTGGCCCATTCTTAATATGCTCAGAAATAATAAAATACTTTGGAATAGACTTAACCAAGGAGTTAAAAGATGGTGTAGTGGAAACCATAAAGTATTGATCAAAGAAATTAAAAGGACAAATGTGTTGACCCTGAATAAGATTTTCTCTTATTCTTAGTTATTTTTTTAATGAAATGACGATAACTGAGCATATAGATTTTTTTTTTAATGAAAAGGGGCCATTCTGATTACAGTTGATTCTTGGGCAACACAGGTTTGAACTATACAGGTCCACTTATATTCAGACTTAGTTTTTAATAAATACAGTGCAGTGCTCGAAATGTATTTTTCTTCCTCATGATCTTTTTAGTAACATTTTCTTTTCTCTAGCTTACTTTTTTGTAAAAGTACATATATAATACATACAAATAAAATGTACATAAAAACAAAGACATACAAACAAAATATGTGTTAGTCGACTGTTCATCAATAAGGGCTCTCATCAAAAATAGCCTATTAGTAGTTGGGGTGCCTGTGTGGCTCAGTCAGTTAAGCGTCCAACTCGATGTTAGCTCAGGTCATGATGTCAGGGTTTGTGAGTTCAAGCCCCACAACCGGCTCTGTGGTAACAGTGCGAAGCCTGCTTGGGTTTCGGTCTCCCTCCCCTCTCTCTCTGCCCCTCCTCCACTTGTTCTCTATCTCTCTCCCAAAACAAATTGAAAAAAAAAGAAAGAAAAGAAAAGAAAAGAAAAGAAAGAAAAGAAAAGAAAAGAAAAGAAAAGTAGCCTACCCACTTTTGGGGAGTCAAAAGTTATTCACGGATTTTTGTCTGTGTGGGGCAGCAAGGGGCAGTGTCAGCACCCTTAAACCCTGTGTTGTTCAATGGTCAACTGTATTTAGTTTTTTTTTTAATGTTTATTTATTTTGAGAGAGGGAAAGAGAGTGAGCAGGGGAGGGGCAGAGAGAGAGGGAGAGAGAGAATTCCAACAGTGCAGAGCCCAATGCGGGGCTATGAGATCATGACCTGGGCCAAAACCAAGAGTTGAACGCTTAACTGACTGAGCCACCCAGGCACCCCTGTATTTGGTTTTTAAGTGTGATACAAATCTACTTATTTTAGTTTTAAGTGTGAGGCATAGATGTCACCCAGCCTTCTATCAGCAGGATCATGTATGCAGACACAGGGATCCGTGGATGTGGGAATCCAGGGGACCTCTTTCACTCTGACAGTGAGTCTTCTCTCCTGGTTTTCCTCCTGTTTCCTGGCCACCCAGGAAACTGTTCTTTCTGGGTCCTTTTCCTGTGTTTCTCCTTTGCATGTTACCCCACTTCTCTCTGTTTGTCTGCCCCACCTATGTTATATCCCTTGTAGCAAGCACTGCACATTGCTGGTTCTTTTAATTTCCAGCATCACAGATATTTCCTGAACCATGTTAGGAATCAATCCGTGTGTACTGAATTAGTTAATATTTTGTAACGATCCTGACAGTAAAAGCACCTGGTCTATATAGGAGTCAATATTACACAACTTATACTTGTAGGAACCATACATATGGCCCTTTGTTTATTTTTGGGACAGAGAGAGACAGAGCATGAACGGGGGAGGGGCAGAGAGAGAGGGAGACATAGAATCGGAAACAGGCTCCAGGCTCCGAGCCATCAGCCCAGAGCCTGATGCGGGGCTCGAACTCACGGACCGCGAGATCGTGACCTGGCTGAAGTCGGACGCTTAACCGACTGCGCCACCCAGGCGCCCCATCATATGGCCCTTTGTTTGGAGGCAGGGACTGTGTGGGACCGTCTCTGCCTTTGTGCCCTGACAACTTTGCATGTCCTTACTTGGGCCATGTAGGCAAAGCTAGACTGCAGGAACCTGAGTTTTGGCAGAACACCATGTGAATCCTCTTGGAGCAAGGGGAGCTAAGCAGTCTAATGAGAAACCGCCACCAGGTAGTTTCACACCTGACTACCTATCTAGCCGGAGGCTGACACAAGTCATTATTCACCCATCCCTGGCTTCAGTCGAGTTTAGGCTTCTGAAAGTACATCTGTGGGCTACAAAGATACTCACTGCATTAGGGTACTGCTGTGAGCTTCTCACCAGCAGAGAGACCCAAGACCTATGGTGTCTGTCACTGAACAACTCTCATTCAGTGTCTATTCCTGGGGGGCTAGGGATGCAGGGTACTGACACTAAGGCAATCTTGCTTTCGCTGTGTCTGTAAGTAATAAACTGTCTGAAACCATTGGTCTCACTGTCATCTTACCAACCCAAGTCTGTGGGACTGTAAAAAGCCAACATAACAGCTGTTGTAGTTAACCATGTGGTCCTGGTAGCATCTGCTGGGCTACTTAAGGATGACCTGACCACATGACAGATAGACTCTGGGTTTGAGTTGTGTGGGTTGCCTGATCAAATATTGACTTATTTTATTTTTGGCATCACACATAAGAAGGAATGCATTTTTTAGCACATGCCATTACTTAGATCAGCCTTGTCTGACCTCAGTTATTTACAAACACACTTTAGATTGGATGCCACGTCTGACATCGTTGTCGTTGCTATTTCATCACTATATTTATTTAAATTAAATAACCTTGTGAAAAGCAGTATGGATGTTCCTTAAAAAATTAAAAATAGAAAAACCATATGATCCAATACTTCTAGTACTGGGTATTTACCCAACTATCATAAAAACACTCATTTTTGCATAGTTTATTGCATAATTTAGAATAGCCAAGATATGTAAGCAACCTAAGTGTCCATAGATGTGGTACACAGTCACATGCGCGCGCGCGCGCGCACACACACACACACACACACACACACACTGGGATATGATGCGGCCATAAAAAAGAAACAGATCTTGTCATTTGTGACAATATGGATGGAGCTAGAGATGTAGAGAGTATTAGGCTAAGTGAAATAAGTCAAATACCATTTGAGTTCACTTATATGTGTGGAATCTAAAAAAACCTACAAATCAATAAACAAACAAAAACCATAATTATACCTATAAATACAGAGAACAAAGTGATGGTTGCCAGAGAGAAGGGGTATAATGGGAGGGGCAAAATGGGTGAAATGATGTGGGAAAACAGGCTTTCAGTTATGGAATGAATAAGCCACGAGAATAAACAGCACAGCATAAAGAATGCAGTCAACGATGTGGTAATAGCACTGTATGGTGACAGATGGTAGCTACCCTTGTGGTGAGCATAGCATAAGATATAGAGAAGTTGAATCATTATGTTGCACACCTGAAGGTAATGTAACATTGTGTTAGCTATACTCAAATAATAAAAAGTAATTAAAACAAGCAAATCAAATAAGTTTCTAGCTCAAATCATTTAAAAAGTTAGCTTTGTATCCCTACTTGAAATTCAAAATATGTGTCTCTTACTAGAGATATAATTGTAATGGTAAATAACATAAAAACTATTTGAAAGTTTAAATGAAAGGAATATAATAAGCCACAGCCATTTACAATATAATGCCTATTTCATATATGTTATCTCATTGATTCCTCATAGCAATCATTTAGTGTAAGTATTGTGATTTCTACTTTAGATATGAGGAAATGGTCCCAATGGATGTAAATACTTTTCCCACCATCACACAGTGTGTGTTAGAGGCAGGACTGAACTCCATTGCTATTTTCATGCCTTAGCCTATAGGGAGACAGTAGGCAGTCCCCCTGGTTCCTTTTTCTTTCCTTTTACCTGTGCCCTAGTATATTCATCCAGCTCCACAACATAGAGAACTCCCACATATTTTGTGGCAAAGCAGAACACCCCAACTTAAGTCTCACTTTTAATTTGAACCTTAGACTATCAGTCTTTTTCACCAGGAAATATTTTAAAACTCTGTGAGTACACAATTGTTGCTTGTAATCTACTGCCATTCCGTAAGGATGGTGAATTCTGAGTATATCCCTTAGTTGCAGAAATATTTTTTGGATGTGAGGTTGCAAATAGGAGCTCACAGATGTAACTCTTGCATTGTGTACAGTAATAGGGGTGTAAGGTACAGCCAGGCTTCTGTATCGTTAGGGTGATAGAGATGTATGTAGAGGGAAACAGGGATTTGTGGCTTCTCTGATCATGCCATTGTTTATTTTTGGAATTTTACTACAGTTACTAATTTTACTTTTTTAACTTTTTAAATTCCAAATAGTTAACATGCAGTTTACTATTAGTTGTAGGTGTACAATATAGTGATTCAACCCTTCCATACATCAACCAGTGCTCATCACAACAGCACGCCTTTATCCCCATCACCTATTTAACTCACCCCTCAACCTGCCTCCCCTCTGGTAGCCATCAGTTTGCTCTTTGTAGTTAAGTGTCTGTTTCCTGGCTTGACTACCTCTATTTTCTCCCTATGATCATGTGTTTTGTTTCTTAAATTCCACAATAGGAGTGAAATCATATGATTTTTGTCTTTCTCTGGCTTATTTTGCTTAGCATAATACTCTCTAGCTCCATCCACATCGTTGCAAATGGCAGGGTTTGATTAGTTTTTATGGCTGAGTAATATTGCATTATATATATATATTATATTATATTATATTATATTATATATATATTATATTATATATATAATATATATATTTTTTATATATGTTTATATAATATATATTTATATATATTTATATATAATATAATATAATTTATATATATATTTATATAATACTTATATATATAATATTATATATATTATATATTATATATATTATATGTATATATATTTATATTGTATATATATTATATATATTGTGTGTATATATGTATATATTATATATATTATAATATAATATATATTATAATTATAATATATATATAATAAAATATAATATATATGTAATGGAATATATATATTATATATATTATATATATTCCATTATATATATATATATAATATCCTATATATTAAAACAAATTTTTTAAATGTTTGTATTTGAAAGAAAGACAGAGAAAGTGAGAAAGTGGGGGAGGGGCAGAGAGAGCCAGAGATAGAATCTGAAGCAAGATCCAAGCTCTGAGCTGTCAACACGGAGCCCGATGTGGGGATCGAACCCACGAGCTGTGAGATCCTGACCTGAGCTGAAGTTGGACACTTAACCTACTGAGACACCCAGTACCCCTATACTACATCTTTATCCATTCATCATCAGTTGATGGACACTTGGGCTGTTGCCATTGCTTGGGTATTGCAAATAATGCTGCTATAAACATCGGGGTGCATGTATCCCTTTGAAGTGGTATTTTTGTATTCTTTCGGTAAATACCTAGTAGTACAACTGCTGGACAATAAGGTAGTTCTACTTTTCACTTTTTGAGGGGCCTCTGTAGTGTTCTCCAGAGTAGCTGCACCAGTTTGCATTCCTACCAAGAGTGCAAGAGGGTTTCCCTTTCTCCACATCCTTGCCAACACCCGTTGCTGCTTCTGCTGCAGTAGACATGATACTCTTGTTTAAACCCCACCCCCCCCAAAGCGACTTCACCAAAAGATTGCTACAACTGATACATGAATTTAATAAAGTCACAGGATGCAAAAATCAACATACAGAAATCTGTTGCATTTCTATGCAGCAATAGGGAAGCAGCAGAATGGGAAATTAAGGAATCAATCCCATTTACAATTGCACTAAAAACAATCAGATACCTAGGAATAAACCTAACCAGAGAGGTGAAATACTTGTAGTACTCTGAAGACTCTAAAACACTGATGAAAGACATTGAAGATGACACAAAGAAATGGAAAGACATTCCATGCTCGTGGGTTGGAAGAACAAATATTGATAAACTGTCAAAACTACACAAAGCGATCTACACATTTAATGCAATCCCTATCAACATACTGCCAGCATTTGTCACAGACCTAAAACTGATAGGGAGCCACAAAAGACCCAGAATAGCCAGAGCAACCTTGAAAAGGCAAAGCAAACCCGGAGGCACCACTATTTGGGACATAAAATTGTATTACAAAGCTGTAGTGATCAAAACAGTATGGTACTGCTACCAAAATAGACACATAGATCAATGGAATGGAATAAAATACCCACAAAGGAACCCACAAATATATGGTCAATTCATTTTTGATAAAGCAGGAAAGAATATCCATGAGGAAAAAGGCTCCTTAACAAATGGTTAGGAAAGCTGGACAACAGCATGCAGAAGAATGAAACTGGACCAGTTTCTTACACCATACCCAAAAATGAAATACAAACTCTCTGTCTGAGGCAAACCAGAGGGACTCTTAAATACAGAAAACAAACAGGGTTGCTGGAGGGGTGGGTGGGTGGGAGGATGGGTTAAATGGGTGATGGGCATTAAGGAGGGCACTTCTCAGGATGAGCACTGGCTGTCACATGGGGGAGATGAATCACTGGGTTCTACTCCTGAAGCCAAGACTATACTGTATGTTATGTAGCTTGTATTTAAATAAATTAAAAAATAAAAATTAGTTCAAAATGGATCAAATGCCTAAATGTGCGACCCAAAACCATCAAAATCCTAGAGGAGAACACAGGCAGTAACCTCTTTGACATCCGCGGTAGCAACTTCTTTCTAGATATGTCTCCTGAGGCAAGGGAAACAAAAGCAAAAATAAACCACTGGGACTTCATCAAAATAAACACCTTCTGCACAGGGAAGGAAACCATTAACCAAACTAAAAGGCAACCTACAGAATGGGAGAAGATATTTGCAAATGACATTTCTGATAATGGGTTAGTATCCAAAATATAGAAAGAATTTATAAAACTCAACACCCCAAAAAACATATAACCCAATTTAAAACATGGGCAGAAGACATGAATAGACACTTTTGTAAAGAAGACCTCCAAATTGCCAACAGACACACGAAAAGACGCTCAACATCACTCTTCAAATACAAGTCTATACAAATACAAAATACAAAACTATAATGAGATATCACCGCACACCTGTAAGAATGGCTAATATCCCTGCCGTTAAATAACTTTTGAAGAAAGAAGTTTTGCAAGAGATCTGTGTTTTTTTGCCATGGGGCCTGTGACATCATTCTTTGTCTTTGGATAAACTGTTCCAAATAGCTTTGGTGTTGTAGTTATTATATTATAGCACAGTAAAATAAGTCTGCTATTATTTTAAAATTTTAATTTTTTTTTGTATCAATGAAATCATCTGGAAAACCATGTGAAGTCTGTGTGCCACATTTTGTGAAACCTTGCCTTCAAAAGGACAAAGCCCTTCATGTCAGACATTATAAAATTACTCTAAGTTTTTATGAAAACGTCAGATTGCCAGTATCGTCATCATGTACACCATCAGTTTTCCTGGCCAACATTTCCAGATGTATTTACTTTGAGGATGACCAAGGGCTTCTTAGAACTGAATCCCGAAATCTACTGCTTATTAGAGTCAAAAGTAAGTTGTGGGTACACTCTGACACACCTTTTTGTGAAGATTAAATGAAGTTATACATGTATGGAACCTAGGAGAAAGAAGACACTGACATATAGTATACATGCTATCAATAGAGGAGTTTTTATACTAACTCATTCTTTAAAAAACTCAATAAATGGATCTCTTGTCCTAAGCGCGCACAATCAGTGGAGGGCCAGCTATTCACAATTATAGAGCACAGATCAAAATTATCTAGTTATAACAGAGCCATGACTTTTAACTTTCTGGGAATAGAAGATTAAGAACAGCGTAGAAACTGGAGGAGGTAGCTTTCAGAGTGATGGCATCATTAGAGGCATCTTGCAGGGAAGATGGGCACCTCACCAAATTTGAAATGATGCGGATCTGGAGGTTCCCCGCCATTTAGGTAGGGTCCAATTTCCAAGAAAGATGCAATCCAGAGACAGCTGAACATGGGAAACTCTAGTCCAACATTACTCATAGCCTTTCAGGTTCTTCAGATCCAGAGGATAGAAAAAGAGGTCTTACATGCCAATAAATTTTATGAAGCCAGTATATCCATGATACTAAAATCCAAGAGTGTATACGAAATAAAAGTAGATGCTAATGTCACTCATGAAGATATTAATACAAATTCTAACCTAATTAATATGATGTAGGTTATTCAGAAAGATCATAGATCATGAACATTCCCTCCCAGTAGCATATGGTTGACTTAAACATAGGAAAACATTAGGGCGCCTAAGTGGTTCAGTCGGTTAAGCGCCAGACTTCAACTCAGGTCATGGTCTCACGGTTTGTGGGTTTGAACCCCACGTCAGACTCTGTGCTGACAGCTCAGAGCCTGGAGCCTGCTCCAGATTCTGTGTCTCACTGTGTCCCTGCAACTTCTTGGCCGACGCTCTGTCTGTCTGTCTCTCTCTCAAAACTAAATAAACATTAAAAAAAATTAAACATACGAAAATATGTACGAAATTCATTACGTTAACAGATTAATGGAAGAAAACTGCTACAACCATCTCAATAAACGTTCTACAAGTGCTTGATGAAAGTCAACATATATTCAATAGAAATGTTGTTAGGAAACTAACCTAAGAATGGAACTTCTTTTATGTCACAGTAAATATAGTCAAATGCTAAAAATTTTCTAATTCCTACCAGAAATAAGACAAGGATGTCCATTATTTACCAATACTTCCCAACACTGTACTGGGTGGGTCTGTCCAATATTGTGAAATGAGAAAACAAAGAGGGGGGGGTAATGTTTAAAACAGCAGACACAAACTGTTAGTATTCAAAGATGATAGAATTGTGTATGTGGAAGCTCATAATGGATGTTGACATACACCTCTGGCATTAAATCCTATGTAGCAAGGCTTCTGGAGAGAGTATTGATGTACAGATATATCTGCACTTACCAGCTCAATCAGAATACAAAATTTCAAAAAATGACACAATTTTCAATAGCATCTAATACTTAGAGTAAGTTTAACACAGGGTTGAAAAGAGTCTTTGGAGAAAGTTGTAAGATTTTATTGAGGGATTTTTAACAGTGAAGTGTCCTTCCTACATGAGAGCAGTTTGCATGGTTTCAGCTTCTTCTTGCTTACACTTTCGGTTGTCCTTCACCTGTAAGACAGACACAGAGTTGGAAACATTACTCAGCAGAATTTATTTACATTAAATTAATGATATACAGAGGACACTATAGTTTTTATTTTATAAGATAGAATTCCAAGCGTATGCTTTACCAACATTTTTGGAACACACCACACTTTCTGTAGGTACAAGAAAAGAAAAAAAACACTTCAGGTTCAGAACAGATAAAATGAAATAAACCTATTAAAAGGTAGTTTCATTTTTTTATCTTTGTGTTTAGATTCAAGTTAGTTAACATCTAGTGTCGCACTGGTTTCAGGAGTAGAATTTAGGGATTCATCGCTTACATATAACACCCATGCTTGCACCCTACTTGATGTAGGGAGAGTGCAGAAACTAGAAACTAGACTATCTCTTGCCATTTTATCACTCAGTCATTTGAGCCTTCATTGGGGAAAGGTTTCAAAATGCACGTGTTCTGTAAGAGCCACAATAATTTAGAGTCTGACAAAATTTAAGAACAGGTATCCAGGTCTCCATAGAGAAAAACCAACATCAAGCAGTGTGTTTTCTGGTTCTCAGTAGCAATGAAATCTCAACTCAGATGTTAAAATTTGACCAAAGATGTTATCTGATGACAAATAAATCATACAAAATGGAAGATTTTTGTATTCCATGTATATTATCCAATAGGACCACAGAATGCAAAAATCAGCAATAAAAACTGACTGCAATATATCTGGTTTGAAATCACTAAATATATGAGCCAAGATGCATTCAGAAGTGAAGGGATCCTCCCAGAATCACACAGCTTATGTTAGAGCTGGTATTAGAACCTACTTCAGTGCCTCAGCATATTTCATACAAACTGGTATTTACTCCAAATCCATTTTGTGGTTTTTAAAAGAGGAAATTATAGAAGATTCTGAATTTAAGTAGCCATCAGTTAAAGTATTTACAGTGTATTTTATTTATTTTTTAAAGTTTATTTCCTTATTTTGAGAGAGTGAGAGAGAGAGACAGCACAAATGGGAGAGGGACAGAGAGAGAGGAAGAGAGAGAGTCCCAAGCAGGCTCCATGCTGTCCGCACAGAGCCCAACGTGGGGCTCAATCTCACAAACTGTGAGTCCATGACCTGAGCCAAATCAAGAGTCAGATGCTTAACTGACTGAGCCACCCAGGCGCCCCAGTATTTACACTTTATAAAAAAGGAAATGGTTTCATTTTTTATTATTTAAGAAGGCTCTGACCCAATTTAAGTCTACATCTGATAGGGTATAAGTCAGGCAGTCAGGAAATTCGGGTCTGAACTACTTATGAAAGTTACCTTTATGTGTAAACTCTGTCATTAAAGTATCAATAAAGTCATATCTACATAAGTAAAGATATAATATTCAGGAAAATATCTGCATACTTTGCATTCTCAATGGATAACATATCTGCTTCAGGCATCTTCACGGGCTCCAGTGTTGGGACATCCGCCCCCTTCACATCACTGTCATCTTCACTTTTGCCCCCACTCTTTGGCACAGGCAGTTCCTGGATACCAGATTCCAGGTCAGGGCCTTACCAAAAAAAAAAAAAAAAAAAAAAAAAAAAAGATAATCAACTTAAGGAGTAAACATAAAATATAAAGAAAGAAGTGATAATATGTATTCTTGCCATTATATGAAATACAAGCCTGTAGACTTAGGGTAACAAAAAAAGCGATGGAAAGATGGACTTCCCATCTTTGTTTTCCTGTAATATGAAACCTTATTTCAAATAACAATCTAAAGAGAAACCACACTAAATCTACATTTGCATTATATTACCAC
This sequence comes from Neofelis nebulosa, assembly GCF_028018385.1. Classification (NCBI taxonomy): domain Eukaryota; kingdom Metazoa; phylum Chordata; class Mammalia; order Carnivora; family Felidae; genus Neofelis; species Neofelis nebulosa. The sequence continues at coordinate 46,129,040 of NC_080800.1, forward strand.
AGTGTACTAAGAATAGAGAGCATCAGCTAAGAAATCTTAAATGTACACCATGCACAGGATTTTTTTTAAGTTTATTTATTTATTTAGAGAGAGAATGATCAGGGGAGGGGCACACAGAGGGAGAATGAAGAGTATCACAAACAGGCTCTGCACTCCTAAGTGCACAGCTGGATGCGGGGCTCAAGCTCACGAACCCTGATATCATGACCTGAGGCAAAATCTAGAGTGTGACACCTGACTGAGTGAACCACCCAGGCACCCTGCTCCATGGATAGGATTTTAATGAAAATTAAAATTTAATTTCCTGAACAATTAGCTGAGTGCATTTGTGGGCCTATGACAAATCCTACACTAGTGACATACATCTCCTATTGGAGCAACCTGAAAGCTATTTTGTGAAATTTAACTAGTTAGATTTAGGGGCAAAGTCTCTCTCTATAACTTATGATAAATGAATCATGCAGAGAACCAAGTATCAAAAATAACAGCAAAATATTAGTGACTTATAGTCAAACTTCTGTCTTACAGTGAGAATAAAGGGAGCAGGGTGGAAAGAAATTAATGGACTTTGTCATCAGTCCTATCGTAGAAACCTCTCACCAGCGAATTCCTGAAATAATCCATGGCCTGAATGATGTCAATAATTCCATACAAGTATTTGATGAAAATACTTTCTTTGGAAGCTGGTAATTTCCGTTTCATGATCCTTTTAAGATACTTTTGATTTTCCTAATCATAAGTTGTTAAACACCTCCTAAAGCCACTTAAAAATCACACTAATATAGTTTACCTATATGCCAGTCTCCCAAATTATACAGCGTTTCCCAAGTGTACCATATCAAATGATTAAGCAAAGGAAATGGTGGCTGTCATTCCTCGAGCCTTTTTCTGGAGTCTATCTCTTGCTCCACTGAACTTCATTTATTCCTGTGCCTGTACTACGCTATTTTACAGTACAGACACATTTGAGTCTTAATGCATTTTATACAAAAGCACTCACATTTTGGTATAACAACACAGATGGTAGGAAGTACAAAAACCGTGTAATGAAATCTGAGTTATGTCTCCATGTGTCAAGCAGTCTTTGGCAAGCCACAATCCCTGAACCTTAGTTTTCTTATTTATAAAATGAGGCTACCATCCCTATGCAAATCTTCTTTATTCCTGATGTTATAAGATATGCTGACTCGGCACTCTGCACACACTGTTAAAACCAGCTTACACTTTTGATGCAGGGAAGGAAAAGGCCACGCAAAAATGTTCTAAGAAGAACACATTCAACTAGTGAAAAAATGTATACTTTTGTAGTAAACAGTTTCCTCTGATTTAGAACAGACTGCCTGTTCAAGCAGATTAAATCTTGAAGAAAAAGGGGAAATTCGTTAGAGTGAATACAGCTGTAAACTATACTCTATTCACATTTTGAAACAATTTTCAGGAAATGGCTGAGATTCTCTTCTAAGGTTTTGTTTTGTCCTGTTACGTCATAATGCGTGATGCAAAAATATACCCTGTGCCCCCATAAGCATTCTTTTTCCCTTTCCCTTCACCTTCATCCAGAGGTGCTTCTTCAACTGCTTTCTCTCGCTCCGGCATAATATCCTGACACTCAGTGGGTGCCTCCCTTTGTTGAGGCTGCTCATCACTGGGCTGCTGGGCCTAGGGTGTGCGTGTGTGTGTGAACAAAAAGTTGCATTAATGCATGCCAATAATATAAACCTATGTTACGCATTTTATATCAAATAATAAATAAGTATAAAAACACTTATAAAATATAATTCTATATTGTATTCCTAAAAGTTATATGGCCATTTATATACACATACATATAATGGAATATTAGTCATCAAAAGGTATTAAAATCTTGCCATTTGCAACAATGTGGATGGGGCTAGAATGTATTATGCTAAGTGAAAGAAGTCAATCAGAGAAAAACAAGTACCCTATGATTTCACTCATATGTGGAATTTAATAATAAAACAGAGGAACATATGGGGAGGGAAGTAACAATAAAGGAGAGGGGGAAACAAATCACAAGAGACTCTTAAGGATAGAGAACAAAGTGAGGCTTGATGGAGGTAGGTGGGGGTGGAGGATGGCACAGATGGGTGACAGGTGATAAGGAGGGCACTTGTGATGAGCGCTGGGTGTTGTACGTAAGTGATGAATCACTGAAGTCTACTCCTGAAGCCAATATTGCACTGTACGCTAAGTAAAATTTAAATTAAAAAAGAGTTACTCTTCCCACAGAGTGGCTACCCGGAAGAGGTACCCACAAGCACTCTGGAGGCTATTTTAAACTATGCTGGGATGGATACGTACAACTTGTTGTTAGTAAGCATGACAAAGGAGTCATAGGGTATATTTACCCAGGGAACACAAGTATGGAATCCTTCTGGTTCAATGTTTCCTGCCCCTTCCCAGCAAAGAAACTTTTATCACTGTATCTGTACGTTGGTAGGTCAACAAAATTTTCAGAGAAATAAACTGATGGTATAGAACATCAATTGCTGAAGTACTCACAGCCACAGGTGCAGCTGGCTGGTTAGCCTTGCCATCATCCTTTCTTTGTTTAGATTTAGACCTTGTTCTCACACGCCCACTCATTTTTCACCCTGAAAGTAGAATATCAGTATTTGGAAAATGTATTCTAAAGGCTAGGTACACCACCTCCAAGGCGTAACATTTTAATTTTTTTTTACTTTGAAAATACTTTCAAAATCAACCTTGCGTAAGGATAGTGTACATGCTGTGGTCACACCAAATAAACGGGCTGCAAGATCATTCACATCGGCCAAACTGGCAGTCAAATCACCTTAAGGACAGGAGAAAACGCGAGGCTTAGTTTCACAGCTAGATTCCCCATCATAAAGGCATGTGAGAAAACAATGCTGGATATTTAAACCTGAGTCGCTACTGTTTCCACATTCCCAGTTACTGGGCCCATTTTGCCTCTTAAATAAGGTTTCCTTGGAACACAGAGAAGTCTTAATCGTTTGCGTACTGCCTATGGCTGTCTTCCCACCACCAGGGCTCAAGGTGTCTAGTTTCGATACTGACCAGTGAGCCGGCTCCTCCCTTGACACCCTGCACAGTGCGATACAAATCTCCGGGACGCAGCTCCAACCCCACACCGTTCCCCGTTTCCAGCCCCACACACCGTTTTTTGTTTTTTGTTTTAAGTAGACTTCACGGCCATCCTGGAGCCCAGGTGGGGCTCGAACTCACCACCCTGAGATCTAGACCTGACCTGAGATCCAGCGTCAGCCACTTAACCTACTGACCGCTCCCCACCCCCGCCCACAGGCACCCGTTCCAGACCTGTTCTGTACCGCCTGGCCCGCCTCCCACCCAGGGTCCCACTGAGGACTCTGGCTTCAGTGCTCCGCCGGCAGTTCCAGGTGCTTGCAGGACTCAGATACCTCAAAGAACGCCCCCAAGACCCACCCTGTCTTCACCTCCCCCGTCCTCGGCCGCCAGCTGTCCTCACTTGTCCCCGTGCCACCGCCACGAGGACGAGGGCCATGGCGGCCGCGACGCCTGTGAGGAGAAGAACGCTAACTCCTAGCAACTTCCTCCTCCGAGGCCACAGATCTACCGTCCCGACCCGCCCGAGGCCCACTGGCACTCTCCTCACAGTCACTCACACTTAAAGTCCTGGAAGGACTGATTTGTGGACCTACCGGTTGAGGGCAGGCAGCCAGAAAGATCACGACACCGCCCACACCACCGCTTCTTCCTCAGCTCTGCTCACAGGACGCGTGGGCAGCAGGGCGCGTGCTCAGCAACGGTCTTTCTTAACAATGGGCATGCGCAGGAAAGGCCTGGTGCAACGTGTGTGCGTACTGACGTGGATATGTGCGTACTGACTGGGTGTATGCGTACTGACGTGGGTGTATGCAATGTTCGTGGACTTCTTCCCACGCCTGCAGCCAAGGCGTGGGAAGGCAGTGTCCGCAGAGTTCCCGACATGGTGCTTGAAGAGTGGCCTTTTTCCTCCTGCCCGAGCTCTCTTTTGCAACCAGATACTTTGGGGACAGACAGTTACAAGTCACCGTTAGTGCTGAATGTTTCTCAGAAAGATATCTGTAACAAAAATAGATACTAAGTACTTTAATACTATTTTTTATACATGCTTTGATCAATCATTCCCTTCCATGCTTCTGGGTTTGCTGTCATACTTGAGTGAATTTGCTCTCCTCTGTATAATAAATACATTAACAACTGTTTTCTTTACCTTTTTTGCTTGTGTTACTGCACATTTAAACCTGTGGTTTGGTAACTGATTTCTCTAAGTACCTGTGGTCCTTCAATCAGTGCACATTTCAGAAGTTTCTATCCATATTGGTCCTGGGGTTTAAGCTCAGTCCACTGGTTCGTTACGTTCAGTAATGGTGACTATGCTTGTCATGTACTGTGCTTTCCAAAAATCAAACAACTTGATAATAAAGCTGACTTTACTGGATAACTCTGTCAGGGAAAACACTACCTGGACAGGGTCTTAGCAGAGTCTTTGAGGTGGCCGGACAGGAGAGATATGTATTCAAATTGTGAAGTCGGAGTAGAACAATTCTTTCAACGTTGGGGGAGGTTGTGATGAAGACTGAGTAAAAATAGGGCTAAAATGGTGTAGGTTTGGTGGACACAGCAAGGCAAGAATATTAAGTCGAAAGTTTCAAATTCCTTATGGTTGAAAAATGTCATTTGGCACTTTTTACTGAAGAGTTGATGGATCTTTCAGTTAGTTCCTGGAAGGGACAGTAATGTTATTTTCAACTTTTGTCTTCCTAGGCAAGAGATGATTTTGATAGCAAAGTTATGTTGATAAAGCCCATAGAATAATAAACTCTCGTTATATACATAGTAGGTTGTGTGCATGATTTCCTTTCTTATTTGCTTCCATATAACATGTCAGTTGAATGTTTCAGGTAGTCTATGGAAAGGAAGGAGAGGAAGAGGACATTGACCAGCAAATAGCTTTTTGTAACTAAATTAGAATGTATTTTTAAGGTGACTCATATATTCCATCCAACTGGGCTTAACTTAAAGAAATACCTTGAATTGGGAAAGGGGTGTGTATGTGTGTGTGTGTGTGTGTGTGTGTGTGTGTGTGTGTGTTTGCATGCCCGCGCGCATGTGTGTGAAGCAGTTTAAAACAGTTGTGGTTCTTTTTTAAGTGAGAGCAGTCATAATCCCCATTCTTTAATATATATGCATATATGTGTAATTTTTTTTCTCAGCAGGCACTATCATTACCAAATTTTACTTTCTTACTCTCCTAATCCTTATTCCTATTGCAGCGGCCTCAGGAAGTGATTTAAAAAGAGTGAGAGACAGTGACTTCTCATTCTAACGCCTAATTAGCAGACGACAAAATTAATGTCATCCAATGCCTGGGTGGCTATGGGTCATGAGAACCTGAGTTTTGTTGATTTCTAAATTGCTCCCCTCCAACTTCAAGGCGTAGGCTCCAACCTGATGCCAATATTTAACTTCCTGTTTGCTCCTGTGGAATTTAAGCCGTGGTCAACTGAATGGATTTATAAGCCCATATTTGGACTTGGATGGAGGTAAGTTGTAAGGTAGCTTTTGTGAAATACTGGACACAGCAGAAAGTATAAAAGACATTGTAGAGAGAAGAAAAATGTCCTCTTAGGTGACTCAGGAACTGTCTGTGGCTGCTGAACAAGGAGCCACAGCTGGAACTGACAGCAGCCCCTCTTTCTAGAGAAGGGCGGCAACTTCCCATAAGACCAGAGGCTTCCTTTCATCCAACCAAGAGAATCTGAGAACAAGCTTAAATCCCTACAGGACTGAAGCTCAATGTTCACAGACTCTGGGAGTGGCATTTCCCAGAGGCCCCTGAAGTGCTGACATCTAAGCTTAACCTGCGTGATGCTTAATGTCACAGTATTTATTCTCCACCATGTGTAATGCAAACCTCACACTTCCCTCATGAAATGGGAACACAGTAGGGAAATGGGGCCCCTTGGCTAAACCCCACAAAGTATGGCATTCAGCTGTACCCTAGCCCAAGCACAGCTCTGCACAGGATACCAACCATCCAAGAAATCATATGTACTCTTTTCTTGTGAGTTGCCTCCCATCTGTACCAAACGACAGTTGCAGTATACAAAACAGACGATGTTATCTGAATTTTTCATTTTAATTCCAATTAGTTAATATACAGTGTTATATTAGTTTCAGGTGTACAATATCGTGATTCAACAATTTCACACATCACCCAGTGCTCAACATGAGGCGTGCACTCCTTAAACCCCATTTCTGAAATTTAATGGGAAACTTTGCTAGTGGAACTTATATTTCATCAGCAACTACACATTTTTGTAGCCCCGTGGCTCATATCAAAGATGTCCTTTGTGTCTGAAAACACTGAATTCCCAAGGATGAGGACAAAATGGGGGTTCTCACATGTATTTGCACGTACTTCTATAACAGCATGTAGTAGTCATTGGGAATTTTCTGTAAAAAGACTAATGGTTTCCATATGGTGGTTTGTAATCCATAGTGGGTCATGAGATTAATGTTGTGGGCCAGCCACAAGCAGCATTTTAAAGAAATGTGATAAAATAAAACAGAAAATATCAGTGTCCTGCATATAGAATGTACCCATAGACCACACACACACACACACACACACACACACACACACACACTTTATGTATGTATGTATGTATGATGTATGTATGTATTTTTTATATATTTATTTTTCAGATTGAGAGCGACAGAGTGCAAGCAGGGGAGGGGCAGAGAGAGAGAGAGAGAAGGAGGGAGACACAGAATCTGAAACAGGCTCCAGGCTCTGGGTTGTCAGCACAGAGCCTGACGCGGGACCCAAACTCAGGAATGGTGAGATCATGACCTGAGCCGAAGTCAGATGCTTGACCGACTGAGTCTTCCAGGTGCCCCACACACATACATTTTAGTGCCTACTGAATTATATTTAAAAATGCATATTTTTCATGCATTGCAATAGAAAAGTTTGAAGGTCACTAGTTTAGAAGGTATTAGACCAATGCCCGGAGGCCATCTCTTCAAAATACATGAAGAAGATGGGTTGGGACCTGCTCAGAGTAAGTTCATTGTCGTCAGTAGCTTTCTATACAATGCTGGAAATTGTCAGTGTAGTTTACTTTGGTTCAGCTTTACATTAGCTGCTTGACCCTAAGCAAACTCGTGGAATCCTGAGGTTATAAGAAGAAAATCTGATGAGTGGTAAGGGGTTTTGATCATTATCTCTGTCAATGCCCAATTTTCTATTGTCTTTTTCTACAGCAGCAATGTGTGTTCATGGGTGTGCTTCTGCACTTATCTGATGCTGCCTTGATCCATTGTCTTTTTTCCTTTTCCCTTTATCATGCTATCATGTGCTTCTTTAGGAATCCAGTGACAATGCCATTTATGTTGTTCAGTGTTGAGTACCAGCACCCACCCAAGACTGTCTCTGTGGTGTGATTCCAGATGGAGTTCTGACTGACTGACTTCCCTTGGTTCCTACCCATTTTCTGACTCTGGTTCTCTAAATTTTCTGTGGATTCTGTGAACTACTCAATTTTTCCTCTGATAAATTTGTTTTTTGCAAAGCTAACCTTGGCTGCAACCAAGGGCCTAAACTGTTTGAGACTTTAGTACAATGTGTGAAAAGTAGGTACCTGTCATTTACAGACATGGTGGTGTGTGGTGGGAAATCTGGGCTTGATTATCTGGCCTAATTGGGATTGAAAGCAATAACAATCCAACAATCCAGTTAGTATTTAGGGATGATAATTTTTCAGCCCCGGCAGGACGGGGGGGGGGGGGGGGGGGGGGAGGCGGCAGTGTTTACATAGTTCATTAAATAATCATCTCGGGGCACCTGGGTAGCTCAGTTGGCTAAGTGTCTGACTTCAGCTCAGGTCATGATCTCACGGTACATGGGTTCGAGCCCTGCATGAGGCTCTGTGCTGACAGCTCAGAGCCTGGAGCCTGCTTTTGGATTGTGGGTCTCCATCTCTCTCTCTGCCCCTCCCCTGCTCACACTCTATCTCTCTCTCTTCTTCAAAAATAAATAAATATTAGGAAATAAAAATAAAAACAAATACAAATAATCATCTAATATACCTGACTCATGACAGAAAGTTTCTATTTCAAGGCAGGGAAAGAGGGACTAAGTTGTTGCTGCCGGAGAACAGTAGTAGGAAGGGTCTGAAAATTTGAAGGACTGAAGTATAAACAGTTTAATGAAAAATAACCATTGTAAATCTTTAAGCTATCAGCTCAAGATCCGTATTTCAGCTAGAGGGTTGAGGTAGTTGAACAACAGGTTGCAAGTTTGGCCCTGTAGGTTTCTTACTTACAATGATGAGTTGCATTCACAGCCTCACCAGATTTCTTTTATGTCGATGTTAAGGTAAACAGTGAATTGGCATATGGCTGTAGACAAAGTTTCATTGCAAATATTACATTTGCTTATAATCCTATTCTACTATTTTCCTTTCCATCACATAACTTTAAACCTTCTCAAGATTGGCTGTTTTTTGTGTTGATAACCAATTCTGTCTCAATACTTGGCTTTGAAAACTTCCTAACTCTTAGTAGGAGAAATCTCATTATGGTGAGGGTAGAAAATAGCTGCAGAAAAACAGAAACTAGTGTGATTCATAAATTGTCCATGTACTGGGAATTTTAAACTTTTTAATGTTTATTTATTTTTGAGAGACAGAGAGAGAGAGAGAGAAAGAGAGAGAGAGAGAGAGAGAGAGAGAGAGCAGGGGAGGGCCAGAGAGAGAGGGAGACACAGAATCCAAAGCATGCTCCAGGCTCTGAGCTGTCAGCACAGAGCCCAACATGGGGCTTGAACTGCAAGATCATGACCTGAGCCGAAGTCAGATGCTTAACCAACTGAGCCTCCCAGGCAGCCCTGTACTGGCAATTTCAAATGAAGGATTCTGAAAGACACCTGGACTTCAGAGATGGTGGTCAGGACAAGAGAAATTTACCTTCTACTCAAAAAAGATCTGTAATTGTGATTGGCTGTCCTTCATAATATTTCTTCCCCTGTCAGTACCGTTTAAATAAATAGCTCTTTTCTTTAAGGTGCATGCTTTTGAGTTTTCCCCAATCTTTTTTTAAGATTTGTTTCTAATGTTTATTTATTTTTTAAAAAAATTTTTGTTTCGGGGCGCCTGGGTGGCGCAGTCGGTTAAGCGTCCGACTTCAGCCAGGTCACGATCTCGCGGTCCGTGAGTTCGAGCCCCGCGTCAGGCTCTGGGCTGATGGCTCGGAGCCTGGAGCCTGTTTCCGATTCTGTGTCTCCCTCTCTCTCTGCCCCTGCCCCGTTCATGCTTTGTCTCTCTCTGTCCCAAAAATAAAAAAAAAAAAAAAAAAAAAAAACGTTGAAAAAAAAAAAAATTTTTGTTTCACGTTTATTTGTTTTTGAGACAGAGAGAGACAGAGCATGAACGGGGGAGGGTCAGAGAGAGGGAGACACAGAATCTGAAACAGGCTCCAGGCTCTGAGCTGTCAGCACAGAGCCTGACGCGGGGCTCGAACTCATGAACTGTGAGATCGTGACCTGAGCCGAAGTCAGCCGCTTAACCAACTGAGCCACCCAGGCGCCCCTTTAATGTTTATTTTTTGAGAGGGAGAGAGCGAGAGAGCGAGAGAGAGAGACAGAGTGTGAGCATGGGAGGGGCAGAGAGAGAGGGAGACCCAGAATCCAAAGCAGGCTCCAGGCTCTGCACTGTCAGCACAGAGCCTTATGTGGGGCTTGAACCCACACAATGTGAGATCATGACCTGAGCCCCGAAGTTGGACGCCTAACTGACTGAGCCACCCAGGTGCCCCTCTCCTTCAATCTTAAGAGGAACATTGACTCTCACATTTACCTGCTTGGAGGTAAAACAAAACAAAACAAAACAAAACAAAACAAAACAAAGCAAAAACAACCTATGACTTTGTTGAAGTTCTTATTTAAACCAGGTTTGTGAGTCAATGTCTCATTTCATTATCAGGGCTGTATTATTGGAGGCCTTAGATGATTGAAGCCCTTCCAACCCCAAACCCAAATGAACCTTCCTTGGCAGACTGAACAGTCCCTCTTCCCTTGTGTGATGAGGTTATTTTTGCCTTGCTTGAGGATGCTGATGGGTCACCTTGCAAGGAAATCTTAGTTCTCCCCATGTCCTGATATTTCCTACTTTTTCCAAACATAAAACTATAGTGGATCCCACTCCGAGGAAGTATGGTTATGAGGTTATATCCTGTAGTAGAGTGTTATATGAAAAAAAGAACTAGAGTTACTCACTTATTTGTATCTCATCCTTCGGGTAATATACTTGGGAAAGGATTCTGAAGAGTCTACCAAGGAGGGAAAATATAAATTTAGATCAGGAGAATGTTATCAGTATGAGTGTCTTTAAAGGAACTTCTAAATTCTATAGAGTAGGTCAGTCAGCTGAGTATATTGGACTCCTTACATCATCATAGAGATTGGAATATATCCTGTCTGGTACAAATATTTATTCTGTACTTGGTTTTTCTTTCACTGCCTGTCATCCTCCTCAACACACCATCATCTGTGATCTTACTGAATGTTTTATACAATGTAATAGTATCAGTATCTTGCTCGTATTAGTTCCAAGCAAGAAAATTGTTTTATAGACCACATGGAATTGGTGATCTGGTTTTACCATACACCTTTTTATCCAAAAGCAGCTGGCTTTATACAATATTGAAATAATTCACCAAAGTCCCAGTGAGAGCATTTTACTAGCAACCAAAGATTTTCTCCATGTTGCATGGCATATAGTTATAGACCTATAGTAATTTTGTTTTGTTTAGGTTCTATTGTCCAACCTCTGTTCTTGCTCGCCTGTGTTGCTCCTTTCTGATTCTTTGGACTATTTTCTCTTCCACCCTCCTTCCACCCCACTCCCATATGATGTGTGCTGTGCTGCTGCTGTTGGTTACCCAGTGTTTACACTAAGCCAATGATCTTGGCTTCACCCCTTTTAGATCTGTTCAGTTTTGTTGTTGAATATGCCAGCATGGGATGCATAGTTATCTAATACTATTGCAAAAGGAGAACTGACATAGAGAAACTCGGAGAAGCAACTGTGGCTGCATTGCCTTCCAAGTGAAATGATCAGGAGAATGTATTTGTAGGTGTCATTGGTGACACCTTGCAGATGAGAGCTTAACTGTATGCCAAGGGAGAGCTAAAGACCAACAGCAGAATATTGGAGTCCTCTGTCAAGGAGCCTCCATGGTGGCCTAGAGCTGGAAGGCTTTGCCCATGGAGACACAGAGGAGGAGTCTGGTGAGTCAGCTTGGACCAGGGGCCCTCAGGTGAGGGAAGGCAAGAGCATAAAACCTAAGTCTATGTCCCCCACTGAGAAGAAAAGCTAGTAAAAACAAGATAAAAGGGGCCAGCCAAATGCCTGAGGCTGGATAATCCCCTTGCATACTTTTGGCTTCTGTAATCTTGTTTGCCTCCTGCCTCCACTAACTACCCATGTAGCACCATTGATAAGGGCCCCCTCCCCTTTATCTTTTGTCTCTCAACCCCTTACCATCCCAGCCATAAAAGGAGGCCGATGTCACGGTTTGGGGCCCAGCCTTTGGAGGTGACTCTGCTGGGCCAGCACCGGTGCACAATAAACAGTCTTTTCTGATTCCCTGAGTGTGTGTGGCTTGTCTCTTCCTGGGTGCCAAGTATTTGCTGTAACACCACAAGTTTGGAGGGAAAGGCCGCCTTAGCTTCCCCATCCTTTTCCTCACCGAAGGTCAAAATAGGGGCAATTTCTTGCCAAAAAAGGAGCCCCTTATCTGTCTACTCCAAAACTGGCTTTCTTCTGTAGAAGAATTGAGAAACTGGTGAGGACTGTGAAGCTTAGAGCTCTGTTGGAGTCTTCTAAGATGGTGGGAATGAGGAAGCCATGGTGTGTGTGTGCCCATACCTGAAGCCCAGGCTTCCTGGAGGAAGAAGGACTGAAGAGTGTGTTATCACCTGGGGTAAGAGTATTGTGGATCACTGTTGTTGGGAAGACAAAGCCCAGGAGGCTAATGTGTGCAAATACGCCTTTACTGCTAGGGCTCATTAGCCCCCACAGAGCAAGAGTGGAAAAATCCATGCTGTGGCAGCCTTGTCAGCTTCTACAACCTTTTCCTTGGAGAGCCGCTTGAAATTGCAGAATAAATTGTCAAGAGTTTTTTTTTACCCCAACATTTGACTTAGCAGAGTTGTGCCAGGGACCAGATTATGGAGAACTTATCTATAACCAGGGATCAATTTTAAAGATGTCTGTTTCATTTTAGTCTTTAAAAGCAAGTTTAATTCTTGTTTTCTTTTCTACAGATTTTATTTTAAATTATTTTTATAATAATAACAATATTCCAACATGTTTCAGTATTTGTTAGGCTCCGATGATGGCAGGGCACAACACAATGATACCTAGAGATGAAAGAACTTTTTATTATTTAAAGCTCCAAAAGAAAACAGGTTGCCACACAGGGCCACACAGGGCCACACAGGGCCACACAGGGCATTGAACCCAGGAAAAGGGTAACTTCAAGCTGGAACTGTAGAAAGCAGCTTATATATGGCAAGCAGAGTGGGGTTAGCTAAATTTCATGGGTTTCCTGGGATTGGGTATTATAAATAATTCTGTAAGCGCAAGGAAGTAGGGAATGTCTCTGGATATTTGGCATCTGACAGTAAGTGTTGTAATTCAGGAGTGTTAGAGCCAGAGAAGGGAAGCGGTTGGACTTAAGAAACTGTGCTTGGAGTGGAATTGAGAATTTTACCCATGATGTCTTAATTCGGACAAAATAGAACTTGTGAGATTTATTACAAACAGATAGGGAAGCAATTGAAACCTTTCTTCTGCCTAGTTTCACTTTTATTTGTTTAACGTTATTAATGCTTTTACATATTTTACATCTTTATTCAAAATGTCAATCTGTGGATAATTCCATGTGTAAAGGCAGGGGGTGGATCCATAAGGGATGGAAAATCAAGTGATAAGGGCCTCAATAGGGGATTTAACTGTTAATTACCATTGCCAAAGTAATGTGCCACAAGAAATGACTTGGTAAAGGAGTTGGTCTTTTTACTTTTTAGTTCATTGAAAATATATTTTGTGAAGGCAGGGTTATTCATGGCATAAAACACTTCGTATCTTGTCCAAAAAGGAAAGAAAAAAATCCCGTAACCTGGTTTTAAGAAATAAAATCATTGAATTAGGTGATTTAAACAATAGGAACTTTTCACTGATGTCATATTACCAGTAGCACAAATTAGTAAGATTTTCTATATCTATCTATATCTATATTGATAGATTAGTATAGATATAGATATAAACATAGTGTAAAGTATAAGTCACAGCTTTTTTTTGCCTTATGGATATCCAATTGTTGTACAGTCATTTGTTCAAAAAACAACTTTCTCTGTAATGCCTGAAGTTCCAAAACCTCCCACAAAAGACCACCAGAGTCGTAAGTCAAAGCCAAGCGGCAAGGGTCGTTTACTGCAGGTTCGAACCTGGTCCTCTGCGCACTCGTCGCCGGTGACGCAAGAGGCCACGATTAGGGTTGGTATAGCGTTTTTATAGACAGAGACAAATAGCACAGGGGAGGTTTTTACTTGTGGCGGGAGGAAGAAAGGGGGAAGGGGGTAGGTGAGGAATGTGCTAAGCAAGCAGGTTTACAGAAGCGAGAAATGCCGGTTAGTTTGTATACAATCACTCATTTCATTACATATCAGACTACATTTAGGAAGTTTTACAGCCCATTCTACTACACAGCGGGTTACAATCAGGAAAGGTCTCACAATGCTCATAGCAAACAGCAAGCAAAACAGACTTCTCAGCAATTGTATTTCTTATCAAAGATCCATAATAAGCAGAAAAGAGAACCTAGCTTTAAACTAAGGCAGGGCTGTCATTTGGATTCAAAGCTGTTCCTTTCATTCCCCCCTTTTCCTTGTGCCTAAAGAACCAATCTTGGATCTTTAGTTTTCTATTTGTAATGTCTCGAGCGGTTGGTACTGAGTTCGTAAGACCATTAATTGTACAGCATTGAACCTGTCTTGGACAAAATTAATAATTTTGTTTATGATGCAGAGGCCTAATGTGAGAGCGAGAAGTAGAATGGCCAGAGGCCCAAGTAAAGCGGAGAGCAGGGTAGTATTATAGACTTCCTGGGTTTCTAAATTAGAAACCTTCCAAGTTAAAGTATAGGGTATGTGGGGGTTGCCCATAATACTTATCAGTCCGTAGGAGGTGAGCAGGAGCACGCTAGTGAGTGTTCCTCCGATCATTGTGGGTCCGGAGCTGCTGCAACAGTCTTGGTATGGGACACCCAGGCTTTGGTTTCAGCTGGTTTTCGGGGTCAGGTTTTCGACGCAGAGTCAATTTTAAAGGATGGGTCTTACTCTGGTCAACCGTCCAGGCGGTGTTGGCTTCCGGCACGAAGTCTTCTCGAACCGCAAAGGGATCAGCTGGTCGGGCGTGGGTGTAATGGATCCAGGTAGCAATCCCGTCGACTTTGAGAGCAGTGGGTGTGGTTAGGATCACAATGTAGGGTCCCCTCCACCGTGGTTGGAGGGTCTCTTGCTTGTGTCTCCGCACGTATACCCAATCTCCGGGTCGGTAGTGATGCGGCTCAGGAGGGGGCCCGTTTTCATAAATGGCTCTCAATCGGGGCCAAACTTCCTGGTGGGTGTGCTGGAGTTCCCTCAGGGAAATAAGAAGTTTATGATCATCAAATTCAGTTAACACATTAGACTGTAGGTTGGGAATTATAGGGGGGGGCACTCCATACATGATTTCAAAGGGGGTTAATCCCAGTTTGTAAGGGGAGTTCCGCACCCTGAACAGAGCGTAGGGGAGTAAGACTACCCAATTAGCGCCAGTCTCTATGGTCAATTTAGTTAAGGTCTCTTTTTTAGAGTTCTATTCATTCTTTCTACCTGTCCTGAGCTTTGGGGTCTATATGCACAATGTAGTTTCCAATCAGCCCCAATAAACTGCGCTATCCCTTGTATTACCTTTGAAATGAATGCTGGTCCGTTGTCTGATCCTATTAGGGTAGGAAATCCGTACCTGGGTATGATGTCTTCTAACATTTTCTTTGCTACTACCTGCGCAGTCTCATGCTTGGTGGGGAAGGCCTCTGTCCATCCTGAAAAGGTATCTATAAACACTAACAAATATGTATATCCATATTTTCCAGGCTTTACCTCGGTGAAGTCTACTTCCCAATAGGCTCCCGGCCTGGTTCCGCGGGTTCTGGAGCCAGGGTTTTTCCCGTGGTTGGTGGCGTTAGTTAATTGACAAGCTTTACAGCTAGTGACTATCTGCTCAATTTTTGTCCTGGAGTCTTTAATAGTGATCCTAGCATGTCTTATTAAGTCTTGCATTTTTCTTGTGCCCATATGAGTGGCTCGGTGCATCTTGGATAAGACTTTATTTCCCATTTCTTCTGGGAGGATTATGCTACAGTCTGCTGCTCTCCACCATCCGTTAAGGCACTGAGTTAAAGGTAATTTTTGGATCCAGTTTAGGTCTTCTTTAGTGTAGGCGGGATTTTCTGGTAAGCTAGCTGAACCGGGGTCTGGTAGGGTGGTCATTAAAGCATAGTCCACCTGTAAAGCCGCCTCTCGGGCCACCTGGTCAGCCAAACTATTTCCTCTGGCCACCGGTGTGACCGGTTTTTGGTGGCCTGGGCAATGTATGATGGCTAGTCGTTTAGGCAGCCAGAGTGCCTTTAAAAGAGCCAATATTTCTTCTTTGTTTTTGATAGTTTTCCCCTCTGCAGTTAACAGCCCCCTCTCTCTGTATATAGCTCCATGTATGTGGGCCGTAGCAAAAGCATATCTGCTATCGGTATACACGTTTAGTTTCTTGTCTTTTCCTAAAGTCAGTGCCTTGGTTAAGGCCACAAGTTCAGCTCGTTGGGCAGAGGTGCCAGCTGGCAAAGGCTCTGCCCAAACAGTCTCAGTTTCAGTTGTGACTGCTGCCCCCGCGTACCTTTGACCCTGATGTACAAAGCTGCTGCCGTCAGTGAACCAGGTAACCTCAGCGTCTGGTAGCGGGTGATCCTGTAAATCTTCCCGAACTCCATGAACCTGTGCCAATATCTCAGCGCAGTCATGGAAGGGTGTATCCAAGTCCGGGTCTGGTAACAGGGAGGCAGGGTTTAGTGTTCGGGGGGAGGGGGGGGAGCATAAATGATTCTGAGGGGATTTAATAATAGTCCCTGGTAGTGAACCAGTCGGGCGTTACTTATCCATTGGTCAGGAGGTTGTTTGAGGACTCCCTCGATGGCATGAGGGGTTGTAACATGTAACTCTTGTCCCATAGTTAACTTATCAGCATCCTTTACCATTAGAGCTGTAGCAGCGATCATACGGAGGCAAGGGGGCCAGCCAGCCGCTACTGGGTCTAGTCTTTTTGAAAGATAGGCAATGGGCCTGGGGCATGGACCAAGGAGTTGCGTCAGCACTGCTTTGGCTACCCCCTTGTTTTCATCTACGAAGAGATGAAAGGGTTTGGAGACATCGGGGAGCCCTAAGGCTGGCGCCGACAATAGGGCGAGTTTGATTTGCTGGAAAGCCTGCTCAGTTTTCTCTGTCCACTCAAAGGGCGCCTGTTCTCGGGTGACCAGGTAAAGAGGCTTAGCTATCTCGGCGAACCGAGGTATCCACAAGCGGCAGAACCCGGCCAATCCCAGGAATTCTCTTACCTGCCTTCGCGTTGTGGGTCGGGGGATGCGGAAGACGGTTTCCTTCCGTGCATCAGTGAGCCATCGTTGGCCTTCTCTTAACAGATACCCCAAGTAGGTTACCTCGGATCTGCAAATTTGGGCTTTCTTTGCTGAAGCCCGGTACCCCAGGGCACCAAGTGTCCGGAGGAGATTTTTGGTGCCTTGCAAGCAAGCTTCGGCAGTCTCAGCAGCGATTAAAAGATCGTCAACGTACTGCAAGAGAGTCACTTTGGGGTTTTGATTCCGGTACTCACCCAGATCCTCGTGAAGTGCCTCATCGAACAAGGTGGGTGAGTTTTTAAATCCTTGGGGGAGCCGGGTCCAGGTGAGTTGCCCATTTATGCCTCTCTCAGGATCGGACCACTCGAAGGCGAAGAGCTCTTGACTTTTGGGGGCCAGAGGCAGGCTGAAAAAAGCATCTTTTAAATCAAGGACAGTATACCATTGTCTTTCTGGGCTGAGGGCACTTAGGAGGGTATAGGGGTTGGGTACTGTTGGGTGTATGTCCATGACTCGGCGGTTAACTTCTCTCAGATCTTGTACAGGACGATAGTCCGCACTGTTAGGTTTTCGTACAGGCAGCAGGGGGGTGTTCCAGGCTGAATGGCAGGGACGCAAGATGCCTAAGTCTAGGAGGCGACGGATATGTGGCGTGATGCCATTTCTGGCCTCCATTGACATCGGGTATTGTCGGACCCGAACTGGATCTGCCCCTGGTTTCAGCTCTATGAATAGAGCTGGGCGATGTTTAGCCAACCCCATACCCCCGGTTTCAGCCCATGCCCCTGGAAACTGTTGGAGCCAGGGCTCTATGTTTTGACTTTGTGAGGGTGGCCCCTGGTGGAGTCGATATTCATCTTCTAATCTTAGAGTGTGGTAATGGGTTGGTTGTGAGGGCCAGTCACTTGGGGGCCCCCTGGCGTAAAATGAATTTGGGCCTCCATTTTAGTGAGTAAGTCTCTTCCTAATAAGGGGCATGGGCTGTCGGGGATGACTAGGAAGGAATGGGTGACCTTTCCATTTCCTAGGTCCACAGTCCTCTGGGTGGTCCAGGGATATTTTTTTATTCCGGTAGCCCCTTGGACCCAGGAAGATTTTTTAGAAATTTTTCCATGGGGCCTGATCAAGACCGAATGTTGTGCTCCTGTGTCAACTAAAAATTGAACTGGGTTCCCCTCCACTTGTAGGGTTACCCTAGGTTCGGGGAGGGGATCCGAACCCCGTCCCCCCTATTCTGCCTCTTGAGTGAAGAGGGCGGGTGTGGTTTTTGGCTGCCACGGTTTTTGATCATGACGTGGCTTTTTCTTTCTAGGGCATTCTCGGGCCCAATGGCCTTTTTCTTTGCAATAGGCACATTGGTCCTTATCTAGGGGCTTTTGTTTATCCAGGGGCTTTTGGACAACAGCGGCCAGGACTTTGGTCATTTTCTCGGTGGCTTTAAGTTGCCTGTCCTCTGGAGTCTCTCTATTATTAAAGACACGCTGGGCAATGCGGAGTAAGTCCTGAATCTGTTTTCCCTCCAGGCCCTCTAGTTTCTGGAGTTTCTTTTTAATATCAGTGGCTGCCTGATTTACAAAGGCCATTACAACAGCAGCTTGATTTTCGGGGGCCTCGGGGTTCATGGGGGTATACTGTCTGAAGGTTTCCATTAATCTTTCTAAATAAGTGGCAGGGCTCTCTGTCTTACCTTGTATTACTGAATACACTTTTGCCAAATTAGTGGGCTTGCGTGCAGCAGCCCGGAGACCCGCCATTAGAGTCTGGCGATAAATGCGTAGCCGTCCCCTACCTTCTGCCGTGTTGTAGTCCCAGCCATCCTGTGGGGGTCGGGTCAAGGGAAAAGCTGCATTAATGAGATCAAGGTTAGCAGTGGGTTGGCCGTCATCTCCAGGAACCAGCTTTCTTGCTTCCAATTGAATTCTTTCTCGCTCCTCGGTGGTGAACAGGATTCGGAGGAGCTGCTGACAATCATCCCAGGTGGGTTGGTGGGTAAACATAACGCTGTCTAAGAGACTTATTAAATCTTTAGGGTTGTCAGAAAATCGGGCATTCTGGGTTTTCCAGTTATATAGGTCACTGGTAGAGAAGGGCCAGTATTGAAGTCGGGGGCTCCCCGTCTCATCGGGAGGCCCTATTTCCCGTAAAGGTAAAGCTACGGTGGAGTCAGGAAGGCGGAGTCCTGGCTCATGTGGGGCCCGCCTACGGGTACGTCCGGCCGGCCCTTGGACTTCGCCCCCACTAGGCATAGGCGCGGGTTGAGCCTCCCTATTCTCTGGTTCTCCTATGGGCTGGGCTACGGGAGGCTCTGCCGGCGCAGCAGGGATAGGGGCAGCTTGCGGAATAAGAGGAGGAACCTGGTAAGGGGGAGGGTCAAAGGAAAGTAAATCTTGGTTGTCGGGGAGAACAGGGGGTGCAGTTGGAGTTGGCGGCTTGGGAGGGTTGATAGGTTTAGCCGCTAGGATTCGGCATGACTCTGCTATTAAGGAAGTGGCCATCCAAGGAGGTGGGTTTTCTACTAAATCTTGCCACACCAGAATATAGGGAATCTGATCCGAGTGACCTTCTTTCCCTGGTAGGAAAATTTTTTATTTTACTTTAAGGACCACAGGGAGGCAGAAGGTTCCCTCTGTAGGCCAATTGACCCCAAAGGTGGGCCATTCAGAGCGGCAATAGGTGATCAACTTCCTTTTGCGAATGTCTAGGCTTAAGTTGTGCCCTCTAGCTTTTATGTCCCTGAAGTTGGCGAGAAGGAGGGAGAGAGGGGTGCTCTGCGTTTGGCCCATGTTATGATTCTGAGGAAGAGGAGAAGAGAAGGGGGCGGCACGGAGGGGGCCCTGAAGCGGCTGAAATCAGCGGTGGAGTTCGCACAGGCGACCTCCGAGGGTGAGACCCCTGGCGGCCTGGCTGGGCCCTGGGCGGAGGGGCAGGAGGGAAAGCCGCAAGCAGCTGAGGAAGGAGGAAAGAGGAACAAAGGATGGAATAATTAATTCTGATCAGCCGAAAAAACACTTAATTCCAATAAAACATCCGACGCACGAAAGAAAAACAAGAGCCAACAAGAATCTCTGACAGTGGTTTCAACTTTCTGGGGCCGTCTCGGCCAGCCCAACAGAAAGGGTTATGGCTAGGACGGCGGTTATTACAAGGGCCCAGGGGTGACAATACATTTAGACTGACATAGAAGCACTCGCGTACTCGCCCGTCCGCGTCCCTCGCGGGAACTTAGGTGCCTCTTAGCATGGGCGGGCAGGTATAAACCCCTGCTTGGATCAAAATAAATTTTGACCGCCTTAAGCCGTATGAGGATCACCGCGGAAATCGGGTTAGAGCCCACTCGAATCCCGTAGCTTATGTCGTGGAACTACACATAGGGTAAGTCAGGCGCGTGCCCCTGACTCCCAACAATCATTCCAGTCGATTTAACAGACAGACACACAGACACACATCACATCAAAATACGGGTAACAATTGGCATGCCTAGATGGTTTTTTTTTCTTTTAGACGCCTAGAGATATTTCTTAGCACTCTGGAAGTTCATAGAGAAAATGAAAGTATTTAGCTCGCAGGCGCGTTGGGCGTAAGCAGCCCACAGAAAAGAATCCTGATGGGCCAAAAAGGCCCCCCGATGGACCAGGAAGGTCCACTGATGGACCAGGAAGGTCCCCAGATGGGCCAAGAAGGCCCCCAGATGGGCCAAGAAGGCCCCCAGATGTCAGTGGACGTCTCCAACTGACCCCGGCCGGGTGCCCTATAGCGCGTCCGCCAGGGTCACACCAGCTTCCAGACAGAACCGGTTCTCCAGAGAAGAAACACAGATCAGAGAGAAAAGGAAGAACGTTAGAGCCGGCTTACTTACCGATCGGAATCAAATACGACCCGTTGACCAGAAGTCTGGTGGGCTCTGGGGAGATCTCGCTGGGGCCTCCAAATGTAATGCCTGAAGTTCCAAAACCTCCCACAAAAGACCACCAGAGTCGTAAGTCAAAGCCAAGCGGCAAGGGTCGTTTATTGCAGGTTCGAACCTGGTCCTCTGCGCACTCGTCGCCGGTGACGCAAGAGGCCACGATTAGGGTTGGTATAGCGTTTTTATAGACAGAGACAAATAGCACAGGGGAGGTTTTTACTTGTGGCGGGAGGAAGAAAGGGGGAAGGGGGTAGGTGAGGAATGTGCTAAGCAAGCAGGTTTACAGAAGCGAGAAATGCCGGTTAGTTTGTATACAATCACTCATTTCATTACATATCAGACTACATTTAGGAAGTTTTACAGCCCATTCTACTACACAGTGGGTTACAATCAGGAAAGGTCTCACAATGCTCGTAGCAAACAGCAAGCAAAACAGACTTCTCAGCAATTGTATTTCTTATCAAAGATCCATAATAAGCAGAAAAGAGTACCTAGCTTTAAACTAAGGCAGGGCTGTCATTTGGATTCAAAGCTGTTCCTTTCATTCTCCACTTAATTGCCTTTGCACCTTTGTCAAAAATCAGTTTTCCGTATATAATAGGGACTCTTCTGGCCTCTATTATGTTCCTTTGATCTATCCAGCTAGTATGATGCTAGCACAGCGATGTCTTGATTATTGTAGTTTTGAAATCAGATAGGATTAGCTCTCCAACACTATTCTACTTTTTCAAAGTTGTTTTGACTATTCTAGGTCCTTTGCATGCCATATGTATTTTTGAATCAGCATGTAAATTTCTATAAAACATGTATGGGGTTTTGATGGGGATTTCACTGAATTTACAGATCAATTTGGGGATAATTGATCTCTTTAAAAGATTGGGTCTTCTGACTCAAGAACACAGTATACTGTTGCATTTTTTAGGTCTTCTTTAATTCCTCTCACCAATGTTTTGTTGTTTTCAGTGTTGTAGTGAAGACCAGAAAATATGAGCAATGACTGAAATGGACAAGAAAGATATAATCTGAGTAATGACTAGAGAAAACCTCAAACCAGGCATAGGACAGAAGTCCTGTTAGAGGCTGGCAGGTGGTACAAGCTTCCTGCAGTGGGATTCAGACATTCCTCCCCACAATGGTGAACAAAGGCATGTTATTGTTTTTGCCCTTAGCTGAGATACTTCAGATTCCAGGCCTCATTCATAGGTATTTTCTTTTGGAATGATATGAATACCATTCTCATACCTGATCCATGGAAACTAGAGCATCTTTAAGTTATATACAAATTATGTTAGGGTTTAGATGTTTATCTTTTCACTATATAAAATGCCCCCCACAACTTTGTTCTCGTAAATAACAATGATTACTAACATCCCAGAAATAAGAATAAATATAAAGTTTCACGTGGACTGTAATCTACTTTGTGATCTTGTCCAAGACATAGGGATTTGAATAAACCTTATGATATTTGATCCCTCATGTCAAGATGAGAGTAAAAAATGTGTTTCCTACTTGATAGCTATTTCCTCTTCTGTAACAATAGGATTTCTTTGGAATGCAATGCTTTAGGTTTAATCCTTTCTGTCTCTGTCTCTCTTTCTCTCTGTATCTCTCTGTCTCTCCACCTCCACATCTCTCTCTCTCTCACTCATATAAAATAGCTTTCCTGATATTCTTCTCCCTCCTCATCCTTGTTTCTAGGCTCGCTATCTTTTTTTTTAATTTTTAAAAAGTTTATTATTATTTTTGTAAGTAAAAAAAATGTTTAACTTTTATTTATTTTTGAAAGAGAGAGAGAGAGAGAGAGAGAGAGAGAGAGAGAGAGACAGTGTGCGAGTGAAGGAGGGGCAGAGAGGAGGGAGACAGAATCCAAAGCAGGCTCCAGGCTCTGAGATGTCAGCACAGAGCCCGATGTGGGACTTGAACTCACAAAGTATGAGATCATGACCTGAGCTGAAGTCAGACACTCAACCAACTGAGCCACCCAGGTGCCCCTTATTATTATTATTATTATTATTATTATTTTTTGAGAGATACAGAGTGCAAGTGGGGGAGGCAGAGAGAGAGGAAGCCACAGAACTCGAAGCAGGCTCCAAGCTGTCAGCACAGAGCCCAACGAGAGGCACGAACCCACAAACCTTGAAATCATGAACTGAGCCAAAGTTGGACACTTAACCGAGTGAGCCACCCAGGTACCCCCCTTTTATTTAATTAAAGAAGTTCAGCTTTTTTTAATTTAAATTTTAGTTAGTTTATTACTAACTAAATCGGGGAATCAGAAAAGACTCTTCATTTTGCACCAGTGCTGGCCCAGCAGAGTCACCTCCAAAGGCTGGGCATCTGGCTCAGGTTTTGCTGGTCTTTTATACATATGGGCTTCCAGGATGGGTGGAGCTAGTACAGTCAAGCTTCTGGATAGTGGCTGCAGACTGACACAAGAGGCAAGCAAGATTGCAGAAGCCAAAATCATGCAAGGGCAGTATCTGGCCTTGGACATCTGGCTGCCCCTTGCTTTTTTTTTTGTTTTTTTTTTTGTTTTTTTTTTTTTGTTTTTACCAGCTTTCTTTCTCAAGTTATTATACAGTGCAATATTGGTTTCAGGAGTAGAATTTAGTGATTGACAACTTATATACAACAACCATTGCTCATCACACCAAGTGCTCTCCTTAATACCCATCACCCATCTAGCCCATCTCCCACCCACTCCCTCCATCAACCCTCAGTTTTTTCTCTATTATTAAGAGTCTCTAGTGGTTTGTTTTCCTCTCTCTTCTTCCCCTACTGCCCATATGTTCATCTGTTTTGTTTCCTAAATTCCACATATGAGTGAAATCGTATGGTATTTGTCTTTCTCTGACTGACTTATTTCATGTAGCATAATACATTCTAGCTCCAGCCATTGTCGTTGAAAATGGCAAGATTTCATTCTTTTTGGTGGCTAAGTAATATTCCACTGTCTGTATGCATATATACACCATATATATATATATATATATATATATATACACACACACACACACATATATACACATATATATATGTGGTGTGTATATATATACCACATCTTCTTTATCCCTTCATCAGTCAATGGACATTTGAGCTCTTTCCATAATTTGGCTGTTGTTGATAATGCTGCTATTAAGGTGCATGTACCCCTTCAAATCTGTACCTTTGGGTAAGTATCTAATAGTGAAATTGCTGGGTCATAGGGTAATTCTATTTTTAACTTTTTGAGGAGCCTCCTAGGCTCAGTATCTTCACTTCACTGTGGCTCCTGCTCTCTGTCTTCAGCTCTCACAACTAGCTTGGCTGTCACCAACCACATATCACAACTTCTCCACTTCTTGTTCTGGGTGTCTGGGGTTCACAATTAGTCCAGGTCCAAACTGAGCTTTCTGCTAGACTTAGACTTAGACTTAAAAGTGGCCTTTTACTTTCATTCAGGGAAGGCTGACTAAAGCCTTGGTTTCATGATGAAGTCTTGGTGTCACGAGGCACAGCACAGCTATAGACTCTCCATGTTACAAGGATACCCACTGTTACCAGCAGGGGAGGGCTCATCTCCAAGACCAGGAAAGCCTCAGTGAAGGCAGAGGAGAAACATAGACTTAAACATTCACACTTGAGAGAGTCTGGGTGTGTGAGCCCCAGTCCTGGGTGTCCCTCAGGGCCTTCTTCTCTGCACGTGGACAGCTGAAGGAAGCCCAGGACCAATTCTATCTCTTCTTCCTGGAGGACCCTGGTCTTCATCACTTTTGTTCAGTCTTTTACAGATGGCCTTCATTTTCCTCCTGCTCTTCTTCCTGCCAGAAGAAGCTCATTTCTGTGGTTAGGGGTAAGTTCTCATATTTTTAATCTTTTTCTCATTGAAAGGTTGATTTTTTAGGCTTTTATTAATGAGACAGGTTGCCTTTTTAGCCTGAGCCCCAAGAGAAATTGGTCTACAGCTTGGCCTTTCCTGAAGGTACAGCCTTGATCCTAAGGCGTTAGGTACAGCCCCAACAGAGCCTGGGGTTTAGGAAAAGGCCCCAAGTCCCCATTCAGATTCTGACCAGCTGCCATCTCTGCCTCCACCCAGTCCCCTTCCGGCCTGAATGCTGGGTCTATAAGTCCTAGCTGGGGCACACCCGTGATGCTAGTCTAGGGGAGACAGAGTCCTGGAGGAAGAAACAGAAGAAAAGCTCCATATGGCTCGATGGGATATATGGCTATGGGATGAGGAATGACCCAAAAATACCCACCCACTGACCTGCTGTGGGGCTGCAGACTCAGCTCCTGACCTCCATGGGTCTCGGTCACCTCATCTGCACAATGGGCAGAAATGCATTCCTAGCACACAGAGGACACTCTTAAATGAAGGGGGATCTGAAGTGATAAGAAAGTAGATTTGGCCCAAGAGAAGGAGAAGCAGATTAGAGTTGCTGTAGAAGACCTGACTTGGACCTCCTTAGGTACAGCCAGGGTCTGCCTCTCTGGAAGTGGTCAGGACAGTCAGACAGGTGAGAAGCTCTGAAATCAGAATCATGGGCCAGTTGAAGTCTCTGCAGTGCTCTGTAGTGACCAGGCATGTGTGTCACAGGCCCTCTTTTGTTTATCCTCATCCCTACCCATGGGTAACCCCAGGATGAGCTCAGGGAGCTCACTGCCCCATTGGTTACTGTGAACATCTACAGTCATTAGAGTCATGTGTCATCTTCACAGCATCCCTTGGTTAGTACTAGTGTAATTTATTCAAACAGTGGCTCACATGTTCTGAAATGGTTTTGATAATGTGTCATTATTTATTATAGCCAGAGTTTATTCAACCACTCTTTTTGTAGATGGATAAGTGGTGTATGATTTAAGTTTTTGCGATCTTATACTAGCAATGGTGAACATTCTTTGACTTACAATAATACTCATATACAAATTCTATTTCTAGTAGCTAAAAACTAGAAACAACTCAAATACCTACCAATAGAAAAATACATAAGTAAATTGTGCTAGATTCACAGTATGGAATACCACATAGGTATGAGAAGGAATGAACTAAACCCCACACAGATAAAATGTTAAGTGAAAGGAACTAGATACAAAACAGGACATGCTATATGATTCACTTTATATATAGTTCAAAAGCTAACAAAACTGGTGTTTAGGCATACACACAAGCTGTGCTGAAACAGTTTTACAGAAAGCAAGGATTCTAGGGGCGCCTGGGTGGCTCAGTCGGTTGAGCGGCCGACTTCGGCTCAGGTCATGATCTCGCGGCCCGTGAGTTCGAGCCCCGCATCAGGCTCTGTGCTGACCGCTCAGAGCCTGGAGCCTGTTTCAGATTCTGTGTCTCCCTCTCTCTCTGACCCTCCCCCGTTCATGCTCTGTCTCTCTCTGTCTCAAAAATAAATAAACGTTAAAAAAAAATTTAAAAAAAAGAAAGCAAGGATTCTAACCTGCCTAGCAGGCAATTTTTATTTTAATTTTAATAAAAAAAATTTTTAATTTTTTATTTGTAACTACTAATCTATTTTTTTAAGTTTTTAATTCCAGTTAGTTAATACAGTGTTATATTAGTACAGTATATTAGGTGTACAATATAGTTATTCAACAATTCCCTTCAGGATGAGTGCAGTCCTTAATCCTCATCATCTATTTAACCCATTCCCCCATCCACCTCTGATAACCATCAGTTTGTTCTCTATAATTGAGAATCTGTTTCTTTTTTTAATTTAAATTAAGTTAGTTAACATATAGTGTAGAATTGGTTTCAGGAGTAGAATTCAGTGATTCATCACTTACATACAACGCCCAGTGCTCATCCCAGAAAGTGCCCTCCTTAATGCCCATCACCCATTTAGCCCATACCCCCACCTGCCACCCCGCCAGCGAATTCTGTCTGTGTTCCGTGTTTAAGAGTCTCTTCTGGCTTGCCTCCCTCTCTGTTTTTATCTTATTTTATATTTTCCTTCCCTTCCCCTATATTCATCTGTTTTGTTTCTTAAATTTGCCATATGAGTGAAATCATATATTTGTCTTTCTCTGACTGACTTATTTTGCATAGCATTATACTCTCTAGTTCCATCCATGTCATTGCAAATGGCAAAGATTTAATTCCTTTTGATGGCTGAGTAATAGTCCATTGTATATACCTACCACATCTTCTTTATCTATTCATCAAACGATGGACACTTGGGCTGCTTACTATAATTTGGCTACTGTAAATAATGCTGTTATAAACATAAGGGTGCATGTATCCCTTTGAATTAGTATTGTTGTATTCTTTGGGTAAATACCCAGTAGTGTGATTGCTGGATCATAAGGTAGTTCTATTTTTAACTTTTTCAGGAACCTCCATACTGATTTACAGAGTGGCTGCACCAGTTTGCATTCCCACTAACAGTGCAAAAGGGTTCTTTTTCTCCACATTCTCACCAACACCTGTTGTTTCTTGTGTCTTCGATTTTAGCCATTCTGACATGTGTGAAGTGATATCTCATTGTCATTTTCATTTGCATTTCCCTGATGGTAAGTGATGATGAACATCTTTTCATGTGTCTGTTGTATATCTATTCATGTTTTCTGCCCATTTTTAAATTGGATTATACGTGTTTTGGGTGTTGAGTTTTATAAGTTCCTTATGTATTTTGGATACTAACTCTTTTTTTAAAAAAAGTTTATTCATTTTTGAGAGAGAGCTTGCAGGCTGGGGAGGGGCAGAGAGAGAAAGAGAGACAGAGGATCCAAAGCAGGCTCCACACTGTCAGTGAGAGCCTGATGTGGGGCTCAAACTCATGAACAGTGAGTCATGACCTGAGCTGAAGTCGGACACTCAACTGACTGAGCCATCCAGGCACCCTGGATACTAACCTTTTATCAGACATGTCATTTGCAAACATTTTCTCCCATTCCGTAGGTTGCTTATAGTTTTATTGATTGCTTCCTTTGCTGTGCAGAAGGTTTTTATTCTGGTGAAATCCCCATAGTTCATTTTTGCTTTTGTTTCCCTTGCCTCAGGAGACATATCTAGAAAAAAGTTGCTATGGCTAATGTCAAAGAGGTTACTGCCTGTGTTCTCGTCCAGGATTTTTATGGTTTCAGGTCTCACATGTAGGTCTTTGATCCATTTTGAGTTTATTTTTGTGTATGGTGTAATAAAGTGGTTCAGTTTATTACTTTTGCAGGTTGCTGTCCAGTTTTCCCAACATCATTTGTTGAAAAGACTGTTCTTTTCCCATTGGGTATTCTTTCCTGCTTTGTCACAAGTTAATTGTCCATATAGTTGTACTACCATATTGTTTTGACTACTACTGATTTGTAATATAATTTGAAGTCTGGAATTGTGATACCTCTACTTTTGATTTTCTTTTTCAAGATTTGCTTTGGCTATTCAAGGTCTTTTGTTGTTCTGTATATATTTTAGGATTGCTTGTTTAGTTCTGTGAAAAATGCTGTTGGTATTTTGGTAGTGATTGTATTAAATCTGCAGATTGCTTTGGGTAGTATGGGCATTTTAACAATATTTGTTCTTCCAATCCATGACATGGAATGTTTTTCCATTTTTTTTGGTGTCATCTTCAATTTCTTTTATCAGTGTTTTATAGTTTTCAGAGTATTGGTCTTTCAACACTCTGGTTAAATCTATTCCTAGATATTTTATTGTTTTTGATGCAGTTGTAAATTGGATTGTTAATTTATCTTTCTGCTCTTTCATTGTTAGTGTATAGAAATGCAACAGATTTATGTACATTGATTTAGTATTCTGTAACTTTACTGAAGTAATTTATCAGTTCTAGTAAATTTTTGGTGGAGTCTTTCGAGTTTTCTATATATAGTATCATGTTATCTGCAAATAGTGAAAGTTTTACTTCTCTCTTACCAATTTGGATGCCATTTATTTCCTTTTCTTGTGTAAGTGAATGCCCAACACAGGGTAACCTCAGCAGTGGAACGTTTTAAAAATAAAATGAATAGATGAACTGTTCTATGGATATTAGTTAGCCTCTTTTATCAGCCACCCCTCTCATTGTCCGATGGGCTTCTGAACAAATTGGCCATGAGGCAGGGGACAAAGTTATGCATGGACTCAGTAAATGGCACCAACCCCCGGGTTATCAGCCAACTAGCTGGTGGCAGGTTGATTTTATTGGACCTCTTCCATCACGGAAGGGGAACATTTTGTTCTTACTAGAATAAACAAGTACTGTGGAGATTAATTTGCGTACAGTGCTTCTGCCAAAACTATCATCGGTGGACTTACATAATGCTTTATCTACCACTGTTGTATGCCAGGCAGCATGGTCTGATGAAGAAACTCATTTTGGTCATGGAATTCACTAGTCTTATCATGTTCCTCACTATTCAGAAACTGGTGGCTTGATAGAATGGTGGCATGTCCTTTTGAAGAATCTGTAATGGTGTCAGGTAGGTGGCAGCTAGGTAGGAGTGGGGCAAGCGTCTCCAAGGGGCTGTATATGCTCTGAATCAGTGTCTAATATATGCAGCGATTTTTCCCATAGCCAGGATTTGGGGTCCAGCGGTCAGAAGGTGGAAATGGAAGTTCCATATTCTTTCTTCTCCTCATGGATGTGTGACTTCCACAAGCCTGGCATTAATGGTATCTTTCAGATGTAACTAGGCTGTTTGAATCCTCACATGACCCGTACTGGGGATAGCAGAAGGAGTAAGGTTCGGTCTCAGGGCCTCATCCTCACAGATGAGTGCAATTTTAGGTGCCACGTTCAAGTCTGACCTGGGCTAAAATTTGTCTAAGCCTCTCACACATCCTACCCCTCGATATGTACTGGAAACTGAGCCACTCAGAGCTGCATCAGCTTGCCTAAACTCACAGATACAGTTACTAAGTGATGGAGCTGGGATTCTACTTCAGATACACCTTTCCTCAAAGCTAGAATTGGTGCAGACACATCTGTACTGTGAGGCCTTTTCTGGAGGAACAGGTGTAATTAACCAGAGCATTTTACCAACTGGTTGTGGTAACCATGCCAAAGTCATGTTTGATTCCATGACATACTCACTCTCGGAAGTCTGAAGTGCAGGAAAGCTTCAGGCACAGTTCTTTAACAAGGGAGGACATTATTATCCACAGAACAAGGTTTTTGTATAAAGGCTGAGCCCTGCTTTACTTCCCTTTTAATTCTATCCCTTGGAAAAGACTATAAAGCAGAACTAAGTAAGTAAAAAGTAAATAAATAACACTGGAGAAGATGAGAGATAAGTTACTGTGCTACATTTCTGGAAATTGGGAGGCCAGTTAGGGATATACATCAAGACGTCAGTGTAAACTCTGCATGATCCATACATTTTCTTTTTTAAATGCATTTTTTAGGTTTATTTATCTATTTTGAGAGACAGAGAGAGAGAGAGAGAGAGAGAGAGAGAGAACACATAAGTGGGGGTGGGGCAGAAACAGAGGGAGAGAGAGAGAATCCCAAGTAGGCTCCATGCTCCCCTCTGCATTGAGCCCAATGTGAGGCTCGATCTCATGACTGTGAGATCATGACCTGGGTCAAAATCAAGAGTCGAATGCTCAACTGACTAAGCCACCCAGGTGCCCCTGTTTTAAAATATTTTCTAGTCAAATGATTCAACAGATGTACAAAGGTTTCTGAACATAGGAATTTACCCTGGTTATATTTGAAATGGTGCACAATTGAAAATAACTGAAATAAACATCCATAAGGTTTGATTGAATGAAACAGACTAATTCCATTCATGGGTTAGTATACTTTTAAAACTCTATGCAGGCCTAGAAAGCTTTAGGCAACACTCACTAAATAAAGTTTGGCCCCTGTAGAGAAAAGTGTTAACATCAGAAAGAACACAAAGCCCCTGTGTTGTTTTCGGGTCAAGGTATCTTACACATGCCACTTGTGTTAGTCCAGAGCCTTCAAGGAGCAGATGTTAAAACAGAATTCAACGTGCAAGAAATTTATTAGGGGAAACAACTTTGAGAGAAAGTGGGCATTCGGAAGAAGCTGGGAGAGCCTTCGGAATAGGATTCTGGTTTGAACTCCAGTGAAGAAGAGAGAAGGAATAAAGGCTGGGTAGAAGCATCTTTGAGAAGTTCTCCTTTTTTTTTAAATGCTTATTTATTTTTGAGAGAGAGAGAGAGAGAGAGAGCGAGCATGAACGGGGGAGGTTCAGAGAGAGAGGGAGACATAGAATCTGAAGCAGGCTTCAGGCTCTGAGTTGTCAGTACAGAGCCTGATGTGGGGCTCGAACTCATGGACCTTGAGATAATGATCTGAGCTGAAGTTGGACGCCCAACTGACTGAGCCACCCAGGTGCCCCTCAATAAACAGGCTCTTAACTATAGAGAACACACTGATGGTAACCAATGATGGGGAGATGGGTGAACTAGGTGATAAGGATTAAAGAGTACACTTATGATGAGCACTGAGTCGTGTATAGAATTGATGAATCACTATACTGAAACTAATAGAACACCATATGTTAACTATACTGGAATTTACAAAAAGATTTATTGAGTTATAGAAGATATTTAAAAATTGCATGTATTTAGTGTATACATTTAGAAGAGTTTGTGCATGTGCATACACACATGATACCATCACCACAACAAAGATAGTAAACATATCCATCACATCCAAAAATTTTATTGTGTTCTCTTATGTGTGTGTGTGTGTGTGTGTGTGTGTGTGTGTGTATTTTGGATAAAAACCTTTGAGATCTATTCTGTGAACATAATTTATTTTATTTAATTTTTAATACATTTTATTATTATTATTCTATTTGAGAGGGAGAGAGCATGTGCGTGCAAATGGGGGAGTGGGGCAGAGGGAGAGAAAGAAAGAAAGAAAGAAAGAAAGAAAGAAAGAAAGAAAGAAAGACAAACAGAGAGAATCTTAAGCAGGCTCCACACCCAGCATGGAGCCTGACATGGGGCTTGATCCCATGACCTGATATGAAATCAAGAGTTGGAAAGCTTAATCGACTGAGCAATCCGGGAGACCCCGAACATATTTTAAAGTACACAATACTGCATTGTTAACTATACATGCTTTGTTGCACAGAAGATCTCTAGAGCTTACTCATCTTGCATAACAGAAAGCTTATACATATTAAAAAACAATTCCCCATTTCCACCTTCCTTAGCTTCTGGTAACCATCATTCTATTTTCTGCCTCTATGAATTTGTCTATTTTCAATAGTTTATATAAGTGGAATCATGTGGTATTTGTCCTTCTGTGATTGGCTTATTTCACTTAGCATTATGTCCTAGGTTCATTCATGTTGTCACAAATGTCAAGGTTTCCTTCTTTTTTAACGGCTGGATAGTATCTCATTGTATGTACACATCATATTAAAATTTTTTTTAATGTTTATTTATTTTTGAGAGAGAGACAGAGTGCAAGTGGGGGGAGGGGCAGAGAGAGAGGGAGACACAGAATCTGAAGCAGGCTCTAGGCTCTGAAGTGTCAGCACAGAGCCCGACATGGGGCTCAAACTCACGAGCCTTCAAGCCATGAGATCATGACCTGAGCCAAAGTCGGAACCTCAACCAACTGAGCCACCCAGGCACGCCAGTACATCACATTTTCTTTATCCATTTATCTGTCAATGGACATTTGGGTTGTTTCTTATCTTTTAAAAAATGTTTTTAAGTTTATTCATTTGGAGAGAGAGAGAGAGAGAGAGAGAGCGAGCAACCAGGGGAGGGGCAGAGAGAGAGAGAGGGAGAGAGAGAATCCCAAGCAGACTCCGTGCTGTCAGCACAGGGCATGATGCGGGGCTTGAACTCAGGAACCATGAGATGGTGACCTGAGCTGAAACCAAGAGCTGGACGCTTAACTGACTGAGCCACTCAGGCACCCCTGGTTGTTTCCTATCTTGGCTCTTGTGAATAATGATGCAATGAACATGGGGTTTCTGGTATATCTTTGGGATTTTGATTTTATTCTTTTGGAAATATACTCTAAGATTGGTAGATCATACAGTAGTTCTGTTTCTAATTTTTATGAAAAATCCACACTGTTTTCCATATGGCTGTGCCATGCTATATTCTGACCAAAGTGTATAAGAGTTCCAGTTTCACCACATCCTCCGCAACACCTGTTAAGTTTTTACTATTTTTTTGGAACTAGCTATCCAAACAGGTATGATATGATATTTCATTGGAACTCCTTAATGATTTCAGTAAAGTAGAAGGATATAAAATAAACATGCAGAAATCAGTTTCATTTGTATACACTAATAGAAACATTTGATAAGGAAATAAAGAAAACTTTATTATCTAAAACTATATTTATCCCATTCACACTAGCCTCAAAAAGAATAAAATACTTAGGAGTAAATTGAACCAAGGAGGTGAAAGACTGTATGGTGAAAACTGTACAATACTGACCAAAGAAATTCAAGGGACCAATGTGTTGACCTTGAGTAAGATATTGATCTTCTTTCATCCTTAGTTATCTCCTCAATCAAATGGGAATACCTGAGCGGATAGATACGTTTTTTAATAAAAAGGGGCCATTCTGATTGCAGTTGACCCTTGAACAACACGGGTTTGAACTATGCATGTCCACTTATATGCAGATTTTGGTGAAATAGTACAGTACTGTAAATGTATTTTCTCTTTCTCATGATTCTTTTTTTAAAAATGTTTACTTATTTATTGAGACAGAGAGAGAGAGAGAGAGAGAGAGAGAGAGAGAGCATGACAGCACGTGCAAGAGGGGAAGGGACAGAGAGAGAGGGAGACACAGAATCTGAAGCAGGCTCCAGGATCTGAGATGTCAGCACAGAGTCTGACCTGGGTATCAAACCCACAAACCGTGAGATCATGACCTGAACTGAAACCAAGAGTCGGATGCTTAACAGACTGGGCCACTCAGGCGCCCCTCATGATTCTTTATATAACATTTTCTTTTCTCTAGATTACTTTATTCTCAGAATACAATACATAATACATATGAGGTAAGTTTTTTTTTTTTTTTTTAGTTTCAAGTTTTTATTTAAATTCCAGTTGTTAACATATAGTTTCATATTAGTTTCAGGAGTAGACTTTAGTGATTCATCCCTTACATATAACACCTAGTGCTCATCATAACAAGTGCCTTCCTTAATAGCCATCACCTATGTAACCCATTGCACCCCAACCTCCCCTCCAGCAACCCTGTTTGTTATCTAAGAGTCTGTTTTATGGTTTCATACAAAATAAGTGTTAATCAACTGTTTATGTTATCAATAAGAATTCTGGTCAAAAGTAGTCTATTAGTAGTTAAGCTTTTGGGGAGTCAAAAGTTATGCATGGATTTTCAATTGTGCAAAGGGGTTGGTGCCCTTAACCCCTGCATTGTTCAAGGGTCAATTATATTTAGTTTTTAAGTGAGAGGCCAATTTTAGTTTTGAGTGTAAGGCATAGATGTCGCCCAGTCTTATATCACCAGAATCAAGTATATAAACCCAGTGACCAGTGAATGTGGGAATTCAGGTGAGCTCCTTCACTCTGGTAATGAATCTCCTCTCCTAGTTTTCCTCCTACTTCCTGGCCACTTTTCTCAACGTTTTTATTTTTTTTCTGCTGGGTCCCTTCCCTGTATTTCTCCTTTGCATTTCAACTGATTTTCTGTTTATGTGTGTATCTGCCCCACCAGTTTGGTATCCCCCATAACAAGTACATTGGTCTTTTCATTTCCAGCATCCCACATAGTTCCTGAAACATGGTGAGAATCTGTGCATGTGTATTGAATTAATTAATCTTTTGTGATGATCCTGACAATAGAAGCATCTCTAGCATTTAGGAGTCAGTATTAGAGATATTACATTTGCAGGCACCATGCGTATGACTTTTTTAGTTACAGACTGTGTAGGGGACCATGTCTGCCTTGGTGCCCTTGTGATTTTGTGTGTCCCATGTAGGCTGTGTAGGTAAAGCTATATTGTAAACACCTGACTCTTGGAAGAACACTTTGTGATTCCTCTTGGAGCAGGGGAAGATAAGCAAGCAGCCTGATGAGGGACTTCCACCAGATAGTTTCTCACCTGCCTCCCTCTGTAGCTGGAGGCTGACACAAGGTCGTTCCTTATCCATCTCTTTTCAGTTGAGTACAGGATGTGCTCCTTGCTCCACCTGAGAGTACAGCTCTGGACAGAAAATGCTCACTGCCTTAGGGTGCAGATGTGGAGTCCCCACTGGCAGAGAGACCCCACCACCTGTAGTGTCTGTCGCTGAACACCTTCTATTCAGTCTCAGTCCCTGCAGGACTAAGGTTTCAGGGAGCTGACACCAAGCTGATCTTGCTTTTGCTGTGTCTTTTAAGTGATAAAATGTGTGAAACCATTTGAGCTCATTGTCATCTGATTGGCTGAATCTATAGAAATGCAACAAGCCAAAATAATAGCTGGGGAGTTAACTATGTGGTCCTGTTTGCCTCTGCATTGTAACTTGAAGACTGCCTGACCATTTGACAGACTCTGGTGTTGAGTTGTGCGGGCTGCATGAGGAGAATTTTTACTTTTTTGGCATCACACACAGCAAGGGATACAGTTTTAAGCCTATACCACGACTTAGAGCAACGCTGTCAGTCCTCAGTTATTTACAAACTTACTTCTAGTTAAGTTTCTAAACTCAAACCATTTAAAAAGTTAGTCTCACATCCCTACTTGAAATTCAGAATCAACATCACTTGCTAGAGATGTAAATGTAATGGTAAATGAAATAAAAACTATTTAAATGTAAATGAAAAAAAGAATATAATGGGCCATACCCATTTGCAATGTAATGCCCACTTCATATACATCAACTCCTTGAATCGTCATAACAATCATCTAGTGTAAATATTATAATTTCTATTTTAGAACTGAGGAAACAGTCCCAAAGGATGCAAATATCTTTTGTATCATCACACACTCAGTGTGTGTCAGAGGCAGGATTAAAACCCATGGCTACTTCATGCCACATCCTATAAGGGGACAGAGTAGGTAGGACCCAAATCAACAAGTCTATTTGCCTCAGTCAGTTCCCCTGGTTTCTTTTGGTGTTTGTTTGTTTTTTTTTTTTATCAAGGCCCTCATTTATCCAGTTCCAGAACTTATGCACTTCTCACATATTTTGTGGCAAATCGGGACACCTACCTTTAGTCTCATGTTCAATTTGAACCCTAGATTTTCAGACCTTTTTGACCAGGAAATATTTTAACCTTCTGTAAGAGGGGGAAAAACTGTTGCTTGTACTCCCCTGCCATTCTCTAGGCAGGGTGAATTCTGATTAGGACTCTTAGTTGCCCAGAAGTCCTCAGAAGTATTTCTGGGGGTGTGAGAATGCACATGGGGGCTCAGAGATGTAATTCTTGTATTATGTAAAGTGATAAGGGTATAAAGCTAGAGCCAGGCCTCTGGAGGTGCTTTTGAGATGTGGTGATTGTTAGGCTGATGGAGGGAAAAGGAGATTTGTGCTTTTCCCTCCCTGCCTTTAAATAACTTTTAATGAAATTTCAAAAGTTTTGCAAGAGACGTTGTGACATTTTCCATGAGGATTGTGATATCAGTTATTCTTTCTTTCTCCTTACAAACTGTTGTAAATGACTTTAATATCCCAGTTATATTAAAAAAAAATTTTTAACGTTTGTTTTTGACAGAGAGAGAGAGAGAGAGAGAGAGCATGAGCGGGAGAGGGGCAGAGAGAGAGGGAGACCCAGAATCCAAAGCAGGCTCCAGGCTCTGCACTGTCAGCACAGAGCCCAATGCGGGGCTCGAACCCATGAACTGTGAGATCATGACCCGAGCCGAAGTCAGACGCTCAACTGACTGAGCCGCCCAGGCGCCCTTCCAGTTATATTTTTTATATCACAATGAAATAAGTATATTATTATTAAAATTTTTCAAATGTTTGTTTTTGTATAAATGATTTCATCTGGGCACCATGTGATGTCTGTGTGCCACATTTTGGGAAACCTTCCCTTTAAGAGAAGAACAAAGTCTTTTATGTCAAACAATGAAAAAAATATATTACTATAAATTTTTATGAAAACATGAGAGTACCATGGTAGTCATCATGTGCATCATCAGTTTTCCTGGCCAACGTTTTCAGAAGTATTTACTTTGAGAAAGAGCAAGGGCTTCTAACTTAGAACTTGAATCCCCATCTGCTACTTACTGGAGTCAGATATGTTTTGGGTATACTCTGAGCCACCTTTTTTGGGGAGGATTAAATAAGGTTATAAATGTATAGAACCTAGGAGAAACAAGTGGCTAATAGTACACACCATATAAATAGGAGTTTTTGTGATAACTTCTGCTATTATTTCAATTTTTAATGTTTATTTATTTTTGAAAGAGAGAGAGAGAGAGAGAGAGAGAGACAGGAGTGTGAGTTGGGGAAGGGGCAGAGAGAGAGAGAGAGAGAGGGAGACACAGAATCTGAAGCACGCTCCAGAGTCTAAGCTGTCAGCACAGAGCCTAACATGGGGCTTGAACTCACGAACCATGAGATCATGACCTGAGCCAAAGTCGGATGCTTAACCTACTGAGCCACCCAGGTGCCCCAATAACTTCTGTTATTATTGAAGAAGTCAATAAATGGAGCTATTGTCATAATGCTACACAGCTCTGGGTTGGTCGGCCATTCACTATCATTAAGCACAGTTGGAAATTATCTAGGCAAGTTAATAAACCATGACTTTTAACTTTTTGTGTATAGATTAATCACAGCATAGAAACTGGAGTGGATGGCTTTCAGAGTGACAATATCATTAGAGGTATTTTGCGGGGATGATGGTTGTCTCACAAAGTTAGAAGGGATAAGAACCTGGAGCTGTCCCTTTGGTCACTGCCCTTCAGGTAGGGTCTAGAGATAGACAAGAGATACAATCCAGAAACAGCTGAATGTGGGAAAGTCTAGCCCTGCATTACTTACAGCCAAGGTATGTTGGCTTGGCACTCTGCACGTACTGTAAAAAGTTGAGTTCACTACTGATGCAATGGCTGAGAAGGCCACACAACAGTGTTTTAAGAAGAACAAATTAAAATAGTGAAACAATGTACATTTTTGTAGTTAAAAGTAAACATTTTCCTCTGATTTAGTAAGGACAGCATTTTTCAAGAGCACCAATTAAATCCTAAAGTGCATTACTGCATGAAGCTGCACACTGTAATCTCTTCACATTTTCAGGCAATTTTCAGAAAGCTGTGAGATTCTTTTCTAATGTTTTCTTTCCTCCTGCGTATGTCATAATGCATAATGCACACATACGGCTCCTGCTTTCTTCTTCCCTTTCCCTTCACCTCGAACCACACATGCTTCTTTAACTTCTTTCTCTTGATCAGGTATAATATACTGATTCTCAGTTCATGGCTCCTCTTATTTGAGGTCGCTCATCAATAGTCTGCTGGGCCTAGGGGTGTGTGTGTGTGTGTGTGTGTGTGTGTGTGTGTTTGTGTGTGTGTGTGCGTGTGTAGATAAAAAGTTTTGTTGTTACTACATGCTGACAATAGAAATACACATTCTACATTTAAACTTTTAAATGTTTATTTATTTGAGAGAGAGAGACAGAGACAGAGAGAGAGAGGGAGAGAGAGCAGGGTGCAGAGCAGAGAGAGAGGGAGACACAGAATACAAAGCAGGCTCCAGGCTCCGAGCTGTCAGCACAGAGCCTGACACGGGGTTTGAACCCACAAACTGTGAAATCATGACCTGAGCCAAAGTTGGATGCTTAACCGACTGAGCCACTCAGGTGCCTCTACATTCTACATTTATATATGAAATTATAAATAAGCTAAAGCCATTTATCAAACACGATACTATATACTGTTTTTTAAAGGAAGTTACTCTTCCCACAGAGTGGCTACTCCAAGAGGATGTACTCATAAGGACTTTGGTTATTTGAAACTATGCTGAGATGGATGTGTGTATTCTGTTGTTGATAAGCATGAAAAAAAGCCATAGGGTGTATTTCCACAGGCGAAGCCAGAATGGAATTTTTCTTAATCAGTGTTGCCTTCCCTTCATCAGTATGGGGAAATTTATCACTGTATCCATAGTAATTCAACAAAATTTTCAGAGAAATAAATTTCTGGCAATGGAAAACACCAAATATTAAAGTACTCATAACCAGTTTCAATAGGCTGGAAAGACTCTTGATTATCTCCTATTTGTTTAGATTTGGACCCTGATCTTACACACCCACTCATATTTCACACTGAAAGAACAATATTGATGGTGCACCTGGGTGGCTCAGTTGGTTAAGCATCTGACTCTTGATTTCAGCTCAGGTCATGATCTCACCATTAATGAGATCAAGCCCTGCACTGTGCTGACAGTGTGGATGGAGACTGCTTGGAATTTTCTCTCTCCCTCTTTCTTGGCCCCTCCCCCCCCATCAAAATAAATAAATGAAATTTAAAAATGAAAGTAGAATATTGGTATTTGGAAACTGTATTTAAGAGGATAGCTATACCAGTACCATGGCTAAATGTTTTATTTATTTATTTAGCAAATACTTCCAAAATCATCCCAGGGTAAGAATATGTGTATATGGCTTGTAGTAACACCAAACATAGGGATTTGAAAGACCATTTACATTAGCCAAGCTGACAGTAAGATAGCCTTAAGCATAGGTACAAGGTGAGGATTGGTTTCACATTTGGATTCCTCATGATGAAGACATTTGGGAAAATACCGCTGAAAGTTCAAACTTGAGTCACTATTACTTTTGTCACACTCACATTTACTAGGCCCATTTTTCTTTCTTTTTTTAAATTAAATTTTATTTTTTTTAATTTACATCCAAATTAGTTAGCATATAGTGCAAACATGATTTCAGGATTTCTTAATGCCCCTTACCCATTTAGCCCATCCACCCTCCCACAACCCCTCCAGCAACCCTCTGTTCTCCATATTTAAGAGTCTCTTATGTTTTTGTCCCCCTCCCTGTTTTATATTATTTTTGTTTGCCTTCCCTTATGTTCATCTGTTTTGTTTCTTAAAGTCCTCATATGAATGAAGTCATATGATATTTGTCTTTCTCTGACTAATTTCGCTTAGCATAATACCCTCTAGTTCCATCCACGTAGTTGCGAATGGCAATATTTCATTCTTTTTGATTGTACTAGGCCCATTTTTCTTCCTTAAATGTTTTGTTGGAACATAGAAAGCACAATCTTTTGTGTATTGCCTATGGCCGTCTTCGCACTACAAGGGCTCAGGTGTCTAGTTGCGATACTGACTAGTGAGCCCGCTCTTCCCTTGACACCTTGCACAGTGAACTACAAACCTTGATGACACAGTTATAACCCCACAGCGTTCCCCATTTCCAGACCTTTTCTATACCGCCTGGCCCGCTTCCCACCCAGGGTCCCACTGAGGACTCTGGCCTCTGCGCTTTCTCTGCTGACAGTTCCAGGTGTTTCCAGGACTCAGATACCTCAAATAACATCAAAACTCGCTATGTATTCATCTGACCCCTTCTCTGCAGCCCACCATCCTCCCCTGTCCCTGCCCCACCACAACGGTAAGGGCCTTGGTGGCTGTGATGCTTGTGAGGAGAAGGACAAAGATCTTGAGGATCCTCTTCCTTGGAGGAAGAGCACAGACCATGCTACTCTGACCAGCCTGAGGCCTGCAGGCTCCCTCCTCGTACTCACTCACACTTAATCTCCTGGAAGTACTGAACTGTGGACCTACCAGTTGAATCTTTGGTTAGAATCAAGATGGAAGGAACACGATCGCCTCTGCCTCAGCTCTGCTCGGTAAACTAGAGCAGCAAGGTGCATATACTGCAAAGGGACATGCACAGCAATGGGTATCAGCAGCAGTGGCCATGGCTCCAATAGGCATGCACAATGACTTAGGCATGTGCAATGTGTTTGAGGTTTTTCCTCTGGTACTGTCTAGACCAGGAAACACACGGTCTCCTGAGGGTGAGAAAGGGGGCTTAAAGAGTGCTTTTTCCTCCCGGCCAATATTTCTTATGCATCCAGAAACTTTGGGGACAGACAGCCCCATGTTATGCTTAGGGGAGAATGTGTCTCAGAAAGATGGCTCTGACAGGGGTGCTTGGGTGGCTCAGCTGATTGAGTGTGGGACTTTGGCTCAGGTCATGATCTCACGGTTCCTGAGTTTAAGCCCCACATGGGGCTCGCTGCTGTCAGTGCTCTGGATCCTCTGTCCCCATCTCTCTGCCCCTCCCCTGCTCATGCTCTAGCTCTCAAAAATAAAAATTAAAAGAAATATCATTAATTTCCTTAAAAAAAAAAAAGAAAGATGGCTGTGACAGAAATAGACATTAAGGAACTTAATACCTATTTCATACATGCTTTGATTAATCATTTTCTTCTCTGCTTCTGGGTTTTCTGTTATGCTTGCAATGAATTTGCTTCCTTACAATAAATATATTCACACTTGTTTACTTTTTTGCTTGTGTTTCCGTACATTTAAACCTCTAGATTGGTAACTGATTTCTCTGTGTGTACCTGTGATCATTCAGCCAGTGAATGGTTCAGAAATATCCATATATATTGATCTTAAGATTTAGGCCTAGTCCACTGTCCCATGGTGTACAGCAGTGGTGACTATGTTCTTCACATACTGTAATCCCCAAATATCAGTCAAACTACTTGTAAGGAAAGCTGACTTTGTTGCATGACACTATCAGGGAGATCATTTCCTGGGCAGAGCCTTAGTGGAGTCTCAGAGGTGGCAGGCAGGAGAGATACTCACACAGGTCTTGAAGGCTGGTGTAAAGCAGATCTTGCAATATAGGAGGAGGGTGTAATTAGCATCGAGTAAGAATTGTGATAGAATGGTTTGGGTTTGCTGGACATATTAAGTCAAGAATTTTAAGATAAACAGTTAAAAAACTCATGGGTTTGAAAAATGTCATTTGGGAATTTTTATTGAAGAGTTGATGGGTCTTCAAGGTAATTCCTATGATAAACAAGTAAGTTACTTGCAATCTTTATCTTTTTAGGCAAAAGTTTCCTGGATTAGTGTAGTTATGTTGATGAAGCCAGTGAAATATAAACTCTTGTTAGTGTAGATAGTAAACTGTGCACAGGTTTCCATTCTTACATATTTTTTAAAGAAGTTTTAAATTTAATTTTTTTAAAGTTTTGATTTAAATTCCAGCTAGTTAACATGTAGTGTAATATTAGCTTCAGGTGTACAATTTAGTGGCTCAACACTTCAATAACGCCCAGTGTTCATCACAAGTGTATTCCTTTATCCCCATCAGCTATTTTATTTTATTCTTTCTAGTCTAATCTTTATTATTTTACTATTTTTTTTGTTCTCCTTTTTCTAGCTCCTTTAGCTGTAAAGTTAGATTGTTTGAGGGTTTGTTTTTTTTTTTATTCTTGAGGTCTGTTTAGCTATAAACTTTACTCCTAGAATTGCTTTCGCTGCATCTCAATTATTTGGGACCATTATGTTTTCATTTTCATTTGTCTCCATGTAACTTTTGATTTCTTGATTGACCCATTCATTGCTTAGTAGCATGTTATTTAACCTCTATGTATTTGTGGTTTTTCCAGATTTTTTTCTTGTGGTTGATTTCTAGTTTCATAGCACTGTGGTCAGAAAATATGGATGATATGCCTTAATCTTCTTGTGTTTGTTGAGACTTGTTTCGTGGCCTAATTATGTGATCTATTCTGGAGATGTTCCTGGTGCACTTGAAAAGAATGTATATTCTGCTGTTTTAGGATGTACTGTTTAAAATATATCTGTTAAATACATCTGGTCCAATGTTTCATTCAAAGCCCCTGTTTCCTTGTTGAGTTTCTGTTTGGATAATCTGTCCATTGATGCAAGTGGGGTGCTAAAGTCTTCTACTATTATTGTATTACTATTGATTTGTTCCTTTATATTTGTTATTAACTGTTTTACATATGGATACTCCCATATGGTTCATAAATATTTACGATTATTACATCTTTGTGTTCAATTGCCCCCCCCCGCTTATGATTATATGTGTCCTTTTTTGTCTCTTGTTTCAGTGTTTCCTTTAAAGTCTTTTTTTTCTGGGGGCACCCGGGTGGCTTAGTTGGTTAAATGTCCAACTTCAGCTCAGGTCATGATCTCGTGGTCTGTGAGTTCGGGCCCTGTGTCAGGCTCTGTGTTGACAACTCAGAGCCTAGAGCCTGCTTCAGATTCTGTCACCCTCTCTCTCTGCCCCTCCCCCACTCATGCTCTGACTCTCTCTGTCTCTCAAAAATAAACGTTAAATTAAAAAAAGTCTTTTTTCTGATATAAGTATTGCCACCCCGGCTTTCTTTTCACATCCATTTGCATGACAAATGTTTCTCCATCCCCTCACTTTCCATCTGCACATGGCTTTCAGTCTGAAATGAGTCTCTTGTAGGCAACATATAGATGGGTCTTAAGTTTTTAAATTTACTCTGTCACCCTATGTCTTTTGATTGGAGCAATTATTCCATTTACATTCAAAGTAATTATTAATAGAGGCTGAGTCAGTTAAGCGTCTGACTCTTGATTTAGGCTCAGGTCATGATCTCGTGGTTCATGAGTTTGAGCCCTGCATCAGCCTCCATGCTGACAGTGTGGAATCTGCTTGGAATTCTGTCTCTCTCCCTCTCTCTTTGCCCCTCCCCTGCTCGCTCTCTCTCTCTCTCTCTCTCTCTCAAAATAAATAAGCTTATTTTAAAAACAAAATAATCATTAATAGTTATGTATTTATTGCCATTTTGCTACTTGGTTTGTGGTTGTTTTTGTAGCTTTTCTCTGATGCTTTATTCTCTTGCTCTCTTTCATGGTTTGCTGGCTTTCCCCAGTGATATACTTGGATTTCTTTCTCTTTATTTTTTGTATATCTATTACTAGTTTTTGATTTGTTGTTACCATTTGGTTTATATATGACATCTTCTGTATATGGCAGTCTATATTAAGTTTATGGTCACTTATGCTTGAATCCGTTGTTTACTTCTCTCCGCCTCATGTTTTAGGTATGTGGTGTCATATTTCACATCCTTTTATTTTGTGAATCTTTTGACTGATTTTTACAGATGTATGTATTTTTGCCGCTTTTGTGCTTCCTGCTTCCTATACTCTTACTTATGGTCTTTCCTTTCCAGTCAGAGTCCCCTTTAATTTTTGTTGTAGTACTTTCTTAGTGATCATAAACTCCTTTATTTTTCGTTTGCCTGAGAGACTCTTTATCTCTCATTCTCTTCTGAATGATAGCCTTGCTGGATAGAGTATTCTTGGCTGCAGGTTTTTCCCTTTCAGCGTTTTGAATATATCATGCCACTGTCTTCTGGCCTGCAAAATTTCTGCTGAAAAATCCACTGAGAGCCTTATGAGGTTTCCCTCGTGTACAGTTGTCTTCTTTTCTCTTGGCGATTTAAATTTTTTTCATCACTACTTTTTGCCATTTTTATTACTAATGTGTCTTGGTGTGGACTTCCTTGGGCTGATTTTGTTGGAGGATCTCTGTGTCTCCTGGATTTGGATATCTGTTTCCTTCCCCAGATTAGGGAAGTTTTCAGCTATTATTTCTTCAAATAAATTTTCTGCCCTCTTTTCTCTCTTATTTTTCTGAGATTTCTATAATGAAAATATTATTATGCTTCATGGAGTCACCGAGTTTCCTAAATCTATCCTCACTTTGTAAATTTTTGTTCTACCTCCTCAGCTTGATTACTTTCCATTATTCTGTCTTTCAGGTTGGTAATTTGCTCCTCTGCTTCCTCTAGGATGCTATTTATTCTTTCAATTGTATTTTTAATTTCATTTATTTTGTTCTTCATCTGTGCTTGGTTCTTTTTTATCTATTTGTTAAGAGTCTCACTGAGGTCCTCCACTCTTGTCTCAAGTTCAACGAGTATGGTTATAATCATAACTTTAAATTCTCTATCAGGTATAGTACTTATACCTGTTTCACTTAGGTCTCTTGATGTATTTTTGTCCTGTTCTTTCATTTGGGACATATTCTTCTGTCTCCTCATTTTGAATAATTATCTGTGTCTGTTTCTGTGCATTAGGAAAGTCAGGAAGGCCCCCTGCTCTTGAAAGTAATGGGTGGGGCAGGCACTGTTTACAAGGAGGTACTGGTCCTCTTCCACAGAGAACTTGCAGTCACTTCAGAGAGTAGCCATGGTCACTTAGTAAAGTGCATGCAGGTGGGGACA
The DNA here is from genome assembly GCF_028018385.1 of Neofelis nebulosa. Classification (NCBI taxonomy): domain Eukaryota; kingdom Metazoa; phylum Chordata; class Mammalia; order Carnivora; family Felidae; genus Neofelis; species Neofelis nebulosa. Next base: position 46,173,810 of record NC_080800.1, read on the forward strand.
TGGTGCCCACAGGCTGTGTGCTGGTCTCTTCCACAGGGGACATGCAGCAGCTGCTGTGGAGACAGGGGCTAGCCAGGGACACTTTGAAAGTGCATGTGGGCAGCAGATGAAGCTTTAATAAGGTGTTCATGTCTTCCCCAGGAAGTGACCAGCTACTACAGCCAGGACTGAGGCCCCACAAAAGGTACAGGTCAGGAGACATGGTATTGTTGAGGTTTACATCATTTTTCTGGGGGAGGGGACCGGCAATGCTGGGACTGAGGCAAGCATGACTGGAAATGGTGGGTCTGCTGAAAGGTTGGGAGGAGGGCCTTGATGTAACCAAGTTAGGTAGCTAGTGTCAGCTCTGCAATGGTTTCTGCAGGTGGCCATGTGTTTATGCTGAGGCAGGGGGAGGGAAATGCTGCCTGCCAACTTTGTTACTGGAGGGGTCTCCCTGTGAGTCCTGCCTCTCCAGGGCCAACACTGAGATAAACAAATAACTCTCCCTCTTGTATGTCCCATTTTTTGAACTGCTGCTTCTACAGTGGCTCTCCACATGCTCTTTGTCATGCTGTCTCTTTAAGGGCAAGGACTCAGCTTCCTAACACCCTCTGGGCTCTCCCATAGCCTAGCCTGCTGATTTTTAAAATTACAGGCTTAAGTCCCACTGGTTGTAAGAACTCATAAAATTTGGCCCCTCTCACTTTCAAAGCCAAATGTTATGGGGATTCATCTTCCCTTTGTGGGCTCCCCCATGTGAAGGTCTATCTCTTACCCTTCTCTGCACCCAAGACTTCCTCCCTTCAGTGGTCAGACCCATAGTGTTTAACTCTCCCCCACATCGCTGCCCTTTATACCCTCTTTTATGTGACCTCATCTTTATTTGTAGGGTTTGTTCTGCGAATCTTTGGGTCATTACCTGGGCTGTTTACACAGATGTATTATCTAGTTGTATACACTGATGTATTATCTAGTTATATCCATGGGACGAGGTGAACTTAGGGTCCTCCTACAAGCCATCTTCCTAACCTCTTAAAATTCTTAATTTTGTTAAGGACAATTAATCAAATTTTGATTTTATAGGTAGTGCTTTTTATATCCTCTTTAAAAAGTCTTTGTATGCTTAAAGTCACGAAGATATATTGTTTTCTTCTAAAAATGTTACTGATTTGGTTTTCAAGTTTAGTTTGATAAACCATTTTATCATTTTATTTTTTTTTTAAGTAAACTCCACATCCAATGTGGGGCTTGAAGTCAAGACTCAGAGATTAATAGTCACATGCTATACTGACTAAGCCAGCCAGGTGCCCCAAACCATTTTATTTTAATTTATTTATTTTTAATTTTTTAAATGTTTATTTATTTATTTATTTATTTATTTATTTATTTTAAGAGAGAGAGAGAGAGAGAGCGAGAGAGAGAGAGAGAGAGAGAGGGAGGGGCTGAGAGACAGAGGAAGATACAGAATCCAAAGCAGGCTCCAGGCTCTGCACTGTCAGCACAGAGCCTGATATGGGGCTTGAACCCATGAACCGCGAGATCGTGACCCCCAGCTGAAGTTGGATGCTTAACTGACTGAGCCACCCAGGTGCCCCGCCCCAAACAATTTTAAATTAATGTTTTGTATGCTGTAAGGTAGTGATCAAAGTTCATTTTTTCCACATTGAAATAATGTTGCCCCACTGAATTACAGGGGAATATATATCTATAGTGTTTAATCTGGAAGTGTTTCTGGACTTTCTATTCTCTTCCACTACTCTATTTGTCTGTTCTTATGCTGATACGGAATCATCTGAATTAGTACAGACTTCTATCTAGTAAGGCTTGATAACTGATACATATGTAATATAAATAACTTTGTTCTTCAAGCTTGTGTTTGCTATTCATTGCATTCACATACCAATTTTAGCAGAAGTATGTCAATATCTATACCCAAAACCCTACTTTGTTTTGGGTCAGTTGCAGATTAGTTCTATATCTAAATGTACATGTACCTATAAACACTTAGAGTATTGCCAGGTTCAAATGAAGCAAACAAACTATTTTGTTTCTCTCAAATATTCATCTGAATTACATAAGGAAAGTAGGCTATGAAATTCTAAATGCATAAACTTTTGTTTTTGTTTTTTTACATTGTCCCCTTGAATTGTGGTATAAACCATATAGGATTAGTTTAACTCCCATACTCTCTGGTGCAATCACAAAACTGTAATCCAGTCCCTGTTAATTGGTAAGTCTTGAAGTAATTTCCATGTGTGAAAATATCATGGATTTTACTGAGTCACATTGCTGAAGACTGCGTAGGAAAGGAGATAGCTCCAGAGCTAAGGTAGTTTTCCCATTAACAGAATGTTATGTTCTGTGGTGGGGTACTGTCAGAAATTTCTACAGGAACGAAGTTGAGAAATGTAGCTAATTTCATATCATGAAAACCCAAACCACATCTCTAATCTCTGTCATAATTTTGGGAGAAGTACAAACAACATGATTCTGCTTTTAACTCCCTACAGCAGGCATGGGAGTATTGTTCATATTAAACATAGAAGGAGCACCTGAGAGTGAAGAACGTATCATGGAGTGCCTAAGCCAGTGGTAACTGAACAACATGCAGATGCTTACACTCCAGGCAGGATATTCTGCTTCCCATTGCTACCCAGATGGAGAAGTTGGTCCATCCAATGGCATGGTTGCTCCTCACGCCATCCTGACTATGGTATCCCAAAGAGTAATGCAAATGTTTCAAAACCTCTTTCCTACACCTCTACTCTAAATCTACATATGTAGTGTCCTTTGACAAAATATGAGCCAGGCAATACTGAATAAAATATCTGACTTTGAATAATAGGCTTATTTATATACACAGGTAATTGGTGCTGACAATTGAGGCAACACATTAGAATTTTTTTTCATAGGGAAGATTAATACTCAATTTTAAAGAAGCATAAAATGTTTACCTATACTTGCTTCTTGGTAAGTATGTTCTACCAAAACAATTCAGTGTGAAGCCCACAAGCTCTATTCACACTTCCCTTTACAACACATTCTTTTAATTCAAAACTTTAGATGTGGATCTCATCTTATCATTAACTTCAGAATTCCAAAACAGACATGCATTTCATCAGACACAGTGCTTTTTCTTGTGGCGAACCCATAAAACAGAACAAAAGCACTTTGCAACCAGCCAGACATTCACACTACATGGGTCCTTTATACCTTAATGACAATATATAAGAGAAAAAAAGATCCCAGGAGGGAAAAAGCAAGTTGCATCATGAAAACGAAATAATGGCAGATTAAAAGCCATTGTTTAACCATCTTCCCAGCCTCAGAGTAGTTTGCTCCTAGCATGCCCCAGAATCACCCTAAAATCACTGAAGCATTGTTTCTTTGTAATATGATTTTTTGCCAGACATTGGATCTTGCTTCTCCTAGTGACCATCCCTAATTGTTTGCTTCCCAAAAAGTTCCACCCAAGGACTTGGATAAAAATCAATATTCACACATCTGAATTAATTCTGATCTCATCACATGAGGATGAGTGTCGGTTTATTTCAATTATTGTTTTCAGAGCCTCTGAGGAATTGTTTGATTTTCTTCTCCCTCTATTGATGGCTCTTCTTTCTTTTCTACTCCTGTGGAAGCTTTTCTGATGGACAGCGGGACTCTGTGGTATCAGAGTTGATGTTCAAGTGGCTAAAGCCTTCTACTAGCATTTTCCAAGAGGATGCGTTTTGCCCTTTAGAGTTCCCCGAAATAGCTTCCCTTTGAATGAGGCAATAATGGCATTTACACTTATTCTGATCTCTATCATGTGAGAAATAGATCTTTCCTTCCCTTTCAACCCGATAAGGTGCCATGTGATAGTAACTTTTCTGTCTCATGTTCTCCATGAATGTCTTTTTCCTCTGAGGGAACGCTGACTTCTCCCACCGCCTCTCATGTTGGCTCATCTCATCTCTGTATTGCTGTTGGATCGTTTCCTCTGGTAGAGGGGTGAGGTAGTTGCTATTAAAACTGGGGCTAAAGCTAATACGATCCAGGTTTTGCACTTTGGAGAAAGATGACTGGGAAGTTGATGTAAGTTTCTGGGACATTTCTTTTGGTGGAATCAGCAATGAATCAGAATTAAAAGGTGGGGTAACTTTACGTGGAGGATCCATGGACAAATAGTCTCAGCTCAAAGCTACCTTTGAATCTCAGGGCTGGACAGGAAATTGAAACTCAAGGTTCTCAGTTTGCTTGAAATTAATAAGAAAAAAAGACTGCAGCCAAAAGTTGTCAAGCTGAAAAAAAGTGGTGGAAGGAGAAGAAAGAACAGGGAGGGTCATAAAAAATTAGTTTTTATTTTTTAATGTAGAGAAATATCCTTATTTTCTAATGGGAATGAAACCAATAATAATGAAGCATATTAATGATTAAACATAGAGTGAAAGACATATTACAGTGACATTCTTTATCCAGACTCTACTTTTCTCCTGTAAACATGGGACACAAAAATCCACTAGTTTGGCAATTATTATCCTGTTTTGGAGAGTTTTGTATTATTAGTCATAATGAGCAAACCCAGCATCCAGGTCTTAGTCTTTTTACTTTATACCATTTTCTAATAAATGGAACCAGGGCTCCTAAGAGAAACTGTTGGTTCTAGAAGACTAAGGAAACAAATGTCAAATATAATATGGCATCCTTAAAAGTCTGAGGAACTGTTAAAGACAGATGCCTATGCAAATAATCCATCAGTACTGACCTAAGAATTTAGAGAATGTTCTTCCAATCAGTGATATTATAGAAAAGTAATTAACTCAATAAATATTCAGTAAAGCTCACTATGTTTCATGCAGTATCTTGAGTCAGCATCCCACATGCTATGTTTCAGCCAAATTTCATCCTCTTTCTATTCATCACGTGGCCTGTGCTCTAATTTCCACAACCTCATACTTGCTCTTGTGCACAACCTCATACATCCTTTGTCAGGAATGATTTCCTCCATCTTAATCTGGCTGATTGCTAGTTACCTTCACTCTCAGGAGGCTTTCTCTGACCCTCTGGAATTAGGTCATTTCCTGCTAAGTGCAGACAAGTCCATACAATTATCTTCTCTCTAATAGAAAACACTTATCACAGTTTCTTGTCAGTGCTTGTTTTATTGAATGTCTCCCAACAGACTAGTTGGCTCCTTGAGGTCAGAGATCATGCTGTCTTTCCCTCTCTTCAATCCTAGATCCTAACATAATCTGGGATGATGTTTTATATATCTAGTGTCATAGTTAAATATCAGATGTTAGGAGGGAGAAATAATCAAATGTAAAACCATACATCAAATCCTGTTCATCCAACAAAGATTAAATGTTAAATAGAAGAGTGTAGCTAATAAATTTAATTTTTAATAGATGAAATATGATAGACATTCCTTGTAAAACTACAAATATATCAACATTTTATTCAAGTTCAAAATGAGATGATTGGAACTGCAGTCTGAGAGCTCTGCTTTGGGGGGAAAGGCTTCCTGACTCAGAATACCATACACACGGTAAGGGTCAGACCTTTGTTTTCCATCGAATGCTGATGTGTCTGGATATGGTGCCTGGACCTGTGACAACAATTTCTGTACCACAAGGGGATCTGGACTTAGGAGAAGCCCATCCAGTGAGAATAGAAGCTCAGAAATATGGAGTTTGTTACTTTATGGCATCATTGACTTATGAAGTTAATCATGTATATAACTACTCTGCAGTGGACTTTTGTTTCTCTGACATAATTTCTTATCATATCACAAGTTAAACTAATTTAATTATGTTTTCTGCTATGTCAAGAGTGAATCTTAACTAAGTTATTTTAGTTCTCTCTAGTGGCTCATTTCTGGTGGCTGTTTGTCACCAGGGAGACAAAGTTAAGTCCTCTGTTGACTGCTGGGAACCCTCCCAGTGACTTTGACAAACTTCATCCATGACCTTTGGATTCCCCAACAGATTCCTTAAACCCACCCAAGGTGTGTCAGTTTCTACAATGTTCATTTAAAGGTGGGGACCTGAATGATGGTACAATAGGCTACAGAATAAACTATGGGTGTTAGATCCTTACTTTTACAATATATTATTTTACCTCTACTTAAACAACTCACCCAAGGATGAAATAAAGTGAGTGTGTTAGATAGGTAAACTAAGAGAAAAGCATACAAGTGGCACCAACCCCATCGACTTTTGCACATTGGTAGTGCACTGGTAAACTGGTTCTGGTAGCGGGAGGGGAGAATGCACCAGACTGTAACATATGTTGGCTAACTTCTGTCATGTAAACACTCCTGCCTTTACTGATTCAAGCTGCTGACAATCTAACAACTGGTTTGTAAAATCCCTAGATGTTTTTGCACCGGCCCTTATGAATTGGAATGATCTTACTCCTGCAATCACTGAGTGTTGTGAAACTAAAGGAGATTGTCAGGAGTCCTGGCATTTTCCCCCTCCTCACTCATGTGTGACTTTCCCAAGCCTGGCATTAATGGCATCTTTTAGACCATAACTAGGCTGTTTGCAGCCTCATATGTTTCCTTCTGGGGAGAGCAGGAGGAGAAGGATTGGGTCTCAGAGCCTCATCTTCACAGGTGAATGGAACCTCAGGTGCTATGTTTAAGTCTTTGACCAGGGCTCAAAACTTGCCTATGCCTCTCACACCTCCTGACCCTCAATTATGTACCAGAAACTGAGGCACCCAGAGGTACAGCAGCTTGCTTAAGGTCACAGACACAGTTAGTAAGTGATGGGGCTGGAATTCTGCTTCAGATATGCTTTTCCTCAAAGCCAGAGTCAGTGGAGACACATCTGTGCTGTGAGGTGTTTCCTAGGGGGACAGGCACAATAAATCCAAGTGTTTTACTGAGTGGTTGTGGGAACCACGACAAAGTCACGTTTGATTCAAGACATACTCACTCCCTGAAGTCTGAAGTGCAGGAAACCTTCAGTTACAAGGGAGACATAATTATCCATAGAACAAGATTATTGTATAAACTCTGAGACCTGCTTTACTTCCTTTTTAATCTCATCCTTTGATAAATACTACTAAGCAGAAGTAAGTAAATATATAACGTTGGAAAGAATGAGAGATAACACTTACCTTCATACACTCTTAGTGAGACTGAGAGGCAGGCTAGGGATATGCATCAAGATTTACATGTAAACTCCATAAGGTCCATACATTTTCTTTTTAAAAATGTCTTCTAATCAAATGATCAGATTGATGTACAAAGCTTTCTGAACAAAGATATTTACCCTAGCTATATTTGAAAAGGTGTAGAACTGGAAAGAACTTAAATATACATCCATAAAGGTTTGATTGAATAAAATAGACTAGTTCCATGGACAGGGTAATATGCATTTAAAACTTAAGGTTTCAGGCCACACTCAGTAAATAAGACATAGCCTCTGTAGAGAAAATATTATCATCGCAAAGAACATATTCCTCTTGTGGATCAGAGTATCTTACTTTTGCATTAGTTCAGAACCTGGGAGGAGCTGATGTTAAAACAGAATTCAATGTGCAAAAAATTTATTAGGGGAAACATCTGTGAGAGAAAGCATGAATTCAGGGGAAGCTAGGAGAGAGCCTTTAGAACCTTATTCTGGTCTGAACTCTAGTGAAGAACAGAGAAGGAATAAAGGTTGGGTAAAAGCATCTTTGACTACATAGCAGTTCTTTTTTTTTAATGTTTATTTATTTATTTTTGAGAGAAAGAGAGAAAAAGGGAGAGAGAGAGCGCGAGAGAGAGCTCACAAGTGGGGGAGTGGCAGAGAGAGAATCTGAAGCAGGCTCCAGGCTCTGAGCTGTCAGCACAGAGCCCAACACGGGGCTGGAACTCACAAACTGTAAGATCATGACTGGAGCCAAAGTCAGACGCTTAACCAACCCAGGTGTCCCAACACATCAGTTCTAAGTAGAGTTTGCAAAGTCACTGGGGTGGGGGGGAGTCCTTGTGTCACAATTGGCTATCTACTTGTATTGCTAGCCAAAATGGTATATTTAACTTTGAACTCCCACTTGTAACAATGGAAAAACAGACCAAATATATAAAACATTTGCCGGCAAATCCTTGTATATCAGGTAATGTGAAGGACAGTGATCCTTGAGAGAGAAGAAACAAAAGAGATGTGAACAATGACTGCTCAGAGAAGGTTTTCAGGCTACCGCACGTGGGTGGGTGGGGGACCCAGATGGAGCCAGTGGACTTTCTGAGTTGAGAAGAGAGAACTGAGTTTCTGAGAGATCAAGGCAACTAGTGTTCAAAAGATACCAGAGAGGAGAAAGCTGCAATGAGAGAAAACCTTAGGGGTCAAAGGGTCTCCCTCATGTATTAAGCACATGTATGTGATGCCAGGGAAAGTACCATCTGAAAGGATTAGAAGGAACAGTGCCTAGTGCTTGGAGTAGGTGGTAATTGTGCCTGTTAAATCAGTAAGACTGGAAAACCTAGGGATACGTGGGTAACTGGATTAGTACTCAGAGGAGTCTTTTGTCAGTAGTGGGGAGTAAGTATCCCCAGACCTGGTGCTGCTCTAGTTCCACCGAACAGTATTAAAACATAAGTAAATAGATGAATGAATGAACAAATAAATAAGTGAATACACAAAAACTATTGAAGAAGTTGAGGCATAAACATTATTTTCATACACTGCTGGTGTGACTGGAGGGTAGGTTAGGAATATATGCCAAGATTTAAATGTAAAATCTATAGGATCATAAGAGGGTTCCCGTCAACACTTGGGTGTGAGGTAATTTCTGAGGACAGAGAAAGAATCATGTGCTAGGATTAGAGAAGACAATATTTAGTACTTGCACAGAAATTAGAAAAGTACCTGTTCCCAACAGCCAGGCTGGAAAACCTCAGGATTTATGGGATGTTAGGTAGAGTACTCAGAAGGATCATTTCTTGGTCATGGAGAATAATTAGCCATCTACTGCTCCATCTACAGCTCCAGTTATACTAAATCCTAAATGGAAGACCCAAAGAATCAAAGTGTTTCCAAGTAATTTAATTGCATAGTAGAAAAAGCACAAGAATAATTTTAGCATCACAGTAATATCCATCATTCGATAAGGTAGCATCCATTATCATACATTCAATCAAAACTTAGCAGGCATGCAAATAAGCAGGAAAATTCAACTCATAATGGGATGATAAATGAGTCAATTGAGAATAGCCCAGACTGACACAGAAGTTAAAAATAGCAGATAAGAACAGTAAAACAGTTATTATAACAATATTCCATATGTTTAAAAAGTTAAGAGCACTGAATAATATATAGAATAGTTGAATCACTATATTGTACACCTGAAACTAATATAATACTGTATTCTCACTTTACTGGAATGAAAATTTTAAAAATTAAATTGAAAAAAGTCAAGATATGTAAAATACCAAAAAAAAAAAACCAAAAAACCCACAAATGGACTATAGATGAATTGCAGAAAAAGTACTGAACTTTAAAGATAGCAATATAAGTTATCCAAAATTAAATGAAGAGGAAAAAGAAATGTTTTTATAAATTCACAGAGCATCAGTGAGCTGTGGGAGAACTTCCAGCAGCTCTCATATATGTGCAATTGGGGTCCCTGGAGGAGTGGATCAAGAGGTGGGGACAGATAAAACATTTGAAGAAATAATGCCCCCAGTTTTTCCATATTGATGAAAACTATAATCCCACAAATGGAAGAAACTCAATAAAGCACAAGTAACATGAAGGAAACTATACTAAGGCACATGATAATCAAATTGCTCAAAACCAGTGATAAAGAGAAAATCTTAAAGCAACCAGAAAGGTAAAAAATGTTAATTACCCAGAGGGATTTTTCCTGAGAAACAACCCAAGTAATGACAACGTAAGCAACATTTGCTAAAGCAAAAAGAAAACCTCTGAGCCTAGAATTCTATAAGCAGTGAAAATATTTTTTCAAAAATAATGACAAAATAATGTCCTAAATAACATCTTTTTCACATACACAGAATCTAAGAGGATTAATCAACAGCAGACCTCCCCTTATAAGAAATGTTCAAGCAAGTCATTCAGGCAGAAGGAAAACAGCACCAAATGGGAACATAGATTTCTGCAAAGCAATGGAAAGTACCTGAAATAGTAACTGCATGGGTAGAGGTATAAGATGTTTTTCTTACTATTTAAACTCTTTGAAAGATATTTGACTCTTCATGAAAAAAATAACAATGTAATGTAGGGATTTAAACATATGTAAAAGTAGGGGCACCTGGGTGGCTGAGTCGGTTAAGCATCTGACTTTGGCTCAGGTCATGATCTCATGGTTCATGGGTTTGAGACCCGTGTCGGGTTCTGTGCTGACAGCTCAGAGCCTGGAGCCTGCTTCGGATTCTGTGTCTCCCTCTCTCTCTCTCTGCCCCTCCCCTGCTCGTGTTCTGTCTCTATCTCTCTCAAAAATAAATAAACATTAAAATTGTTTTAAACACATGTAAAAGTAAAATGTATGGAGAAAAACCCACAAAGGTTGGGAGGAGGGAAATGAAATATTAACGTAATGTTCTCATTAAGTTAAATAAACATAGCTTTATTTAAAAGTATACTGTGATAAAATAAAAGTACATTTTAAGCTCAAGATCAAACCCTCAAATAACAACCAAAGTTATTGCTAATAAGCCAACAAAAGATAAAATGGAACCAGAAAATATTACCAAAAAGGCAGAAAAAGGCAGAAAGGGAATAAAGTGCATATGGAACAGAAACAAAATCAGCCTCCCAGGAATAGTCTTATCTTATTATCACTGCCACACTCAGTCATGGACTGAGAGCAGCCTGTGGGAAATGTGGTCTAATAAAAATGTGGAGATGGATTTCAGAATGCAATAGCTGGTGGCCTAAGACAATTACCTTCCCTACAGGCAGAGTTATGAGATGTACTTCCTAATGGCAGTCACGCTAATGCCTCTGTCTGGATAACTCCTTCCCTCATCCTGATTAACTTCTATCCCTTCAGTTCTGAGGTTCAGGGTACTTCTTCAGGCAAGCACATCTGACTTCTCTAAAAGGCAGATGCTGACAAAGTCCCCTTTATTCTCTCTAACTTAGGTAAGTACTTACAAATTTGCTGTAACTGCTCATACAATCATGTATCTCTCCCAAGCCCACTAGAGTGTGATTTCGGAGTTGTAACAGCAGTGCCCAGCTCAGTGTTCTTGGAATTCATAGAATACACACTCCCTCTTCAGGAGTGTGTAGGGTTCTTCTCAATGCCTGCAGCATTGTTCCTCTACATACCCTTGTTCTCTGATCCCTCACCGTCTTCAAGTATCTGCTTAATGTCACCTTCTCAACAAGACTGGCCATGAACACACCATTTAAAACTGCATACCCACCAATCAGCACTCCCACTCCTCCTTTCTTTCACTACTTTTCTAACAGCACATTACCTTTGA